>NC_143483.1:42736361-43073933 GCF_027475165.1 Benincasa hispida | reverse complement strand
AACCTTGTTTCTTTTGATCTCCAATCAATGTTGCAACCTAATAACTCAAACGTCACTCTCTAAATATGCTCTCAACACATAATTTAATTTATGGTATGAATAAATTCCTCCTGCCCAACCCCTCTATTTATAGCCATTTCAAACTCACCCCATGGTGACAACTCAACTCCTATTTGTCTCACTTTGGAGCTGCCAACACTCAGCCTACCTAGCCTAGCCTTGAGTTGTTCTCATTTCAGTTTTCCAGCCAAAATCTTATTTTTTGCATGAAATGTCCTTAACCCACCTCCTATTTGAGGTGATAAAACTTCAATTGCATGAAATCTCCTTTGCCCACCTCCTACTAGAATTTTTTGTGATCCTCCTTTTGCCACCTAAATCACTTAAACACTTCACATATTTCTCTACTTAAATTGTTTAAGACTTCTTCTTGTATACCATTGGCATCCTCCCTTGAAGTTTTCCATCAATTAACCTTACCCTTTATCCTTAATGCATAGCAACTCACCTTTCCTTCATCGAAATCCCACTTAGCCAACGCAGAGTTGGCCATCACCAATGCATAGGGTGGCCACTCACCCTCGATGCATGGTGTGCTGCCTGAGTGCTTGCACGCGTGGCCACATAGGCATGCTCGGCCGCATAGGCACTCTCAACTGCGTGGGCGTGTCTCACTGCATGGGCGTGCCTCGCCGCATGGTCGTGCGCTTGGCATAATGCATCGACGCATGGCTTCTCGGCAGACTCAGTAACGTTTCGACGCATAGGATGGCTTGCCCACTTGCCCGTTCGACGCATAGGCAGGGCGCTCGACATATACCGTCGACGCATGGTTGCGCGCTTGACACACAACCTATGCGCTTGTCATTGTCGCATGGTTGCATGCTTGGCGCATGGCCTATACGCTTGGCTTTAACGCATGTCCTACACACCTAGCATGCTGACTTGACGCATGCTTCTTGCCCATGTCCGCATGGCTCATGTATGCCTTTGCGTTGGTTGTATGCAACCCTTAGCCTTTTTTCAAGTTTTCTTGCTTCCATCTTCCATGCCTTCTTGTGTCCAACATGTTTTAAGCCTTTCTAGGCGTTTAGATTTTTAGTCACCTTTTTGGATAATTTTTGATGTTTTTCTCCCTTTGCCCCACTATCCTTACTTAGGATTTTTCTATTTAACCTCCCATTTTAGATTTAGTGTTAGGGTCTTACACGGTAAATTGACCTAGTTGTACTTACGAGCATCTATGAATGGTGATTGTACTGTTGATTGGTTATATCTGATGGACAGAAATATATCTGTGGTGAGAAGAGTGCAACTGTCGGTCTTTAGTGAAATGCCTGGTAGTTAACGGATGGTGGATCTCGTGGCTAAAGAGTTTAGTCAGCTATTAACGTACTATTGGAGCTTCGAGCCACATGTCCATAAGGTCCCCTTGGTAACTCAATGGATTCAAGTTGAGAATCAGTTGTTAGGTCAGTTTGAAGTGTTCAAATTGACAAGAGGGAGTTTGATTATATATGATATGATTAAACTGGTCAATTATATATGATATAGTTGACATGATGTATGAGATACATTAATTAGAGGAAAAGGATATAAATATGATTTATATCTAGTGGAGGAGAAAAGAACTATGGTTTATATGTTGCATATGATGTGATATTAAACTATAGGTTATAAATATAATATGATATATTTATTTCTAATTAAACAATTATAAGATAATTGGTGGCAGTTTTTTCTCCATAACCGAATGAGATAGTGGGAGGTTCCATTCAGTTTTCATAACTGAAGGATAAAATGAAAATGGTTTTCATTTTGCAAGGAGATCAGACAATCGCTTCACGATTTAGTACACTGCCAATCATCTAGTAAATGAAAGCCTACATGATAGCTCAAGTTGTCCTAAACGATCGTGTACACACGCAGATTACATAAATGATCACATAGTCTTTTCCAAACGATCGCACGCCTGAGCGATTTTACTAAACAATCATCTAAACGATCACCCTCTCTTTACTACACGATCATGTACCTTTTGCTAAACGATCAAGCAACCGTCTATACGATAGACTTCATACCTCTCCCACTTGTTTGGTCATGGTAAACGATCGTTGTTTCCTGGATTCTCACTTCGAGAATTCCAAGCTTTTCAATTGGTTGTGTCCTTCTTGCTGCTCTGTTCGTGTTGAAGATCGTTCAGTGGTAGACGACAACGTGATTTGGTAGACGATAGCCTTGGTGAGTGATAACAGGTAGAAATGCACGTTATTACAGCGCAAAGTTATAAAACAATGCAGGATTACGATGGTAAAAATATACAATATTACGTCCAAAAGCATTAAATTCACAACATTCCGATCGCATGCGTCCATCGCATGAAAATAGCTAACTTATGTATTTTTGTGCAGAAAATGCGTTAATGCAAGGCGGAAATGCAATCCGAAGAAATTAACGTCCGAGCGCATTAAGAGATTATGACTGCAAGGCTATTATTTCGGTGACAGTTATTTGACGCATCAGCCAGAGAACTAATGTCATCGCATCAGTGCAATCATAAGAGAGAAGAAGCTTTGCACCCTGAAGCTCTATAAATACCGAAGGCCACCTTTAATGAAGGAGTTCGACCAGTTTTTATAGGTAGCTCAGTTTTATAGAATTTCCCATAGAGATAGAAGTAGCCTTGTTCATAGTTTTTCTTTACTTAGAAGGCGGAAGCGAGAGATGGGAGATTACACCAAGAGATCGTCACGGTGAACTCGGAAGAGTGCCAGGGAGTGTCGAAATCAGAGAGAGGGCCAACTCTTGCGGAAGCAAGAACATCCTTTGGGTAGAATAGAGATAACACAGTGTAAAAGCCTTAGGAAGCAAGGAATTTATACCAGGCTCTCTACCCTTATTTTCCATTGTCATTTTGTACTCTGAACCTCTTTATAAAATGGAATTTGCATCTTTATATTTGTCCACTATCTGTACATTATGCATGAGTAGCTAAATCTGTTGATTGGGTTGAGAAGCACTTAGCTAGCATAACCTAGGATCTTCATTCTATACGATTATCTTGTATTATGTATGCATCATTCGTCCATTAGAGATATTCGGGAGGGTAGTCTAATGATAGAATCTAGGCTTGGAAAAGTTAGATTAGATTCTAGGCTCAGGAGAGTCAGATTAGAACCGCATAATCAAGAGATAGAAGCTTAGGAATAAGCTTTGTTTGCTATTAACGCACCGCATGCACCCTAGAGATAGATATGATTGTATGCGGTCACCTTGTCCTTGTATGCATCGTCATCGCATAGGCAAGAAGTAGAGACTTAGGAATAAGTTCTATAGAAATTATTGCATTCATTGCATGCGTCCTAAAATTAGGAGCTATCACATTTGTATTGGAAAATGATTTGCTGTAGCATGAGTGTAGCATGATCGCATAGCTTAAACGCAGTCTCAGGGACGCTAGCTAAAGATCTTCTCAACCTATTCCTCCGTATACTAAGTGTATCTATCGCATAATTACTCTTTTCTCAAATCTGTTGCTTCCTTTTTATACATTCAACAACAAACCAACCAAACCATTGATTTAATTGTTACCGTAAAATGATCTAAAATTACCATCGCATACTGTTTTACTTAGTCCCTATGTTCGACCCTGGGCTTACCAGGAAACTCAGTAGGATTTATACTTGGGTCTTGCTGAGAAAACTTGCTTGCACAACGCATATTCCACCATCGCATTCTACACCATTATTTCATCGCAAAAAATAACGAATCAAGTTTTTGGCACTGTTGCCAGGGAATTCGACAATACATTGTGCTAACGGTAATTTTTTTATTTTCTTTGCAGCTTTCAATCTCTTGCGAATTATGACCCAGAGATTGAAAGAACGTTCCGACAAAGATTGAGAGACAGCCGCCAACAACAAGATCAAGAGAAAGATAACATGACGGAACAACCAGGAAATGGAGCACAAAATGAAAATAATGTCATGGTGAATCCCATCCTATAGGCAAACAACTATGCATCGCCCAACCTCTATGATTTCTCCTCCGTAATCATGAGGCCCACTCTTGACGGATCGAGATTTGAAATAAAACCGGTGATGATGTAGATGATTCAAACTGTCGGACAGTTTGGTGGTAGGCGTGGCGAGGATCCGCACGCCCACTTCCGGAGTTTCATCGAGATCTGCAACACATTTGTGTTCCCTAACATCTCCGCTGAAGAAGTTCAACTACCTTTGTTTTCATTTTCGTTGTGTGATCAGGCACGAAAATGGGCTTATTCTCTCGAACCAAGGGAGATTACGTCTTGAGAGCAAGTAGTTGAGAAATTTATGAAGAAGTACTTCCCTCCAACGGAGAATGCCAGAAGAAGGAAGTTGATCACCAATTTTTAACAGAATTGGTAAGAGATTGCCCGTATAATGGCTTACCAGACTGCTTACAGATGGAGATTTTCTACCATGAATTAAACTCTATATCGTAGACGGCTGCCAATGTGGCAGCAGCTGGAGGTCTGCTGGATAAAACTTATGACGAGGCCAAGAATATCCTTGATCGCATTTCTAAAAATCATGAAGACTGAAGAGAAAGCGATCAAAGATTGAGAATCAAGGATAGTGACGTGAACAATGGGGCCATCGCATCCCTTCAGAGTCAAATGACTGCGATGATGAACTTGATACAGGGAATTGCAATCAATAGCCCAACAACGCATAGTGGGCAAGTGAACGCAATCAAACAGATGACCGCAAGTTGTGCTACTTGCAGTGAAGAGCATCAAATGGAGGAATGCCCGCGAAACCCACAGTCAGTTTATTTTGTGAAGAATAATCTGTTTTCTAACATGTACAACCCTGGGTGGAGAAACCACCCCAACTTTGTGTGGAAAAATCAACAGCAAAATTTTCAACTAGTGGCACAAAAAGAAGGGCCACCCTGATTTTTCCCGTGAACCAACGGTCAAACGCAAAATCAACCCAGCAGTTCACAGGCACCGCAATCTTCCTCTTTGGAAAGTTTTTGAAACAATATATTGGAAAGAACGAAACTTTGCTTCAAAACCAAGCGACGTCTATCCACACCCTAGAAATTCAGATAGGCCAGATTGCGGGGGAACTCAAGAATAGACCGCAAGGGGACCTGTCGAGTTCAATGGAACTCCCACGCAACCCAGGGGGTACGGAAAAAGAGCAATGTCAAGTGGTGACGTTGCGGAGCGGAAAGGCTGTGGCAGGGGAGAAGAAGAAGCCTAGCCGGACTGCTCCAATTGCGCTAGAACCAGAGATTGCGATGACTCGAGGAGAAACAGAAGAAAAGAAGGCAAAGAAACCAAAGATTGCATCCACCTTGGAGTCGAAAGAACAGGGGACCGTAAGAATACAGCTGCCACCATTCCCTCAAAGACTCAATAAGAAGAAAAATGATGAGGTACAATATCAATGCTTCATGAATATGTTAAAAAAGTTGCATATTGACATTTCGTTCACTGAAGCAAATGAGAAGATGCCTGCATACGCGAAGTTTCTAAAGGATATGGTGACAAAGAAGAGAAACACTAGTAAGTTCGCAATGGTGGCTTTGACGCAAAGTTCAAAATCTATAATCACACTGAAAATGCGCGACCCTGGAAGTTTCACTATACCTTGCACTATTGGAGGGTTATACATCGGTCAAGCGCTATGCGATCTTGGGGCTAGCATCAACTTAATGCCCCTATCAATTTTCAAGCAGTTGAATGTGTGACAGCTTGTGCCCACGACGGTGACTCTTCAATTAGCGGATAGATCTCTTGTGCATCCAAAGGGGAAGGTGAAGGATGTTTTAGTTACAATCGACAAATATATATTACCAGCAGACTTCATCATCCTGGACTACGAAGAAGACAAGGATGTGCCCATCATCTTAGGGCTACCATTTTTATCCACCGGTCATGCTCAGATTGATGTACATAAAGGAGAGATCACACTGAGTGTGAATGGACAAAAGCTCAGGTTTGACATTATCCGAGCCATGAAATATCCTGATGAAGAAGACTTCAATGAATCCGACGATGAACCAAGTTTGAATGAAGAAGAAAATTCCAAAGATCAAAATGAAGATGAGGATGCAACCGCATCCATTGTAGCATGCAGTGTAATCACAGAAAAAACAACCAAAGAAGATGAGATGAGCACATCCCAAGAAGATAAGCCGACAGTGAATGAAGAAAGAAAAACAACAAAACTATCCTTGGAACAACCACCAACAATAGAGCTGAAGACCCTTCCTAACCATCTGAAGTATGCATTTCTGGGGCAGAATGAAAAGATACCTATGATCGTTTCCTCTGCACTTAATGAAGACCAAGAAAATGCGCTGCTGAGCATTCTGAGAAAGTATGTAAAAGCAATTGGCTGGACGCTCGCAGACATTAGAGGAATCAGCCCCGCATACTGCATGCATAGGATTCGTCTCGAAGAGAATCACAAAGGATCGATCGAACATCAACGCAAACTCAACCCTGCAATGAAGGAGGTCATAAAGAAGGAGATAATCAAGTGGTTAGACATGGGCAACATCTATCCAATAGCCAATAGCACGTGGGTCAGCCCCGTGCAATGCGTGCCGAAGAAAGAAGGGATGATGGTAGTCCTTAATGCAAATAATGAACTGATACTGCAAAGAATCGTCACGAGATGGCGGATTTTCATGGACTACTGCAAATTACATGAGGCAACAAAGAAGGATCATTTCCCTTTACCTTTTATCAACCAAATGCTAGATCGCCTAACTGGAAATGACTTCTACTGCTTCTTGGATGGGTATGCCGGTTATAACCAGATCATGATTGCTCCTGAAGATCAAGAAAAAACCACATTCACCTGTTCGTATGGAAAATTTGCGTTTCGACGCATGCCGTTCGGCCTTTGCAATGCGCCGAGCACTTTCCAAAGGTGTATGATGGCCATCTTTTCTGAATATCTCGAAGACTCGGTAGAAATTTTCATGGATGACTTCTCTGTATATGGGCAAACATATGAAGTCTGTCTCAAAAACTTGGAGAAGATATTGAAAAGATGTGAAGAGACGAACCTCGTGCTTTGTCACACCTCGCCCTAGACTACTCTCTGAGCCTGAGGAAGGGCATGACTGCAGCAGTTATTAACCCTTTTGTTGACACTTACTGCCTATTAACTCTTGCAGAAATAACTTTGATACCAATGTACAAATTGAACAATCAACTGATTAAGTAGGCCCATTTTATTTTACAACAATGTAACGTTTATACAACTCAAAGACTTAACAACAAAGTTTACAACAACAACCGTAAAACCCTCCGGAAGTGTAACTGTGGCATGTGGCAGACCTTGACCTTAGTAGCACCCTGGAACTCCTCACCTTTCACTACCTGGGGGGGGAGGGGGGTAAAACATAAAACATGGAAAACATGAGCTACAAAGTCCAGTGAGTGGTGCCTTTAGATAAACAAATAACTTTGTCAACAGAAATATATTTTTGGAAAAGCAATGCATAGTCAACAAGAACATTACCACAAGTTCATTATTATTTTCCAGCCAAACCGCTGAAAAATCCCCAGCTCGACCGCTGGTTAAAACAACTAACCCCAACTTGACCGCCGATTATCACATAATATAAACATCCCCAGTACTTTCACACGCTTGTACCCTATTATCCACCCAATGTGCACATCGACTATTTTTCCCACTAGCTATGCTTAGGTAACTTGACTATATTTCCCACCGATCGTCACCGACTATAATATCTCACCGATCGAAGTCGACTATATTTTCCCACCAAGTACCTTTTCAAGCATGCTAACTATATATCCCGGGTACAATTCTAGTTTCCAACACAAACATACAAGCAATATCTTAACAAGCATAGTAATCAGATAAACATATATCCTTGATCATGCCAATTTAACATTATCCCATATATATATTTACCTATATATAGTAATTATATCAACAATACAACACACAATAACCACTCACCTTGGTTGATTAGGAACTTTCCTTTCCGAAGTTCCTTAGGTTTCCTTGGTTTCCCTTTTGAATCCTAAATTTCAGATTCAAATATCAGCTTAGATTACTCATAGTTCTAGACCTTATTTTATGATACTTCCTTCTAAAAACATGTTTTACAATGTCTCAGGAAGCTTATCATAAACTCTTAGCTCAGAAATCTTCGTGGTTTGTCTGGAATCATCAAAACATTAAGACTGGCCCAGCTTACCCGACAGCTCGACCCTTCTGCCTTTTCCTAATTCTCCAGCCTGATTCCTTGGAGATTCTTCTCCTTCAGCTACACCATAAAAACTAGACTCTTTTAGCTTTCGTATGGCTTTAGAATCACATCAAACGCACGAGTATTCTGGGAGAACTCCTCGTTCCAAGTTGATGCTACTTCCTGTCTTTTCTACCCAACAACATCTCCCCTCTTGGAACCTCTTGACTAACGCATGGTCCTGCTATCAACGCATAGTTTCCTCCCCATACACTCTTATTTATGTATTTTGAAGAGAATTTGAGTTTTCATCTGAAGTTCTTGGCTCTATTTATAGGCGTCCAAGATTGCTCCATGGCCGACACCTCCTACTTGGCCGCATGACCAAGTGTCTCTTCCTTAGACCATCAACAAAATCTTGCATCAGCACAACCCAATGTGTCTTCTTCTCCTTTCACCAACGCATGGCCCTTGACTTTGTATGTCTTCTTATGCTGCCACCTCTTTTACTTAAGGCTTAAGAGTTCTTCCTAACAAGCCACATGTCCGAATGACATCCTCTATGAGTTCATCCTTCATATGCGTCCACAAACTTCTTGGATGTTCAATGCATCACTTCCATTTTCCTTCCTTATGCCATCACCAACAACCCTTCCAATGCATCAACACAACTTCTTCCAATGCATTGGTCCCTTCCAACGCGTCAACACAACTTCTTCCAATGCATTGGTCCCTTCCAACGCATCAACACAACTTCTTCCAACGCATTGGTCCCTTCCAACTCATCAACACAACTTTCTATACTTAGCCAAATTTCCAAATTTTCCCTTTGCCCAAGTACTCTTTCCAAGATCTTGTGGCTAATGCATAACAATGCCTAGTCTAACAATTAATCAATTTTCAGGGATTTAAGCTTAACTTAAAGCTACTCATATAGTAATGCCTAGTCTAACACTTAGTCAATTTTCAAGGATTTAAGCTTAACTCAAAGCTACTCAAGGAAAATATATTCAATACCTAGAAATTTCCTTCACTTTAACATAGATTTTAACTTTCACTTAGTTAATCTCTTAATCACCTGCTTAAGTAGGAAAAATAGAAATCAGGGTTTCACATGCTTAATTGGGAGAAATGCCACTTCATGGTGAAGGAAGGCATTGTGCTTGGGCACAAGGTCTCCAAGGATGGGTTGGAGGTGGACAAGGAAAAATTGAGGCGATTAAAAAGCTCCCACCTCCAGTGATTGTAAAGGCTATCAAGAGCTTCTTGGGACATGCTGGATTTTATAGACGTTTTGTCAAAGACTTTTCAAAGATTGCACGACCACTGAGTGCATTGTTGGAGGTAGATAGAAAGTTTGACTTCGATGACCAATACGTCAACGCTGTGTTGATCGCATCAGACTGGACACAACACTTTGAATTAATGTGCGACGCAAGCGGTTATGTGATGGGAGCAGTGCTGACGCAGAAGAGAAAAACAATACTATATCCCATCGCATATGCAAGTAAAACCTTGAATCCTGCTGAAACAAACTACACCACCACAGAAAAAGAATTGCTTGCGGTGATATTTGCGTTGGAGAAATTCAGAGTTTATTTGCTGGGAACTAAAGTACTCACTCACATTGACCACTTGACGATAAAATATTTGATGAGAAAGAAAGATGTGAAGCCGAGATTGATTAGATGGGTTATCCTCCTTCAGAAATTCAATATGGAAATCATCGATCGTAAAGGGATGGAAAACTAGGTTGCAGACCATTTATCCAGATTAGAAAATCCAGAAGTCGACCGCAACCAGTTAGAAGTGAGCACAACATTCCCAGACGAGTAGGTATTTAAGATTCAGGAATTGCCATGGTACGAAGACGTGGTAAATTTTCTGGTTTGCGAGCAATTTCCCGAAGATTATACCGACCACCAAAAGAGGCAGCTCAGACATCAATGCAGATCATATTATTGGGATGAACCAAATCTTTATAAGAGGGGATTAGACCAAATTTTGCGCTTGTGTGTATCGGATGCTGCTCACCAATGCATATTATCACAATGTCATAACTCGCCATATTGAGGGCACTTTGGAGGCCAGCGCACAGCAGCGAAAGTATTACAAAGTGGGTATTATTGGCCAACACTATTCAAGGATGCAAGAGACTACGCAATGAAGTGTGATCGGTGCCAACACACGGGTAATATTTCATGGAAGCATGCGATGCCCATGAATTTGTGGTCCCCACTATATAGTTATGGTAGTTCTTGAAATGGCGGAATGGAAAATTTCTTCTGTTACGCAATCAACCCTTCAAGAATGCACAACTGAAAGCTGTATACTTGTCAAAATCCTCCGCAAATGCATTGCTCTTTACATCTTCGATCAATCGTCGCATGCGGTGTTATTTTTTATTACCGCATGCAGTTGAAATTGCATTGATCGCTAGAGCTCTTGATCGATTGTCACATGCGTTGTCATTGTGTTGATCATCTCTTCGTTCTCGATTGATGGGCGCAATGTGACGAGATGCGTTGTTTATTTTATCTTTGAGCCATGAACACATTCGGTGACTGATTTCCTGCAAAACAGAAACTATAACATTCTATTCTACCATCACAATGGTGTTAGTAGGTGTATTGACGACATTTTATAATTTTTGCATTTCTTAGCTAATTTCTACACTATCGACGCAACTTTCCTTTCTTTTAGCCGCAATATCTAAATAAAACAATATAAATAACTTGTATTTCTACAAGTTATCACACCCCCAAATTTAGATATATGCTTGTCCTCAAGCATATCTTCAACTAAGGCAATATCGTTCAATTCCTATCCTTACTTTGCATTGACTGGTTGCTCTGAATGCTCCACCTAGCAACATTACTTAACAATGCAATTTTCCTTCCATCCCTTAGTAATTCATAAACATGCCCTACTTTATTCTTTTATACAACAAATCTCTATTAAAAAATTCCCTTCTTTTTTTGAAAAGAATGTTTACCTTTTCATGCAAAAACAACTTGGTGCGTCTGTATGCGGTGGTCTAGTTTTCGTCATTCTATTAGAGACTGTTGATCATGGTTACACCCTTCGTTTTGCCTTGTTCCCACGGGTGTCATGCGAACATCCAACTACAGTTGTGTGCTAATCTCAACTTCAACTCTTGATTTTCAACTAAGTTTAACTTTTGCTGGTCAGAGAAGTTGTCTCTTATATTCTTTTATTTTTCTCTCATTTTTTTCTTCTTTTCATATTGCGTCATTCTTGGAAACCCACCTTCGTTTTGGCTTGCTCCCACGGGTTTCATATGAACACCCAACTACGAGCAGGTTCCTTTCACGACTTAACTCTTATCAGGTTTGGGTTTTCCCTTGCGCTGACATTGGTGTTTATATGATTTTTTTTCTTAATGGTAATGAACGCATTTTTTTTAATGACCGCATCCACTTGATCGCATTTGCTCAGATCTTCCCCACCCCCAAATTGAGAGATGCGCAAGGTCCTCATTGCGTTGTTTTGGATAGAATAGACAAAACACTTAGTCAAAATTTTGAAAAGAAGGTTTGAGTAGAGTCTTGAAGGATAAAAGGTAAAACAGTGCTATTGCTATGAATTATCTAAGTGTTAGTCAAAAAATACAAAGTGTGGGAAATGTTGCTACGGGTATGCATATAACTCATCATGGCAGCACAATGAATAATGCAAAATAAAAAATAAAGAATATCACAATAATTGACAAAGGATGATAAAAGAGGCTAACGCATACGGAAAGAATTGTTACTCGGTTGTATTAAAAATTAACCAAGCATACAAAGAATTACAAATAACGCAATACGAAATTTCATCATGTACAAAGAATCAAGAAATAGCTTTTATACATAGAAATAATGAATGACTTAAAAATGAAAGAATGACCGCAACAAAAAAAATTGTAGAATTATTGAGGAGGAGGTTCAGAAGGAGGATTTTGTGGAGGAACACGAGGAGCTTCTTCAAAGTGCAAATGTTGCTGTAAATGCGGAGGCACCATGGGATCATGTAGATAGGCTGTCAAAAAGTTGAAGTACTCATGGTTGCGCTCTGCCATTTGTCTTTGGTTTAGGTGGATCATGTAGATATTGTGTTGAATGTTGATCAACACCTTCCTTGTCATCGCAACACTGCATTGCAACTCTGCTTGTCGCTCGTGTAACTCCGTTATTTGCTGGCAGAAAAAGTCATGTTGATGAGAGAGAAGAGAATGTATATCAACAAGGTCAACAGCTAGGGTGGCAATGGTGGGCTGCGCCTGCGATGTTTCACCATCAATGTTTTGGGGTTGGATAGAAGTGCCTTCACCCAAATCATGTGGGTCATTAACATGCGGCGGTGGAGGGAAAAATTGCAGTGAAGATGAAGGGGAGGAGGGAGCTGCTGGATATGCGTTGGGTGAAGTAGGAGCGAGGAGAAGGTTAGTAAAATGTTCGAGGAGTGGAGAAATGGGTTCTGTAGAAGGGCTTGGAGGACGAATTACCAAAGGTAAAGGATCCAAGGGTTCTTGATCTTGCAGTGATGGCTCTTGAACCTTTTCCTTTCCTTTGTCAACCTTGTGCTGTTTCTTGGGCTTTGGTTGTTGCGACGCATTTAAATCGATGATAGGCCTTTTAGGTGGAAGTTCGGGACAATGGGGGGAATCTTTGAGAAGCATTCTCAAAATCTTGATGTTGATGAGGCCATGGACTTCTGGCATTGGTTCTTCCTCAATACCTACACCCAATGAGAGGCATAAGCTTGAAACTGTCCAAGGGAAGAAATACTAGCCTCTTATATGCCCCACAAAACCTCGAATCTGCCTTGCAATCAACTGGCCCACATTTATTGGAATGTCGCGTGCGATGCAATATGCGGCCATGACTCTATCCCTCGAAATTGTTTTGTCATGAGAAGTCGGGATGAGTCACCGTTTCACCAAATACACCCAAAGTTGTGCCTCCAGAAGCAATTTATTGGACGCAAGGGTTCTAATGCCTTTCATGGATACCGACAACTGAGTGCCCAGTTGCGTTAATATCTTTAGCACATCTTCCATCTGTTCTTCTGTGGGATCATCAATGATTTTATTACCTGGCACATCCGGGATGTCCTTCATCTGATATAACTCATTGATGTCCTTTGCGCTGAAAGGCACTACCTCTCCTTTCATGATCACCGCATCTTTGGTGCCATGATGTCGTCCATTATAGAAAGCTCGCACTACCGTTGGGATTAAAATGGATGGGCACTAGCAGAATGTTTCCCATCCATGTTCCAGTACAACACTTGTGATTAAGTCCGGTAGTGGTGTTGGCGTAGGGAAGAACCACATTTCCATCATCATGTTGTCATTCTCTTTCTTCTTTGATGGGCGTCCTTTGGCCAACGTAGGCTCACTGCTTTCCGCTTTTTCTTTGCCCTTCTCTTTTGTCAACGCAAGGCAGGATCTTTGTTTTTGTCTCTTTTCCCGTTCCTTGTGTTGTACCTCCTTTTCCCATTCCGCAATTTCTTTACTCTTCTTTTCTCTTATGCGCTGAACATTTGCTCTACGCCTCTTCTCCTTTTCTTCCTTCTTATTCTTTTCTTCATCTTCTTCTTCTCTCATTTCTCTTTTGAATTTATCTAAGGCCAGCAATATACGTTGATCTTCCTCGAGCCTTATTCTCTCTTCTTCTGCCAATATTGCATTGTTACGGCGCACTTCTTCATCGTGTAATTTTCTTCTTTATTGTGCCTGCAACATCTTCTCTTGTTTTTCTTCCTCCTTTCTTCTTCTCTTCTCCTTCTCTTCTAATGCACTTTGTAAAATTGGTGGGTCGATCGTTGACCCTTGCGGCGCATTCTTCTTGCGACGCCGCATAAAGGGGTGATGTTTGAATCTTCTCCATCATCAGTCGCAACCATTCGTATTTGCATTGTTTCCTCTTCAGGTTGCGCTGACACCCTCTCATCCACCCTTGCGGTGGTTGATTCTCCTTCGACTTCTGAGCTCTCAGCCTTCTTTCTCTTTTCTTCCTTCTCCTTCAGGCGCTTTTCTGCATGCCTGCATTCCCTCCTCCTACGCGTTTTTCTTTCTTTCTTCTCCTTCCTTGGTTGGGCTTTTTCATCACCTCCTGCCCTCTTCTCCTTGATCTTCTTCTTCTTCTTCTCCTTAACCATTTTAGGCTGTTTCTCCGCCACCGCTTCCTCCAAAGCAACCCTGATGGGTCCCCATAGGATTCTGTATGAAAAGTTTCCTTAGGATCCGAAACGACCAGGGCGCTCATTCTTGAAGCTTCCTCCATATCTTCCTCTGAAGGTAGTGGCTGATTAACAACCCCAGCTTCAGGCAGCCCTCCTTCCTTCTCCACATTACGCAAAAGACTCCCGAACACTTCTTTATCGTCTTTTCTCTTTTTCTCACTTTCAGAAGACGACGTTGGGAGTGGGGCACTCTTCGTTCTCTGCCCCTCTCTGATTTGGAGTGGTTTGGCTACTAAAGGCTTTCGTCGAGGTTTTCCGACGACTCGAGGGATGGGTCTTCGTTGGGTAGTGAGACGGTGAATTGCTACTAGGAATGTCGCCTCTTTTGTAGTGATTTGGGCTGGTGAGGGTGATGAGGGTAAAGAGGATGAATGGGTAGACTGATCGTCCATGGTTGTACTGAGTGAAAGAGCTGGGAAAGTTCTTTGGGTTTTAGGAAGAAAGTTTGTAGTCTGGGTATGCAAAGGATCTGCTAGGGTTTCGTCACGGCCTTCTGCTAGGATTTAAGAGAGGGCACCTTGATTAAGTGCCATCCTCTGGAGAAGGGAGGTCGTCACGGCCATTTGTGCAGCCAAAGTTGTCATTGTATCCACAGGTACAATGGCATTATCGTTTCTTCTTCTCTCGGAGCCTCTTCCTCCGTACCCGTCGTCCAGCCAGTCATTAGTGTTTCACGATATGCGATCAAGGATGACCTCTGCTTCTGTGTAGGTTTTATCCATAAATCCTCCCACTGTGGAGGCATCAGCAACGGCTTGCGTTGATCTGTTCAGGCGGTTATAAAACATTTCCATCAGAATGCAATTGGAAACCCGATATACGGACAATTTTTCACCAACCTTCTTAACCGCATCCAAGCGGTGCTCAGAGTCTCATTATCCATTTGCTCGAAGTTCAAATCATCCTTTCGTCTTCTTGCGTTGACTGCTAGAAAGAAGAACTTCTTCATGAACCGTTCCACCAACTGGTCCCAGGACGCTATTTCGTTTGGCTTCATGAATGAGCCTACCTTTTAGCTTCATCCCTCAGTGTATATGGGAAGAGATAAAGTCTAATACCTTATGGGGTTATGCTAGGGATGGAGAAAGTACTACACATCTCCATAAAGCTGGTAAGATGGGCATACGGGTCCTCACCTTGTAGACCTCCAAATTGCCCCGTGTTTTGTATCATTTGGAGCATGACTGGCTTTATCTCAAAACATGCGTTCTCCTCAACCACTGGTTGGGAAATTCCAGGCGAGAAGTCTTAGAGATTGGGCGCCGCATAATTCCTCATGGGAATATTGTGGTCAGTAGCAAGAAATACAGGATCATGCGCTGGCTGGTTTGCCCCTTGATTACCTTCGGGTGCCTCGTTATTATTGTCTGCCATATTGACTCTTCTTCGCCTTGCTCTGTTCTGGCGTGCCCTTGTGTGAAAAGTACGCTCGATCTCTGGGTCTGCTTCGAATTCTGGATCGATTCCAGTACTCATAAACCGTCAGCCTGTTCTTTGCATTAAACAGACAGTACAAAGAGATCTATCCTGCAAAATACCACAAAAGTATTTAACACTAACCGTTACCAATCCCTGGCAACGACACCATAAACTTGATGACATAAAAGTTTATGTTATGCTTTGTTATCGTTTTTGCACATTATTTGCGAAATTTAATCTCTTTACCTACTCGAACGCATGGCTAATGAATGAAACGAATGATGTGCTAAATATGTGCTAAAGTTCTTTGGCGATAAAGAGAATTTTCTATGCGATACTACGTCTAAGTATATGCGTTGTTAATGATATGTTCATAGTATGCGATGTAGTAGTGCGTGTCACAAGTTTCCTTGAGCTGAAACCAAGTATAATTCCAACGAAAGTTTCTCAGAATAATCTGAGGTCGAACACAGGGATTATTTTCGTTAATGTGCTACTATTGTGATATATGCGACCGGTTTTTAATAATGAATAAAAAATGTTGATTTATACAGAAATGTAAATTTCAGTGAAAGTAAAAATGCATTAATAAAACAAATCCTAAACTAATATGATACACGATACACGATACATGATACATGATACTGAGGTCGAGAACTGACTGTGAAGTTGTACAAAGATTCGATGTATGCAATGGCAAGTCTTTATGAATGAAGCAAAAAGAGAAAGAGTAAATAGTAAAAACAACGCAAGTTTGTCAATTGTGTTAAAGATGCAACTAAGGTTCCGCTTTCCCTTGGCATACACATCTCGGTGATCGGTCGCATTCCCATATCTCTATGGTGAAACAGGGATGAACGTGATGAACGCAAGGTTGTTTCCATCTCTGGAAATACTTCTTGCTTTAGTTAATGCATTCTTCCAACCTTCTCTCGATAGGCAGAATAACATCTTCACTTCTGCTCTCACAGATGAAGATGTCGTCGAGCATGCTTTAGCTAACCTTAATTGTTTCCTTAACAAAAATTAACTCACTCACTTAATTCTTTCCATTTACCCAGGGGACTAAGAACACATCATGGAGAAAATGGATTATGGATGTACGAAAAGAGATAGAGAAATGATAATGGAAATTATCATAACATTTAATTCTAAGATTAAGCGTTTAATACATGTTGTGAATGAAAGAGTAAAGAAGATGAATACAGATGATGAAATAGAGATTAGAAACGAATACATAAAGAGTGTCAATGTCTTGACACAGATCCTGAACGGAGATTATGCTTGCCAGCGTGTGGAAGTAATGGAGAGGAAAGCTTCCCTCTGAGGCTTGCTTTCCCGGTAGAATTGACCTTCGAACAGAGCTTCAGCTATAGGGATTGAAATTAGTCTCTGCTCGGAGACTCACTTCTCGACCTTGTCTCATGGTTCTCCCGGATCTACTCTGGACAGTCGCTTCAGACCAGTCTCCCTCTCTCTGAATCAGTATATGCACGTCTTTATGTATACCTGTATATCAGTATCAGTATCTGTATGTGTATATCTTTTCAGTGAATTTGAAGAAGCTATTTATAGGCAATGCCTTGGCTCTTTGAATTTGTGGTCCCCACTGTATAGTTATGGCAGTTTTTGAAATGGTGAAATGAAAAATTCCTTCTGTTATGCAATCAACTCGTCAGGAATGCACAACTCAAAGTTGTACACTTGTCAAAATCCTCCGCAAATGCATTGCTCTTTACATCTTCGATCGATTGCTGCATGCGGTGTTATTTTTTATTACTGCATGTGGTTGAAATTGCGTTGATCGCTAGAGCTCTTGATCGATTGTCGCATGCACCATCATTGCATTGATCATCTCTTTGTTCTCGATTGATGGGCGCAATGCAACGAGATGTGTTGTTTATTTTATCTTTGAGCCATGAACGCATGTGGTGACTGATTTCCTACAAAACAGAAACTAAAACATTCTATTCTACCATCGCAATGGTGTTAGTGGTGTATTGACGACATTTTATAATTTTCACATTTCTTAGCTAATTTCTATACTATTGATGCAACTTTTCTTTCTTTTACAAATAAAACAGTATAAATAACATGTATTTCTACAAGTTATCAGAGAACGCAAGCTTATGAGAATGCCAAAATTTACAAAGAACGAGCAAAACATTGGCATGAAAAATAACTATGCGGGAAGAATCTCCTTGTCAGACAAAAGATCTTACTTTTCAATTCACGGCTATGGCTCTTTCCCAGAAAATTAAAGTCACGATTGTACGGACCCTTTCTAATCAAAGAAGTACTCTTGCATGGCGCGGTCGAACTTATTAATGAGAAAGGGACTCGCATGTTCAAGGTTAATGGGCAAAGAATCAAGATATATTGCGGAGGTGATTTTCAATGGGAAAAGACCTCTGTTGACCTGAGAAATCCGGATTGAAGAAAAATCAAGTGGCCCCTACGCTGACATGCGATGAAAAATCACCAGGAGCGCAAGTCTTTTGGAATATCCTTTTCTTACCAATGACTAATGAACTCTCACTACTCTTCTTTCTTTTAACTATTATCGTATAAGTGCATCTTTAAAAAAAAAAGAAAAAGGGGGGGGGGGGGGGGGAGAATGCGATCGTGTCGAACAATTGTAGTAAACGATTTTATTAACTTTGTTTTTTTTATTTGACCCTCTCAACGTTTTCTTTGCAACGATCGAGGTGAACGATTGCGTAGGTGCTACACGAAAGACTCAACTACCTTATTCTGTCACCGCAATCAAAGAAAGCAGTTCGTTGCAAAGCAGAATGCGTTCATAAATAATGTGGGCGACAGAGCAAATTTGGGGGTTCTATCTTTCCTTGACTTCATTTATTCCAAATTTTGCACTATCGCATCGCATTTTAACTTTGATCATTTTGTCATCGCATCCTCTTTAGTCGGCGCAATCATACATTGATTAATTTAGTAAGTCACCACATTATTTCTCTTTGCCAATTATGATTTCAATGATGAAACGCATGCTTCTATTTTTTAATATATACTAGAGTCAACTTAATTTTAGGATAGTCAACTCATGAAATATTTCTAGAAGTTAGTGGTCTGCTAGCTTTCTTTCAAACTGACCTTTTATGAAACTTTCTAAGAGCATCGCATGACTTCTCTCAATCTTTCAGCAATGGGGACATTGCTCATTTTAAATTTGGGGGTGCGGTATTCATTTTCGACCTTGCTATTTTTAGGTTGTACAAAAAAAAAATATTACGTTGTGATCGGATCCTGCTTGTAGTTGGATGTCCACATGACACACGTGAGGGCAAGCCAAAATGAAGGTAGGAATCGTGAACAACGCATAAATAAATGATCGCAACTCTGTTGCCAAATGGGCATGGGTTTAGATTGAGGAAGAGCGCCTTGCTCGTAGTTGGATGTCCGCATGACACACATGGGGGCAAGCCAAAACAAAGGCTAGGCACTTGGATTATCGCAAGGTCATAAAAAAAAAGAAAAAAGAAAAAAAAACTATATGTCTAAAAAAATGCAAGGATAAAAATTATTTGAAAACACCCCAGTTGGAAAAGCTTTTTTTATGCAATAAATCATGCAATGCCCTGGAATCTAGTAAAGTCTTTTTGATGGTTAAACTTGCAGTCCCTAAATTTTAGAAATATTTTAAGAGGTCTGGATAAAAATTAAGGAGATTTTGGTACGTAGGATTTGAATAAGGCATCCTTGAGAAATCTAGAAAAGAGAAGATGGTCGATTTTCTAAAGAAAATCTTTAGCTTATGCTTGAGGACAAGCGTTGTTTAAATTTGGGGGTGTGATAATAGGCAGAAATGCACGTTATTATAGTGCAAAGTTATAAAACAATGCAGGATTGCGATGGTAAAAATATACAATATTGCGTCCAAAAGCATTAAATTCCCAACATTGCGATCACATGTATCCATCGCATGAAAATAGCTAACTTATATATTTTTGTGCAGAAAATGCGTTGACGCTAGTTGGAAAGGCGATCCGAAGAAATTAACGTCCGAGCGCATTGAGAGATTGCGACCACAAGGTTATGCAATCGTTTGTGCTCGCGAAAATCTACTCAAGAAGGTGGCTGCATAGAGCCGACGCATCAAGGTGGGCGCATTTGGGTGATAGCTTAAATAAATCACGATGGGATAGAAAGCTGATGACGGTCGATTTCGAATTAAGTTGACAAGTCGTTAACGACCTACTGTAGCAAGTACACTCAACTTTTCAGTGACAATTATTCGGCGCAACAGACAGAGAATTAATGTCATCCCATCAGTGCAATCATAAGAGAGAAGAAGCTTTTCACCCTAAAGCTCAATAAATACCGAAGGCCACCTTCACTGAAGAAGTTCGACCAGTTTTTACAGTTAGCTTAGTTTTACAGAATTTCTCCTATAGATAGAAATAACCTTATTCATAGCTTTTCTTTTACTTAGAAGGCGGATGCGAGAGAAAGGAGATTACACCGAGAGATCCTCACAGTGAACTCGGAAGAGTGCTGGGGAGTGTCGAAATTAAAGAGAGGGCCAACTCTTGTAGAAGCAAGAACATCTTTTGGGCAGAATGGAGATAACACAGTGTAAAAGCCTCGGGAAGCAAGGAATTGATTCCAGGCTCTCTACCCTTATTTTCCATTGTCATTTTGTACTCTAAACCTATTTATAAAATGGAATTTGCATCTTTATATCTATCCACTCTTTGTACATTACGCATGAGTAGCTAAATCTGTTGAATGGGTTGAGAAGCACTTAACTAGCATAACCTGGGATCTTCATTCTATGCAATTATCTTGTATTATGTATGCGTCATTCGTCCATTAGAGATACTCGAGAAGGTAGTCTAAGGATAGAATCTAGGCTTGGAAAAGTCAGATTAGAATCTAGGCTCGAGAAAGTCAGATTAGAACCGCATAATTAAGAGATAGAAACTTAGGAATAAGTTCTGTTTGCTATTAACACATTGCATGCACCCTAAAGATAGGATATGATTGTATGTGGTCGCCTTGTCCTTGTATGCATCGTCATCGCATAGGCAAGAAGTAGAGACTTAGGAATAAATTCTATAGACATTATCGCATTCACTGCATGCGTCCTAAAATTAGGAGCTATTGCATTTGCATTGGAAAAGGATTTGTTGTCGTATGAGTGTAGCATGATCGCATAGCTTGAACACATTCTCAGGGATGCTAGCTAAAGAATTTCTCAACCCGTTCCTCCGCATACTTAGTGTATCTGTCGCATAATTACTCTTTTCTCAAATTCGTCGCATACATTTTATACCTTAAACAACAAACCAACCAAACCATTGATTTAATTGTTATCGCAAAGTGATCTAAAATTACCATCGTATACTGTTTTCCTTAGTCCCTGTGTTCGACCCTGGGCTTACCAGGAAGGATTTATACTTGGGTCTTACTGAGAAAACTTGCTTGTGCAATGCATATTCCACCGTCGCATTCTACACCATTATTTCATCGCATAAAATAACGCATCAGCGAGCACAGCGATTGCGTGAGTTGCTGGTTCCTAATGAGAGCGAGAGTTTAAAGAGAAGAAGAGTTCTTCAACTGGTATGTCTCTTGTTCCTTTGCATTTAAGATTTGTTCTAAGCATGCCGTAATTTGTTGTTAAATGCATAAATTGTTTGTTTTATTTTGAATGCGGTATTTCTTTCATAATGAATTTGGAACGGTCTCGCTTCCGCTCATAGGTACTCTTTGATAATAGTTCCTTCAAGGTTCTTGAGCCAAAGTGCCTCTAGAGTTAGTGCATTCAGACCTTTAAGGTCCGATGAATGTGCGAGCCAAGGGAAGCTATGAGTATTTCATCATTTTTACTGATGATTACTCCCAGATCCTCCTATCCATTGCCTCATATTATGACCATGAGATATGGAAAATGGATATCAAGACTGCTTTTCTGAATGGTAATCTTTAGGAGACCATTTATATGGTGCAACCCGAGGGATTCATAATTCAAGGTCAAGAGTAAAAGATTTGTAAGTTTAATCGGTCCATTTATGGACTGAAATAGGCATCTCGATCTTCGAACATAAGTTTTGATACTACGATAAAATCTTATAGCTTTGATCAGAACGTTGATGAGCCTTGTGTCTAAAAGAAGATCATAAAAAATTCAATAGTTTTTCTAGTGTTGTATGTGTTGGGGTTGATACCCTAAATCTCGTAGGGTCCTGTAGTTTGTAAACACCTGTATGAACAAACGCTTATGATGTAATAATATAAGATATTTTCTTCACTGTTGTCTATGAAATATGAGATATTTTAGTTGAATTTACAACAAACCAATAAACTAAGATCCCTGGTTATTGTTGTAACTTAAGCATGTATGTGGAGACATACAAGTGGATCATGCCTTAAGTGATAACCTAAACGGTCTATAGTATATGGATAAAAGAGGGAAACCTTATCCTGGTGACACTACGGATACGATCCACTTTGTAGATGTTACAAGTGTTGTAAAGTGCTACAGATGGTCTGATCCTGATCATTTATGTGGACACATGCGAGCAGGGGTGTTCTTTACAAAGGAGTTTGTATAAGACAGACCACGAAATGTTTAGTCTCGTTATATAATGCCATTCATGACAAAGACTTTCATTTCACTAGGATGAAATTAGGTAACATGACTTTAATCCTGAGTGAGTTGGGAACTCCTGCCAATGAGGATGGTCCTTTGATTTGCATGGACGAGTGGCCAGATTGTCGACTCAAACCTATCACTTTGGGGATTCGTCTGATTGGGGAGCTGGGAACTCAGCTACACAAGATGGAATTCACTCCTTCCCCGAAGTAGGGGTAAGTAGATAGATTTTTCCCTTAAAGGCTGATTCTGGGGCTTGAACGATGTGGCGCCACACGCTTTCTCATGGCCCAAGAGTGTTCACTCATATTAGGACTATGATGTATTGTTCATTAGAGGAATCAGTGGTACTTAAGGAGTTAGATTTAACTATAAGGGCAAAACAGTAAATTGGTCCAGCTGTACTTACGAGCGATCTGTGAAGGGTTATCATATTGTTGATTGGTTATATCCAATGGACACAGAAATATATCTGTAGTGAGAAGAATGCAGGTGTCGGTCTTTAGTAGAGTGCTCGACGGTTAACGGATAGTGGATTTTGTGATTAAAGAGTTTACTTCGCTATTCACGAACCGTTGGAGCTTCAAGCTACCAGTCCATAAGGTCCCCTTGGTAGCTCAATGGATTCAAGTTAAGAATTAGTTTTTGGGTTAGTTTGAAATGTTCAAATTAACAAGAGGGAATTTGATTATATATGATATAATTAAATTTGTTCAATTATATGTGATATAATTGATATAATGTATGAGATATATTAATTAGAGAAATTGATATAAATATAATTTATACTAAATAAAAGAGAAACGAACTATGGTTTAAATATTACATATGATGTGATATTAAAACTATAGGTTATAAATATAATATGACAAGTTAGTTATTATATTTATTTATAATTAAAACAATTATATGATAATTGTGGTTTGTTATTTTCTAGTTATTATATTTATTTGTAATTAAAACAATTATATGATAATTATGGTTGGTTATTTTCTCCATTAACCATGAAAGTGGAGGTTATTTTCAATTTTGCATAACTAAAGGATAAAATGAAAAGGGTTTTCATTTTGTTAATATATCGCTTCATTAGTTGCACTACTAATCGTTTAGCTCACTAGAGACTACACTAGCCTTCAAGCGAGAGACCAAATGGTCGTGTAGAGCGACACTTACTAAACGATCGTGTAAACAATTCAGCGATAGAGCAACACTTACTAAACAATTGAGTAAATGATCCAACGTGTTTTACTAAATGATCGTGTACTAGCGAGATTTACTAAACGATCAAGCATTCTCAATCGATAGACAATGTACCTTCTCCCACTTGTTTGATCGTGTAGTTCGATCGTTTCCTTCCTCCATCCCTCTACCAAATTCACATAGAGCTTACATCTCCTAGATTCTCATTCCGAGAATACTAAGGTTGCCGAGTGGTTGTGTCAAAGGGTTTTTGTTTGAGGAGCAGACTGTTCATGATTACTAGACGATTAGGTAGGCGTTCTAAACGATAGCGAGACGTTGCTATCCAAGTCTTCACGAGAGCAAGATATTGAGAGAAGAAGTGTTCTTGAAAGGTATGTCTCTCATTCCTTTTGTTTTTAATTAAGAAAGCATGTTGTAATTTTGTTTAAGATGCATAACTATTCTGTATGTTTGTGTATGCGTTGAATTCTTTCACAATGGGCTTGGAAAGATCTTTCTTCCGCTCACTGGTTCTCTTGCATAAGAGTTCCTTCAGTATGTAGATGATATCCTACACATTGGGAATGATGTAGGTTTACTGACTATAGTTAAGAATTGGCTAGCGACCCAATTCCAAATTAAAGATATGGGAGAGGCTCAGTTTGTTATTGGTATTCAGATCTTTCGAGAGAACAAAATGCCAGCACTATCTCAGGCATCGTATATTGAAAAGATGCTTGTCAAATATTCGATGCAAAACTCCAAAAGGGGCCTATTGCCTTTCAGGCACGGCGTTACTTTGTCTAAGGAATAGTGTCTTAAGACACCTCAAGAGGTTGAGGATATAAGACAAATTCCTATGCATCTGTCGTGGGCAATTTGATGTATGTGATGTGTTACACATAATTTTAATCTAAGCTACAAGTCCATGTTCCCGTTACCAGTTCCCCGACAATGGCACCATAAACTTGTTATGCATAAAAATTGATGCTTCTATTTTAAGCATGTGGACAAATATGAATATGAATGAATAAAATTTATCTTCTTATGTCATATAACACATGGATGATTGCGATGATATGCGATACTACTTCTAGATGTATGCGTTATTAACGATATGCTCGTAGTATGCTATGCGTTGTCACAAGTTTCCTTGCGTTGAAACCAAGTATAATTTCACCGCAAGTTTCTTGGAGTGATCCAAGGTCGAACACAAGGATTTTTTTAGGTTGATTGTGTTACGTTCATGATATATGTGATCGGGGGTTTTTCAATTTAATAAAAGTGTGGTTTGTACAGCGATAAAGTAAATTGTGCAGTAAAGTAAAGATAAGCGATAAAAATACGATAATAAAGTGAATTGCGATAAAAGTAAAGTGCGATAAAATAAACCTAAGCTATGATGATACAAGATACATGTTACATGATACAAAATACCGAGGTTGAGACTGACTATGAAGATTATACAAAGGTCGTGTTATGCGGTGGCAAGGCTTATGTGCGAAGCAGAAAGGGAAAGGATAATTAATATAACATCGCAAGTTCCTCAATTGCGTCGAAGATATAAATACGGTTCCGCTTTCCCTTGGCATACACCTCTTGGTGATCGGCCGCGTTTCCCATATCTCTATGGTGAAACAGGGACGAACGTAGTGAACACAAAGTTGCTTCCATCTCTGGAAGTACTTCTTGCTTTAGTTAACGCATTCTTCTAACCTTCTCTCGACAGATTAGAATGGCATCTTCATTTCTACTCTCGCAGGTGAAGATGCTGTCTAGCATGCTTTAGCTAAACATATTTATTTCTTTAGCATAGATTAAGTTACTTGTTTAATTCATATTAATCACCACGGGATTAAGAAAACATCGTGGAGAAAGCGATTAATGGAGGAACGGAAATAGACAGAAATGTGGAAATGAAAGTGATCATGATATTTAATTATAAAATCAAGCATCTGATACATGGTTGTGAATGATTTAGACTAAGAAGATGAAATACAATCGATGAATAAGAGTTAGAAACAGATACAGAAGAGTGCCAATGTCTTGACACCAATCTGGATGGAGAGATTGCTTGCCAGCGTAGATGGAGTGAATGGAAGGATGAGCTTCCCTCTCAGGCTTACTCAACCAGTAGAGTTGATCTAGGTATAGAGCTTCACGATGGGGATTTGGAATGATTCGCCCTGAGACTCACCTCTCGGCCTTGTCTCTTTTCTTCCTGAATCTTCTCCGATCAGCACTCAGATCGGCCTCTCTCTCAATAGCCGTGTATCAATTATCCCCTATATCAAGTATATCTTTCAGTGAATTCTTTGAGGGTATTTATAGATGAAAGCTTTGACTCTCTGACGTGTGGTCCCCACGTAATTGTTATGGAAATTTAGAGAATGATGGAATAAATATTCCTTCTGTTATGCAATCAGTCCGTCGAAAATGCACAACAGTTAGTTGTACACGTGTCAAAATCCTCCGTGATTGCGTAGCTCATTTTCATCTTTCAATCGCGTGCTCGCATGTGGTGTTGTTTTTTATTACCGCATGCGGTTGAAGTTGCGTTGATCACAAAGCTCTTGATCGATTGTCGCATGTGCCATCATTGCGTTGATCGTCTATTCATTCATGAATGATGGGCGCAATGCGATGTAGATGCGATAATCTTTTACTCTTGAGCCATGAGTGCATACAGTGACTGGATTTCCTGCAAAACAGACTTGAAATATTCTTTTCTACCATCGCAATGGTGTTAGTGGGTGTATTGACGACAATTTATAATTCTTGCATTTCTTAGCCAATTTCCATAAAATTGATGCAACTTTCCTTTCTTTTAACCGCAATATCTAAATAAAGCAGTATAAATAACTTGTATTTCTACAAGTCATCATGATGTTATGTACTAAACCTGACATCTGCTATGCAGTGGGAATAGTCAGTAGATATCAGTCTAATCTAGGATTAGATCACTGGACAGCGTAAGAACATCCTCAATTATCTATGAAGAACAAGGGACTACCTGCTTGTGTATGGTTCTAAGAATTTGATCCTTACAGGATACACAAACTCTGAATTTTAGACTGATAGGGATTCTCGAAAATCCACATCAGGATAAGTGTTCACTCTTAATGGAGGAGCAGTAGTATGGCGAAGCACCAAGTAGGGGTGCATTGCAGGCTCCACCATGGAGGCTGAGTATGTAACGGCTTGTGAAGCTACTAAAGAGGCCATTTGGCTCAGAAAATTTCTGACTGATCTAAAAGTTATTCTAGACATGTAAAAGCTCGTCACACTTTATTGTGATAATAGTGGTGTTGTGGCTAATTCCCGAGAGCCTAAGAGTCATAAGCATGACAAGTACATAGAGCAAAAGCATCATCTCATCTGAGAGATTGTGCATCGAGGGGACGTGATTGTCACGAAGATAGCTTCGGAGCACAACGTTGCTGATCAGTTTACAAAGGCCCTCATGGCTAAGTGTTTGAGTGTCACCTGCAGAGTATAAGTCTATGGGACAAACCACGGCTGGACTAGGGCAAGTGAGAGTTTATTGTTTATTGTTTTATGTACTTGTATTTTATTATCTCGTACACCCCACTAGCTTTAGGACAATTGGGAGATTGTCGGGGTTGATGCCCTAAATCTCATAGGGACCTATAGTTTGTTGCGGTTGATGCCCTAAATCTCGTAGGGTCCTATAGTTTGTAAACTTTGTATGAACAAGCTCTTATGTGATTAATAATATATGATATTTTATTCATTTTTTCTATAAAATATATGATATTTTAGTTGCATTAACAACAAACCAATAAATTAACATCCAAGGTTATCGTTGTAACTTAAACATGTATGGTGAGACATACAGGTGGATCATGTTTAATTTATAACCTAAATGATCTGTAGTATCTGGATAAGGCTGGATACCTTATCCTAGTGATACTGCGAGTATGACCCGCTTTGTAGGCATTACAATTGTTGTAAAGTGCTACAAATGATCTGATCCTGATCATTCATGTATTAGACATGCGAGCGGGAATATTCTATACAAAGAGGTTTGTATAAGATCGGATCACGAAATGCTTAGTTTCATTATATAACACGGTTCATAATAGAGACTTACATACCAGAATGACCATAGGTAACATGACCTGAATCCTAAGTGAGTTGTGAACTCCTGCCTATGTGGACAATTCTTTGATTTGTATGGGTGAGAGTGGCCAGATCGCCGACTCAACATGCCTACCTTTTTGGGGATTCGTCTGATTGGGGAGCTGGGAACACAACTACACAAGATGGAATTCACTCTTCCCCCGAAGCAGGGGTAAGTAGCACCCTTACGGGCTTATTCCAGGTCTTGAACAATGTGGCACCATACCCTCTCCTGACCTGAGAGGGATTTAGTCCTAGTGGGACTATGATGTGTTCATAAGAGGAATCAATGGTACTTAAGGAGTTAAATGTAACTACAGGGGCAAAACGGTAATTTGGCTCAGCTGTACTTAAGAGCAATTTGTGGATCGTCATCGTACTGTTGATTGGTTATATTCAATGGACACATAAATATATATGTAGTGCGAAGAGTGCAGCTGTCGGTCTTTAGTGGAGTGCCCAACAGTTGACGGATGGAGGATAATGTAATTAAAGAGTTTAATTAATTATTCATGTATCGTTGGAGCTTCAAGCTATAGGTCCATAAGGTCTCCCTGGTAGCTCAAACGGATTTAGTTGAGAATAAGTGTTTGGGTTAATTTGAATTGTTCAAATTAATAAAAGAGAATTGATTATATGTGAAATAATTAAATTGTTTTAATTATATATATGATATAATTATCATAATGTATTTGATACATTATTGTTTAATTGGAGGAAATAAATATTTGAATAAGATTCAAATATATTTTCTATGAATATGATTCATAATTTTTAATTTTAACATAAATATGATTTATATTACACTACAAATTGCTAAACGATTGAGTTTTGTAGAACGGTTTTCTGCATTCTCTCAATCTTCTTTCTCCAAACTCAAACAATCCCTCCTAATCAAATAGTCAGAGCCCACCACTCCTGGGTTCTCACCCTAAGAATACCAAAGACTCATTGTGGTTGTGTCTCTATTTGGTTCGAGAAGTTCTTGTAGAAAGTCTTCAAGAGGTTGCTGTGTTCATGACTGTTCAAGGAAATTACGTGAAAAAAGATTCTTCAAAGGTGATATCTCTTGAACCCTTTTTTTTTATTGTATCAAGCATGCTGTAATTTACTTTGATGCATATCTTGTATGTTTACTGTAAATTTAGTTTTCAATAATTAATGGAATTTGGATGATCCGCTTCCGCTCAAGGATCTCCTTCAATACGAGTTCCTTCATAATAAACAAGGACAAACAAGACCAACAAATCAAGAGGTTTCAACTCCATTAATATCAATCTATATATTGAAACAAAAACAAATACAGTTCACAACAATAGTTCATAAATAAGTTTCAAACCTCAAAGAAGATAAACAAAATCCTATACCCATGTTCAGAGAATAACTTAGCGACTCATATCCATGAGCAAAATCTTCATTACAATGTGAAAACGTCACATCCCCTCCCAGATTACCCTCTTAATCTGGAAGAAGATGTGACGGTAGTAGTTACTAGCCCTGTTGCCAGCACTTACCACCTTAGCCCTCTAACCTGAATACCAACCTGATAAACATTATTAATGTACACATGTAGCACGCCTCCATAAGGCTCTACATAAGCTTATATAATCACATGCAAACAGTCAAAACATAAGATCCATAGGTAAAATATTTACAGTTGGGCCCTAACTTCACTAATAAAGCCCTAATCCCTTTCAAAACATGTGTACATAGATAGACCATCAACCTAAATTCTTCTTAACAAGTCGGGCCTTTCAGTGGCAAGCAGTAGTACGATCAACCTTGAGGAATCTGACCGCTACCTGGAAAGGGAAAACATAGAAAATCTGTGAGCTAATAGCCCAGTGAGTGACTATAAAATCATATTACACCATGCATTACATCATCATAAACATGTAAATATATCGATGAGCATCTCAAGAAACTTCCACTAAACATAAACATTGATAAACATTCTTAAACATCATTAAACATCATTACTCCTTAGTTGAGAATAAGTATACATCGCTCTAGCTCCCAACGTCTGTCATCAGCCAAGAGACCCATACTTCGGCCTCTCTTTGTTGGTATATGGCCTAGGAGACCCATACTTCGGCCTCTCATTTAGAACTACCTACGTGCACGTGGAGTTTTCTAAGTACCGTCAACACCTTAGGTACTATTACCCATATACCTTCTCCGTGTCCTTCAGTACCAGGTTGTTTCCTAGCATCAAATCAAGCTTAATTGCATACCACTTACATAAAGGCTCATTCTATCATAGCCATCCTCTAAAAATGCATGCTTCATCATAGGAACTTTACTTTTGTATGAATTCACAATATACCTTGACATGAATTTAAACATATACAAGCTGAAGAAGAAACGCTATGCAATTCATTAAATATTTGTTGCTTGAGAAAGTATAAATTCATCAACAACATCACTGTAACTTACATGGTCTTTTATACATAAACATTGAAAGCATTAAGTTCATTTTAGCCACTCACAGCTCGTCGGGGCTCTTAACGGTTTATATGCCTCTTCTAGCTCCTCTTGGCCTGAAAGGATATAATTCTCGGTTAGATTCCTTAGAATTCTCATCAAAATGCTTCAAATAGTTTGCTTACCAATAAAACTTTCATAAAAAAATCAACATTACCATCGAGATGATCATCATGAGCGAGATTATCCTTATGAGCAAGATCCTCATGAGCAAGATCATTCATTTCACTAGCAAGACTTCATCATAGCGAGATTTACCGCTTTCTAGCGAGATTTGCCATTTTCCAGCGAGATTCTCTTCTTTAGCGAGATTCAACACAAAACCAGCGAGATTTTCATCCTTAGCGAAATCCACCTCTTCCTTATCTCGCTCTCGCTCTCGCCCATTTCCTTATCTCGCTCTTGCTCTCACACATTATGGTAAGCTGCTTGCTTAATATTCCCAAGCAGTTGCCTGTTTACTCTCCAATTTCCTGTTTTGACTGCAAAAATTTATAACTCAAAATCCAGGAGTCTTTTCAAGAAACTTCCTTCTACAAACTAGTTTATAATTTAGTTAGCTTTCTTACCTTAAAATATCAGCCAAATATTCCTTGTAGTTTGGCCTAGAGCTTCCAATCTTCACATCTGGCCTTGCTTAATCCGAGAATTTGCCTCCTCTACAAATTCTTCACTTTTTGTTCTACTCCCTATTTGATCTTTCTCCAGCAAAAAAACCTCAAAAACTGGGTTCTCCCAGCTTTCAAATGGCACCGATCTCACTTAATTTGCTCGAGTCATTTGCCAAAACTAAGCTTCTGAATTTCCTTTTTCTTTTATACTTCCTGCCATCTCCCATGTTCAAAGGTCAAACCACCACCTCATCAAACACTTAGTGCTTCCGACCAAACTCAGCTACTTCCTCTTTAGTCCTTTCTTTCTTCTTCTTTTTTTCCATCATTTGTAATTTCCCTACTCCTTCATTTGTAATTTCCCTATAACTACATTGTAATTTTTTCACTTATCAAATAATTAATATAACATCCTTAGCTAAACATACTTATATAGGAAACATAGAATTTGGGGTTTACAATTGAAGGATCTCTTACCGAAGAGTTCCATGAGCACGTTCAGATCGCTCCAATTTCATAGTGATCGAAATACAACATTATACATTCAAACACACAGGTATGCAAACAAAACTTAATTAATGACATGCTAAGAAAAAGAAAATAACAAGGGTAGAGGGCCATACCTGTTGAAGACGTTCTTCAAACTTCAGCACTCACAATAGCGGAAAATCTCCACATGATCTACCAACACCCAGTGGAAGTGTCGACTGTAGCAGCACGAATGACGTGGGGACGACACCACTAGTAAAGAGCCCCAGGTATTCTCGGAGTCAGAACCCAAAGCATGACCTTTGGTGAATTTGGTAAAGGATGGAGGAAACACGAATTGTGTAGGCGATAAGCAAGTGGGAGGGAAAAAGGTGCTATCGCATAGCACGCTGCTTATCATTTAGGAGAAGCTACACGATCGTGTAGGTTTTACTGAACGATCGTTTAGGAAAACGTATATGATCGTTTAGCAAAATCGACACACTATACAATCGTTTAGAGAAGCTATGTGATTGTGTAGAAAATAGTGTGTGATCGTTTAGGCATGAGGTGAACGATCGTTTAGGTGCAAGGTGATGATCGTTTAGGTTCTCGAGTTTTCTTTTTCAACAATGCGCTCTTTCTAATTTCTCTTTGGGCGATTCGATCAAAATAAAAATTATTTTCATATTAATTCATCGGTTACAATAACCGACACTGCCCCACTAACCCACGTTCGAACGTGAATTTTGGATTAATTATCATATAATTAATCAAGTAATTAATTAATAAATATAATCATATTATATTTTTATCCTATAGTTTGATATCACGTATTTACTATAGTATTTTCTCCTTTACATTATATAAATCATATTTATATCGAATTTCCTCCAAAATAATGTATCTCATACATTTAGCCAATTATATCATATATAATTAACAAGTCCAATTATATCATATATAATCGAACTTTCTCTTGTCAATTTGAACATTTCAAATTAACCCAAACACTGGTTCTTGACTTTATCCAAGCTACCCAGGGGACCTAATGAACCTATGGCTCGAAGCTCCAATGGTTCGTGAATAGCTAACTAAACTTTTTAGCCACGAGATCCATCATCTGTTAACTGTCAGGCATTCCACTAAAGACCAACAACTAAACTCTTCTTACCACAGATATATTTCTTTGTCCATTGGATATAACCAATCATGAGTACGATGAACCTTCACAGATGCTTGTAAGTACAGTTGGGCTAAATTACCTTTTTGCCCCTGTAGTTACATCTCACTCCTCAAGTACCATGATTCCTCTAATCAACAATACAACATAGTCCAACTATGTGTGAACATCTCTTGGGCCAAGAGAAGATGTGTAGCCCCACATCGTTTAAGCCCCGGAATCAGCCCTTAATGGAGCTATATATCTACTTACCCCTACCTCGGGGAAGAAGTGAACTCCATCTTGTGTAGCTGAGTTCCCAGCTCCGAAATCAGATGAATCCCCAAAATGGTAGGTTTGAATCGGCGACCTAGCCACTCACACCCATATAACTCAAAGGACCGCCCTCAATGGCAGGTGTTCTCAACTCACTCAGGATTGAGGTCATGTTACCTATGGTCATCCTAGTGAAGTAAAGTCTCTGTCATGAACGGTGTTATATAACGAGACGTTAACACTTCGTGGTTAGGTTTTATACAAATCTTTGTATAGGATGCCCCCGCTCGCACGTCACCAACACGAATGATCAGGATCAGACCATCTGTGACAAGTCACAACACTTGTGACCATTCCACAAAGCGGGCCGCATCCGTAGCATTACCAGGATAAGGTTTTCCTTCTTTATCCATATACTACAGACCATTTTGGTTATCACTCAAGGCATGATCCACTTGTATGTCACCACATACATGCTTGAGTCACATATAGATAACTAGGGATTTTATGTTCATTAGTTTGTGGTAAAGTGATTAAAACAAGCAATTGAGAAAAAATACAAGATCTGAAGTAAATATCATATATTAACAGCACAAACGTTTGTACAAACTGTTTACAAACTACAGGACACGAGACTTTAGGGCATCAACCCTAACAACAATTACTTCCCCCTTAAAAGAAATTTCGTCCTCGAAATTTACCTGATATATCATTAGAAAAGTTGAGGATATCTCTTTCTCATTTGCTTTTCAGGTTCCCAGGTTGCTTCCTCGGTTCCATGATTACACCATAATACCTTCACCAAAGGAATCGTCTTATTTCTGAGCTCCTGGTCTTTCCTGTCTAAAATCTTGATGGCCTCTTCCTCATAAGATAAATCTTCTTTCAGTTGTACTGGTTGTGCTGCTAGTATGTGCATAGTATCAGGCACATACTTCCTTAACATTGACACATGAAATACTTCGTGAATACGAGCTAGCTCGATAGGTAACTACAACCTATATGCTGCTGGACTAACTCATTCCACAATTTCATATTGTCCGATGTATCATGGACTTAATTTTCCTTTCCTCCCAAACTGGAGAATTCCTTTCCATGGGGACAATCGTAGAAATACCCGATTTTTTACTTCAAATTCTTGTTCTCTTTTTTGCTTCTCAGCATAGCTCTTCTGTCTATCGCAAGCCGCCTTAAGATTTTCCTTGATAAGCTTCACATCCTTAGTTGTTTGTTGAACTAATTATGGACCCAATAATTTCCGTTTTCCCACTTTGTTCCAACATACTGGGGTCTTGCAAGGCCGGTCGTACACTGTCTCATAAGGAGCCATTCCGATACTAGAATGGTAACAGTTGTTGTATGCAAATTCGATCATCCTTTGAATTGTAACATGTATGCTCTTAACATATCTTCCAGTGTCTGTATAGTTCTTTCCGACTGTCCATCTATTTGTGGATGAAAAGTCGCACTGAAATGCAGTTTAGTGCCCATAGCCTTCTATAGAATAGGCCAGAATTTTGAAGTGAACCTCAAGTCTTGGTCTGACACTATTGAAACTGGGGCTCCATATTGACTGATTATCCTGTCCATATACATCTTAGCTAGACGGTCTAGTGAGAAAGTAACTTTTACTGGTATAAACTTGGTCGTCTTGGTTAGTTTATCGACTATCACCCAAATGCCATCATATCCTAAGGACGTCCTAGGAAATCCAAATAGAAAGTCCATTGTCACATGCTCCTACTTCCACTCAGGCACTAGGAGTGGGTCTAGTAATCCTGTTGGTCTTTGTCTCTCAGATTTCACCTGTTGACAAACTAAACATCGGTCTACATATTCCACTATGTCTCTCTTCATGCTAGGCCACCAGTAAGATCTCTTCAAAGTTCTATACATCTTGGTGCTTCATGGATGCATAGCATAAGCAAAATTGTGTGCTTCTTCCAAAATGGCTTGCTTAAGTTGTAGCTTATTAGGCACATACATTCTTCCCTCCTTTTCTAGTACATTATCTACTCTCAATTGGAAGTCAACTCTGATTCTCTTACTTACATCATCAACAATCTTCTTAAGATCAGGGTCTTTCAACTGATCCTGCTTAAGGTCTTCTACTAAGGTGGGCCTTACCTTGAATGTAGCTATCAATCCCCCTGATTGTCCCACTGATAAGGTGGTTTTAGAATTCCTGAATTCCTACAATAACATTCCCTTCATTAAGTCAATAACGGCCCTAGATCCCGAGGATTTCCTACTTAGCACATCCGCTACAACATTAGCCTTACCAAGGTGGTACTCGATGGAACGGTTATAATCTTTGATCAGCTCAATCCATCTTCTCTATCTCAGATTCCACTCTTTTTTATCGAAAATATATTTTGATCTGTGAATATTCTGCAACGCTCTACAAATAAAAAATGTATCCACAGCTTCAGAGCCAAAACAACAGCTGTCAGCTCTAGATCATGCGTAGGATAAATGTTCTCGTGCTTCTTAAGCTGACGAGATGCATATGCAATCACTTTCCCATCCTGCATCAACACACATCCCAATCCTTATCGAGATGCGTCATAATAAATCTCAAATTCCTTACCTGGAATAGGCAAGGTAAGCACTGACGCTGATACTAGCCTCTTTTTTAGCTGCTGAAAACTATGCTCACACTTCGATGGCCACTTAAACCTCACGCCTTTCCTGGTCAGGTTCGTCAATGGAAGGACTATCTTAGAAAAACCCTCCACAAACCTCCTATAATAACCTGCCAAACCTAGGAAACTACGTATCTCTGAAACTATTGTAGGTCGTTCCCAATTAAATATTGCTTCCGTCTTTTGGGAATCTACACTAATAACATCTGCTGAAACAACATGCCCGAGAAATACAACCCGATCTAACCAAAAATCACATTTACTGAACTTAGCATACAACTGTCTATCTCGCAGCGTCTGCAATACTATCCTCAAGTGGGTCATATGATCCTCCCTACTGCCAGAATATACCAATATATCATCTATGAATACTATGGTCCATGAATACCGCAGGGGCATTTATTAGCCCAAATAGCATTACTAGGAATTCATAATGTCCATATCTTATTCTAAATGCGGTTTTAGGAATGTCAACCTCCTTCACCTTCAGTTGATGATAACCCAATCTCAGGTCTATCTTTGAAAACACTGTGGCTTCTCTTAACTGATCAAACAAATCATCAATGTGTGGTAACAAATATTTATTCTTAATCGTTACCTTATTCAGCTGCCTATAGTCGATACACAATCTAAGTGTACCATCTTTCTTCCTTACGAATAACATCGGAACTCCTCAAGGCGATACACTAGGTCAGATGTATCCCTTCTCAATTAACTCTTGCAGCTGAACCTTTAATTCTTTTAACTCAGCTGGTGCCATTCTGTATGGTGCCTGCGATATAGGAGTTGTTCCTGGAGTTAAGTCAATAGTGAACTCCACTTCTCTATCGGGGGAAATCCCGATAATTCCTCAGAAAATACATCCTGAAACTCATTTACCACTGGGACATCTTTTGGGTTTAGCTCTTTCCCTTGAACAATCACTACATGAGTCAAATAGGCCTTATATCCCTTACTCAGCAACTTTCTAGCCTTCACTACTAATATCAAATTTCTCGCAGTTAACTTTTGCTTCCTACCAGGATTGCATCCTAGCTATTTGATTTTCTGAACACTACTTCTTTCTTGTAGCAGTCCATTGAGGCACGATATTTACTTAGGAAATCCATCCCTAGGATAGCATCAAACTCTAGCAAATCTAAGGAAAGTAAATCAACATAAAAGTCCTGACCATTGATCAGCATCTCACAATGCTTATAACCTTCCCCCTATTATTGTCACATCTCCCATAGGGGTAGAGATATATAGCTCTTCAGCCATAGGCTCAGACTGTTGAGGTTGATGCCCTAAAGTCTTGTGTCCTGTAGTTTATAAATAGTTTGTACGAACGCTTGTGTTGTTAATATCATTACTTCACATCTTGTATTTTACTCAATTGCTTGTTTTATTTGCTTTACCACAAACCAATAAATATAAAATTCCTGGTCATCTGTATGTGACTCAAGCATGTATGTGGTGACATACAAGTGGATCATGTCTTGAGTGATAACTAAAATGGTCTGTAGTATATGGATATAGAAGGGAAACCTTATCCTGGTAACGCTACGGATGCTGCCTGCTTTGTGGAGTGGTCACAAGTCATGTGACTTGTAACAGATGATCTGATCCTGATCATTCGTGTTGGGGACATGCAAGCCGGGGCATCCTATACAATGAATTTGTATAAGACCTAACCACGAAGTGTTAATGTCTCGTTATATAACACCGTGCATGACACACACTTCACTTCACTACGATGACCATAGGTAACATGACCTCAATCCTGAGTGAGTTGGGAACTCCTGCCATTGAGGGCGGTCCTTTGATTTGTATGGGTGCGAGTGGCTAGGTCGCCGATTCAAACCTACCATTTTGGGAATTCGTCTGATTTGGGAGCTAGAAACTCAGCTACACAACATTCACTTCTTCCCTGAGGCAGGGGTAAGTAGATAGATAGCTCCCTTAAGGGCTGATTCCGAGGCTTGAATGATGTGGTGCAACACACCTTCTCTTGACCCGAGAGATGTTCACACATAGTTGGACTATGTTGTATTGTTCATTAGAGGAATTAGTGGTACTTAAGGAGTGAGATGTAACTATAGGGGCAAAACGGTAATTTGGCCCAGCTGTACTTACAAGCATCTGTGAAGGGTCATCGTACTCATGATTGGTTATATCCAATGGACACAGAAATATATCTGTGGTAAGAAGAGTTCAGTTGTTGGTCTTTAGTGGAATGCCTAATAGTTAACAGATGGTGGATCTCGTGGCTAAAGAGTTGAGTCAGTTATTCACAGACCGTTGGAGCTTCGAGCCACAAGTCCATTAGGTCCTCTGGGTAGCTTGGATAAAGTTGAGAACCAGTGTTTTTGTTAATTTGAAATGTTCAAATTGACAAAAGGAAGTTCGATTATATATGATATAATTGGACTTGTTAATAATATATGATATAATTGGCTAAATGTATGAGATACATGATTTTAGAGGAAATTAGATATAAATATGATTTATATCAAGTAGATGAGAAAATACTATAGTATATATTTGATATGAAACTATAGGTTAAAAATATAATATGATTATATTTATTAATATTTTAATTGGTTAATTATATGATAATTAAGCCAGTTTTTTCACGTTTGGACTGGGTTAGTGGGGCAGCATCAGTTATTGTAGCCGATGAAATAAAAATGAAATTGTTTCATTTTTTAATCGTCGTCCAAAAGAAATAAAGAGATCGTACTGGTGAAAAGTAAGAGATCGCTTAAGCATTTCGAGAGTCTATATGATAGTTACTCTTTGCCTAAACGATAGTCCACCTCGTGCCTAAACGATCACACACTAGTTCCTACATGATCGCATAGCTTCTCTAAACGATCATAATGTTTGACGAGTATGCTAAAAAATCGTATATCATTTCCTAAATGATCGTTCAGTAAAACCTACACGATCGTATAGTGTCTCTGAAATGATAAGCATCGTGCTATGCGATAGCGCCTTTTTCCCTCTCACTTGCTTATCGCCTACACGATTTGTGCTTCCTCTTTCCTCTACCAAATTCACCATAGACCACGCTTTGGGTTCTCACTCCGAGAATACCCGAGGCTCTTTTCTAGTGGTGTCATCCCCACGACGTTCGTGTTTTTGCGATTGTTTGTGCTGCTGTAGTCGACGCTACTGCTAGCCGTTGGTTGATCAGGTAGATGGTTCCGCTGCGTTGAGTTTCGAAGATTGAAGATTGTCTTCAACTGGTATGGCACTCTCTTCCTTGTTATATCTTATTCATAGCTTGTCGTTAATTAAAATTTGTTTGCATAACTGTGCGTTTGAATATATATTGTTGTATTTCGGTCACTGTGAGATCGAAGTGATCCGAACGTGCTCATGGAACTCTTCGGTAAGAGATCCTTCACAGACAACCTATCTATACTAGGTGCAAACATGCTTGATATAAATGAATGTGTGACACCAGGGTCAAATAAAAGATAAGCAGACTGTCCACATAATATGACATTACCGGTCACAACATATGGAGACTCCATTGCCTCCCGGTGTGTCACGGCATACACTCGCCCCTGCTGTTGGGTTGATCTACAACACCCTTCTGCTTGGAACCACTTGACCCTTCGCCTCGATTTCCAGCACCCTTTTGTTGGTTAGCTATCTGAGAGGTTGTCTGCTATGTTGTTGGGGCTTCCCTGTTCACTTGGGAACAATCTCTTTTGAAATGCCCTGCTTGACCGCATTGGAAACATACCCCTCTGCCACTATAACACACTCCAAGATGCCTCTTGCCACAACTAGGCCACATTGGTTTCCTCTCTGTGCTAGCTATCAACTCACCAACTCGTGGCATCTCTGGTTTGCTGACTGCACTGGCTGAGGGTCTCGAATTCCTTTTCTTGGATCCCTGCCAACTCGTACCCATGTATTGGCTTCCACTAGTCTGACTCGCAACTGGGGTCAGGATCCCCTATCCTTCAGTCCTACTACAGCCTCACCGCCCCTTTGCAACTGCTCATCATCTGCTAAACTCCACTTGACTCGTGTCGCCATTTCTACTAATTGGTTAAGGTCTAACCAATTAGCTATAGATATCACCGGAGTTCTAATCTCTTTCTTTAGTCCTTGCTAAAACTTCCTGAATTTGTCTCTTTCCTCAGCGATAATCGGCAGAGCATACTGTGATAGTTTTGTAAATTTCTGCTCATACTCTGCCACTGACATCGTTCCCTATGTCAGTCTGAGGAACTCATCCCTTCGCATCTTGAAATGAGCTGGGGTAGTACTTGTCTTCAAAGGCCTTCCTGAACTCAGGCCATAACATCGCATCTATACTAGCTCGTCTGGCAGATATCACCTTCCACCATCTCTCCGCTCCTTTCTGCAGTAGAAATGTGGCTAATCCTACCTTCCTGTCCTTTGGACAGCCCATAACATTGAAACATTTTTCAACTACATCCAGCCATAACTCGGCTTCAGCTAGGTCTATTGTACCCTCAAATGTCACAGCCCCTAGGGCTTTAAACCTCTCAATGCCATATTTCATCTCTGAGTCGACCCGTACTGAGCCTACTGTGAAACCCGGATTTCTATTTTCCTTACTTAAGCAAGTGATAAAAGGAATTAACTAAGTGAAGGAAAGGGAAGGAAATTTCTAAGTGTTAAGCAGATTTTCCTTGAATAATTTAAGTTGAGCTTTAATTGGTAAAATTGTAATGTAATTTGTATAATAAGTAGGTTGATGAGAAAGTTAGTATGAAATGGTGAAGAAAGGGATGGAAATTTGAAAAGAAAAATACGGAAATTGAGTTTGGGAAATTTGGGAAAAATTGGCTAAGTATGGAATTTATGTGAAATGCGTTATAGCTGAAGAAAGGATTGAAGAACTGAGAAAAATATGGAAAATTATTTGGGAAAATCTGGAAAATTCGTGTAAAAGTGGCACAAAGTGGTGGGCAAACGTCTAAAAGTTGCACGGAGACAAACAAGGTTCACAGTATCTAACAACAAGATTAGCGAGATTGGAGAGAAAATGGGAGAGAGTAAGATTGGAGAGAATGATATCTTGGGAAAGAAAATGGGAGAGAGCGAGATTGGAGAGAGCAAGACCAGCGAGAAAGTGGGAGAGAGTGAGAGTAGAGAGAGCGAGATTTTGAGCGAGAAAGTTGAAGATAGCGAGAGTGGAGAGAGCGAGATTTTGAACGAGAAGGTGGGAGAGAGCGAGAGTGAAGAGAGCGAAACCAGCGAGAAGGTGGGAGAGAGCAAGAGTGGAGAGTGAGAGCAGCCTGTGCGTGCAGCAACGCCTCGTCCGGTGCTATTTTCGAACGTCTCGCCCACGCAAACGTCGAAGGGCCTCACCTATGCATCAAACGGTCAGGCAAGCACCTATGTGTTGAATTTGGCCGCGTTATTGTGGATTATGCATTGAAAACCCTAAGTTGAACACATACGGAGGGTGAGGTCACAAGGGAACACGTCAGCCAAACCATGTGTCTTTTTGGGAGAAATTCTTAAGGTCTAAGGAATTGTGGTGGACGCATATAAAGAAGACACTTTGGGCCAAGATGATACAAGCTTGCGTTGATGAGGGAAGAAGTAAACACTTGGCCATATAGCAAAGTAGGTGGTGTCAACACCAGGGGAGGTTTCGACGCCTATAAATAGAGCCTTTGGGACTTCATTTCAAATCACAAAATCAGCAATTTCGTAAAAGAGAGGGAGAGCAGTGAGGGTTAAGGAGAATGCATCAATTTTGGACGAGAATATCTCCTAATCTACTCGTGCGTTTGGAGTGATTTCAAAGCCATCGGAAATATATGAAAGTCTAGCTTTTAGAGTGGGGCTGCCAGAGGGAAAACCTCAAAGGAACCGGGCTGGAGATTGAAAAGAATGCAGAAGGGTCAGACTGTCGGATTAGTCTCGGCCAGTCTTGAAGATTCTGTGATTTCAGCCAAACCACAATGAATTCTGAGCTGAAATTATAGGGTAAGCTTATTGAGACATTTTAAAATACGTTTGTAGAAGGAAGTATTTCAAAATAAGGTATATAACTATGAGTAATATAAGCTTTAAGTTGAATCTGGATTCTAGGGGTAAAAAGGAGCCCGAGGAGCCACTAGAGTGAAAAGCTCCTAAGAAATCAAGGTGAGTGGCTAAAATGTTTTGACTAAAACATTTTGTTTAAACTGTTTGATTACAACGTGTTATAGAAAGCATGTTTTCAAGAATATTCTCATGCCTACTAGTTTTATGAAGTTATTTCCAAGCAAGTTGTGAATTATGTGTTGAACGCATGCATGTGTGAAAAATTGTTGAAAAACTATTTATATGTGTTGATTTGATCCAACATGTGTTAGCATCTTTAAAGCCATGTTTTATATGTGTTATACTTTACATGCTTTAAAGAGAAAGGCTGTTTATGACTAGTTTTACTAAAACGTGATACCGAAGGACATTTGAGAAGGTATCCACCAAACTAGATACTGAAGGGCATTTGAGAAGGTATCTATTCGTACTGAAGGACGTTTGAGAGGGTACCAACCCAATGGGATACTGAAGAACGTTTGAGAAGGTATCCTAGTAGCTCGATACTGAAGGAAATTAAGAAGGTATTTGAGTAGAAGTACCTAATGTGTGAGGGTACTTAGTGTGGCCACAGGTGAATAGAGTCAAAGATTGAGCAAAAGGGTTCTCTCTGGACTAGTAGTTGGTGTTGGGATTGTTTTACCCACAGTAGTGTATGTTTGATTGAAGAATGATTTTACTGTTTTATGATTAAAACAACTTTATATGTTTTACACTTGGAAAATGTTTATGTTGCAATACAAGTACTGTAAAAATTTATGTTTAAGTTAAAAACTCATTATTGAAATCATGCTTGAGAATTTACTATGTTTTCTCGGTCACTCACTGGGCGTGAGCTCACCCCGTTTTCAAATTTTTTGTTTCCCCCCCACAGGTAGCGGTCAAATCCTTTGAAGATAGCTCTATGTCTGCTCTACCACTAAAGGACCAAAAGACTTGTAACCGTTTGCTAGGTGGTTACTGTTAATATTGTACACATGTTACTATTGTTCATATTTGGACTAGGGTTTGTGGGTTTTGGGACTTGTAAATCTATTGTTGTAATGACTTCAAACATATTATGTTTCTAAGTTAATAAATTATGGGCCTAAGGACATCCCGTTGCATATAAATTATAATTGGTATCAGAGTTATTCTGCAAGAGTTATTAGGTAGTAAGTGTCAGCCCAAGGGTTGGTAACTGCTGCAGTCACACCTTTCTCTAGGCTAAGAAGGTGGTCTGGGGCGGGGTGTGACACCTACACTGGCTGCTAACCTCTGCACTATCCTGTTAAAAACTATATCTTCTAGCTGGGAATCTGCCTTTGCCTGGGGAGTACTAGACTCTCCCTCAGACGTCATTTCCTAACCCACTGGATCATTTACCTTTCTCTTTCCTTTCGATGGGTTCTTTCTAACCTCTGGGCTTCTATCGATAGGGTCAGTATTCCTCCTTCCTATTTGCCTGCTCTGTCTGCCACTTTGCCTCGTCATTCAGCCAATTACAATGTACACATGTTACGGACTCACACTTTAGGAACTTAGACTTATGCATGAACTTTCCCTCTCATTCCCAAAACCTTATGCTCTGATACCAACTTGTCACACCCCCTCCCAAATTACACTTTTAATCTGAAGAAGATGTGACGGTAGTAGTTACTAGCCTTATTGCCAGCACTTACCACCTGAGTCCTCTAACGTGAATACCAACCTGATAAACATTGTTAATGTACACATGTAGCACGCCTCCATAAGGCTCTACATAAGCTTGTATAATCACATGCAAATAGTCAAAACATAACATCCACAGGTAAAATATTTACAATTGGGCCAAAACTTCACTAACAAAGCCCTAATCCCTCTCAAAACATGTGTACATAGATAGACCATCAACCTAAATTCTTCTTAACAAGCCGGGCCTTTCAGTGGCAAGCAGCAGTAGGATCAACCTTGAGAAATCTGACTGCTACTTGGAAAAGGAAAACATAGAAAATCTGTGAGATAGTAGCCCAGTGAGTGATTATAAAATTATATTACACCATGCATCATATCATTATAAAAATGTAAATATATCGATGAGCATCTCAAGCAACTTCCTCTAAACATAAACATTGATAAACATTCTTAAACATCATTAAATATCATTACTCCTTAATTGAGAACGAGCATACATCGCTCTAACTCCCAACGTCTGTCACCGGCCAAGAGACCCATACTTCGGCCTCTCTTTGCTGGTATATGGCCTAGGAGACCCATACTTTGGCCTCTCATTCAGAACTACCTACGTGCACGTGGAGTTTTCTAAGTATCGTCAACACCTTAGGTACTATTACCCAGATACCTTCTTTGTGTCCTTCAGTACCAATGGTTGTTTCCTAGCATCAAATCAAGCATAATTGCATACTATTTACACAAAGACTCATTCTATCATAGCCTTCCTCCAAAAACGCATACTTAATCATAGGAACTTTACTTTTGTAATGAATTCACAATATACCTTGACATGCGTTTAAGCATATACAAGCTAGAGAAGAAACGCTATGCAATTCATTAAATATTTGTTGCTTGAGACAAAGAAATGACAATGGAAATTATCATAACATTTAATTCTAAGATTAAGCGTTTGATACATGTTGTGAATGAAAGTGTAAAGAAGATGAATACAGATGATGAAGTAGAGATTAGAAACGAATACAGAAAGAGTGTCAACGTCTTGACACAGATCCTGAACAGAGGTTATGCTTACCGGCGTGTGGAAATAATGGAGAAGAAAGCTTCCTTCTCAGGCTTGCTTTCCCAGTAGAATTGACCTTCGCATAGAGCTTCAACTATGGGGATCAGAATAATTCTCTGCTCGAAGACTCACCTCTTACCCTTGTATCGTGATTCTCCCAGATCTACTCTTGACAGTCGCTTCAGACCAGTCTCTCTCTCATAATCAGTATATGCATGTCTCTATGTATTCATGTATATCTTTTAGTGAATTCGCATAAGCTATTTATAGGCAAAGCATGGCTCTTTGACTTTTTGGTCCCCACTGTATAGTTATGGTAGTTCCTGAAATGGTAGAGTGAATATTCCTTCTGTTACACAATCAATCCTTTAGAAATGCACAGCTGAAAGCTGTACATTTGTCAAAATTTTTGGCAAATGCGTTGCTCTTTACATCTTTGATCTATCGCCGCATGCGGTGTTATTTTTTATTACCACATGCAGTTGAAATTGCATTGATCACTAGAGTTCTTGATCAATTGTTGCATGCACTGTCATTGCGTTGATCATCTCTTCGTTCTCGATTGATGGGCACAATGCGACGAGATGCATTGTTTATTTTATCTTTGAGCCATGAACGCATGCGATGACTAATTTCCTGCAAAGAGAAACCGAAACATTCTATTCTACCATCGCAATAGCGTTAGTGGGTGTATTGACGACATTTTATAATTTTCGCACTTCTTAGCCAATTTTTATACTATCAATTCAACTTTCCTTTCTTTTAGCTGCAATATCTAAATAAAAAAGTATAAATAACTTGTATTTCCACAATTTATCACACCACCAAATTTAGATATATGCTTGTCCTTAAGCATATCTTCCACTAAGGCAATATCGATCAATTCTTTGCATCGATTGGTTGCTTCGAATGCTCCACCTAGACAACATTACTTAACAACTCAATTTCCGTCCATCCTTTAATAATTCATAAGCATGCCCTACTTTATTCTTTTACAACAAATCTCTACTCAAAAATTCCTTTCTTGTTTTGAAAGGAATGTTTACCTCTTCATGCAAAAATAACTTGGTGCATCTGTATGCGGTGGTCTAGTTTGCGTCATTCTATTAGAGACTGCTAATCATGGTTACACCATTCGTTTTGGCTTGTTCCCACGGGTGTCATGCGAACATCCAACTACGGTTGTGTGCCAATCTATGCATGACATTGAAGTAACGCTAATGATTAACGCTACGCATCCATTAACGCAAATGCATATTTGCAGAGGACGGGCAACAACGCATGTATCAACACATCACACCCCTTAACTTAACGCATTTCTAGAGGACGGGTGCACTGTATTTCTACTAGAGCAACACTACCTCAACATAGTGCGTTTTTGCTAAGGATGGGCGAAAAATACATACGATCGCAACACACCCCTCAGCACAATGCATTTGGGTAAGATGAACGCAAATGTATCTTATTAGTGCAGGATGCACCCATCATAGCAATGCACACCGATTTTTTTTTTCTTTTTAATTCATCCAACACACAAGTCGATAAGACTTTGCGGTGTTCATCGTTTTATTCAGTCATTCACATAAATTTTAAGAACAACACTACTAATGCATAAAAGTAAAGAAATAAAGCATGACATGGAAGTACACAATTAAATTAAATTGAAAGTCAACACATAAAGCTGTAAAAGCTAATTCTAATAAACAGTAAATATCGCAATTTAGAATTCAGTAAATGAAAGCTGAAAAAGAAAGCAATTAAACATAGATATAGGGATGCTGATTGAAAGAAATTTTACAAAGTTACCGCAATAGCATCCTCGCAAGCGGTCAATCCTGCTTGCCTAAGTCGATGGTCTCCATGCATCGTTCCACATCACCCCCATAGTAGGGCTTAATTCGTTGACCATTGACATTAAATGTGTTGCTCCCATCTTCAGTTGTTAGCTCCACTGTGCCATGGAGAAAAATAGTCTTGATGCGGAATGGCCCAGACCAGCGGGATTTCACCTTCCCTGGAAACAATCGTAAATGTGCGTTAAAAGGAAGTACCTGTTGACCCTCGAAGAATGTTCGGTTGTTTATGCGGTCATCATGCCACTTTTTGGTTCTCTCCTTATATATCTTAGCATTTTCGTAGGCGTTCATTCGCCACTTGACCAGCTCATTCAACTGCAACTTTTGGACTTTCCCCACGCTTGCCAGATCAGAGTTCAGCTTTTTGCTTGCCCACATTGCCTTGTGTTCCAACTCGAGGGGCAGATGAAAAGCTTTTCCGAAGACCAGACCATATGGGGACATGCCTATTGGAGTTTTGAAGGCAGTCCTATATGCCCACAATGCTTCATCGAGCTTAGGTGACCAATCCTTCTTGGAGGTACTGACTACCTTTTCCAAGATGGTCTTGATCTCTCTGTTAGAAATTTCTGCCTGCCCATTGGTTTGTGAGTGATAGGCGGTTGCAACTCTGTGGCTGACATTAAACTTTGTCAACAGGTTGGTAATGATGCGGTTGATGAAGTGTGAGCCTTCATCACTGATTAAGGCACGGGGCGTTCCATATCAGGTAAAGATATTCTTCTTGAGAAATTTCGCCATCGTGGCCGCATTATTCTTAGCATATGCGATGGCCTCAACCCACTTCGATACATAGTCAATCACGACCATAACGTATTTATGACCTTTTGAAGGCGAAAATGGGCCCATAAATTTGATTTCCCATACATCAAATAATTTGATTACCAAGATTGAAGTCAAGGGCATTTCATTTCTTCTAGACATATTCCCTGTTCTCTAGCATCTATCGCACTGCACAACATAGGCATGGGCATCCTTGAATAGTGTTGGCCAAAAATAGCCACTCGGTAGGACTTTGGCAGCGTTCCGCTGCCCCCCAAAGTGTCCTCCAGAAGGGGACTCATGACAAAGCTCCAAAATGTGCTTGGCCTCATGCTCAGGAACGCATTGACGCAAAATATGATCAGGTCCAAGTTGATACAAGAAGGGATCGTCCCAGAAATAAAACTTGATGTCATGTTTCAGCTTCTTCTTCTGCTGGTATGTGTAGTCTTCTGGTACTTGGCCGCAAACTATGAAGTTTACAATGTTCGCATACCATGGAACATTAATGCATACCGACATCAGTAGCTCATCAGGGAATCTTTCTTCAATGTCTTTTTCTTTCTTTTGAACCTCGCAATTTTCTAACCTTGACAGATGATCTGCGACTTGGTTCTCGGTGCCCTTTCGATCTTTAATCTCTAGGTCAAATTCTTACAGGAGTAATACTCACCTTATTAGTCTCAGTTTCACATCCTTCTTTGTCATAAGGTATTTAATCACAGAATGATCAGTATATACCACAACATTTGTTCCAATCAAGTATTGTTGAAATTTCTCAGCGCAAATACTACTACGAGCATTTCTTTTTTCGTGGTTGTATAATTTTCCTACGTATCATTCAACGTCTTGCTAGCATAATAGATAGGATGCAAAACCTTATCCTTGCACTGACTCAAGACTACGTCCACTGTATATCCACTAGCGTCACACATCAATGCAAATGGTTGCATCCAATCCGGCACAATCAGAATAGGTGCGGTGATGAGCGCATTTTTCAGCGTGTGGAATGCTTCAGTGCATGCGTCATCAAAATCATATTCATGGTCAATCTTGAGGAACGCACTAAAAAGCCTTGCGATCTGAGAAAAGTTGCTGATAAATCTTCGATAAAACCTCGCATGTCCCAAAAAGCTCCTAAGTGTTTTCAAATTGATTGGTGGTGGTAATTTGGAAATTGCGTCGCTTTTCGCTTGATCAACTTGCAATCCTGCCTTTGATATCTTGTGACCTCACACAATTCCTTCTTCAAACATGAAATGGCATTTCTCCCAGTTCAAAACAAGATTCGTTTCAATGCATCTCTTCAAGACTTTTTCAAGATTTGATAAATAGGAGTCATAAATATTGCCAAAAACTGAAAAGTCATCCATAAATACCTCGACGGACTCCTCCAAGAAATCTGAAAATATTGCCATCATACACCTCTGGAAGGCACCTGGTGCATTACAGAGTCTAAACGGCATGCGACAGAATGCAAATGTGCCAAATGGGCACGTGAAAGTTGTCTTATCTTGATCTTTCGGCGCAATTGCAATTTGGTTATACCCTGAGTAGCCGTCAAGAAAATAGAAGAATTCATTCCCAGCAAGTCGATCTAACATTTGATCAATAAACGAGAGTGGAAAGTGGTCCTTCTTTGTGGCCAGATTTAATCTGTGCTAATCCATACAGATTCTCCACCCTGTAGTAGTCCTTGTAGGAATTAACTCATTCTTGCTATTGGTGACGACTGCCATCCCCCTTTCTTTGGAACACGTTGCACTGGGCTGACCCAGCTGCTATCTGATATAGGGTAAATGACGCTGCATCCAGCCACTTCACTATCTCTTTCTTCACAATCTCCCTCATGGCAGGGTTCAAACGACGTTGTCTTTCTATAGATCCTGTTTTTCCCTATTCAAGACGAATCTTATGCATGCAATACGAAGGATTGATCCTTCGAATGTCCGCTAAGGTCTATCCCAAGGCTTTTGCATTGTTTTTCAGGATCTGGATAAGTGCTTCCTTCTTCTCTTTGCTCAGTGAGGCAGATATAATAACCAGTAAAGTGTTATTGCCTCCTAAATAAACATATTTAAGGTGCACTGGCAAGAACTTCAACTCCAATGTGGGTGGTTCTTCTAAAGATGGCTTAGTACATTGCGTTGTTCGTTCAGATAACTTGATTGTTTAAAAATCTGACTCAATTTGAATTGCGGTGCAATTCTCCTCCCACATTGCGCCGATCCCAAAGTCTTCTTCCTCTGATTCTTCTAGGGGCTCGTGCCAATGTTCTTCCTGCAATTTCCCAACATATTGACAATTTTCCATATCATTCGGGTATTTCAACGCATTGAGAACATTGAACTTAACTTGTTGATCGTCGACCCTGATGGTAAGTTCTCCTTTCTATACATCGATCAGTGCTCGCCTTGTTGCAAGAAATGGCCGACCCAAGATGATAGGAACCTCAATATCAGCTTCATAGTCTAATATGATAAAGTCAGCAGGGAAGATGAACTTGTCTACTTGCACAAGTAAATCCTCTATTTTGCCCTCGGGATGCGTTATTGATCTATCGGCCAACTGCAATGTAATCGTTGTGGGTCTTGCATTGTCGATATTTAGCTTTTTGAAGATTGACAAGGGCATTAGGTTTATACTCGCTCCTAAATCACAGAGCACATTTCCAACTTCTTTTCCCCCTATCGAACACGACAATGTGAAACTCTCGGGATCTTTCATTTTAGTGGGGATGTTGTTTTGAAACAACGCACTGCACTCATATGTTAATGCGACCATTTCATTTTCCCCAATCTGTCCTTGAGGAATTTTACATAGCCCGGCATTTGTTCCAATGCTTCTATTAAAGGGATGTTAATATTTAATTGTCGGAGAACATCCAATAACCTCTGAAATTGTTTGTTGTCATCTTTCTTCCTCAGCATGGACAGGAAAGTTGGAGGATCCCACCATACTTCCTATTCAATTGGCTGTTCATTGAGGTCCTGTGCATGCTGTGTTTTAGAAGCTGGAGGTTGCGGTGATTTTGAATTTAAGTCTTGCTGAAATTCATCCTTTGTAGATGTACTTTCTTCTGAAATGGTAATTCCTTTATTTGTGGTTGAATGGTCATCGTTGATGGTTAAGTCAATTGGTCTTTTTGCTGAATCTGGTACTAGTGGCACGGGGACTATTGTCTTGCCACTTCTCAATGTCACTACTTGACATTGCTCTTTACCACGTGGCCCCGATGCTCCCGAGCAGTTAGGTAGCGTACCAGGTGCTTTATTCTTAAGTTCAATTGTAAGCTGTTCAATCTGTACCTCCAAATTTCTAAATGAGGAAGCTTGCGATTGCTTAATTGCCTCGTTCTTCTCAATATAATGTTTCAATAATGTTTCCAAAGACGAGGTACTACAAGAGGTGTCAAAAAAGAACGGTTGGTCGTAGGATGGTATACTCTGAAGATTACCTGGGTTGTGATTCTAGTTAATGAAAATCAAAGGATTGCTTCGATTCCCATGATGACTACTCTGATGATTAATTTGGCTCACTTAGTTATGATTCCCGCCCCAACTGAAAGTTGGGTGATTTCGCAAACCAGGGTTGTAGGTGTTGCCGAATGATTCGTTGTGAATAGAGTATACGGATTGTTGATTCAACAGGCAGATTTCCACTAAATGTCCCTCTCCACATTGAACGCAATTTATTGCGGCCACGTGTGTCAACGCATTGGCTTGCGCTGAACCTGGAGAGAGATGTCCTTGCTGAATAGCCATAGTCTAAAGAAGCGAGGTCATTGTAGTCATCTGGTCTACCAGGGTTTTCATTGTATCAGCTGGTACAATGGCATCTTCTACTCTTCTTTGCTCTGAACCTCTTTCCTCATACCCGTTATCTAACCACGCATCTGTATTTCACGAGATGCGATCCAATATGACCTTTGCTTCCGTATACGTCTTGTCCATTAATCCTCTTATCGTGGAGGCATCAGAAATTATTTGTGTTGATCGATCCAAGCCATTATAAAAAGTCTCCATTAGAACGCAATCGGGAATCTCAATGTGCGGACAGTTCTTTACTAATTTCCTGAATCACACCCAGGAGGTGCTTAAAGTTTCATAACCCATTCTGTTTGAAATTCAACACATCCCTCCGTCTTCTTGCGTTGACGGCAGGAGGGAATAATTTATTCATAAACCTCTCGACCAATTGATCCCATGCGTTGATTTCATTTGGCTCTAATGACTGAGACCACCTCCTTGCCTCATCCCGCAGTGTATACGGGAAGAGATATAATCTAATTCCTTCAAGAGTCACACCAGGTATGGAGAATGCGTTGCATATTTCTACGAGACCATTTGAAGCATGACCGGCCTTATCTCTGCCTTATCTTCTCCTTGTAGACCCCCGAATTGACCTGCATTCTAGATCATTTGAAGCATGACCGGCCTTATCTCAAACCTTGCATTCTCCTCAACCATGGGTCTTGAAATTCCGGGCGAGAAGTTGTAAAAATTCGGCGCCGCATAGTTTCTCATAGGGATGTTGCGGTCGGCAGCAAGAAGTCTTATGTTGGCCAAATTACCCCTTGATTCCCATTGGGCCCCTCATTATTATTAGCCATGTTTCTTCTCTGCCTAATTCGGTTCTTATGTGCTCTTGTGCGAAAAATATACTTGATCTCTAGGTCAATTTAGAATTTCTGGATCAATTCAAGTACACATAAACCATCAGACTGCTCTTCGCGATAAACAACCAGTACAAAGAGATCTGTCCAGCAAAATACCAGAAAAAGTACTCAACACTAACTGTTACCAATCCCCGGCAATGGCGCCATAAACTTGATGACATAAAAATTTAATCTCTTTATCTACTCTAACGCATGGCTTGTGGATGAAATGAATGATGTGTTAAATATGCGCTCAAGAACTTTGCGATAAAGAGAATTTTTATGTGATACTACATCTAAATATATGCGTTGATTGTTATATGCTTGTAGTATGCAATGGAGTAGTGCGTGTCACAAGTTTCCTTCCGCTGAAACCAAGTATAATTCCAACGCAAGTTTCTCAAAATAATCCGAAGTCGAACACAAGGATTGTTTTCGTTAATGCGCTACTATTGTGATACATGTGACCGATTTTTAACAATGAATAAAGAATGGTGATTTATACAGAAATGTAAATTGCAATGAAAGTAAAATTGCGTTAATAAAATAAATCTTAAACTAATATGATACAGGATCCAAGATAATGATACACGATATTGAGGTCGAGAACTGACTGTGAAGTTGTACAAAGATTTGATGTATGCGATGGCAAGTCTTTATGAATGAAACAGAAAGAGGAAGAGTAAATAGTAAAAACATCGCAAGTTTGTCAATTACGTTAAAGATGTAACTAAGGTTCTGCTTTCCCTTGGCGTACACCTCTCAATGGTTGGTTGCATTCCCATATCTCTATGGTGAAACAGGGATGAACGTGATGAACGTAAGGTTGTTTTCATCTCTGGAAATACTTCTTGCTTTAGTTTTCTTCCAACCTTTTCTCGATAGGCGGAATAACATCTTCACTTCTGCTCTCACAGGTGAAGATGCCGTCGAGCATGCTTTAGCTAAACTTAATTATTTCCTTAACACCCATTAACTTACTCACTTAATTCTTGCCATTTACCCAGGGGATTAAGAACACATCATAGAGAAAATGGATTATGGATGTACGGAAAGAGACAGAGAAATGACAATGGAAATTATCATAACATTTAATTCTAAGATTAAGTGTTTGATGCATGTTGTGAATGAAAGAGTAAAGAAGATGAATACAAATGATGAAATAGAGATTAGAAACGAATATAGAAAGAGTGTCAATGTCTTGACACAGATCCTGAACGGAGGTTGTGCTTGCCCGCATGTGGAAGTAATGGAGAGGAAAGCTTCCCTCTCAAGCTTGCTTTCCCGGTAGAATTGACCTTCACACAGAGCTTCAACTACGGGGATCGAAATAATTCTCTACTCGGATACTCACCTCTCGGTCTTGTCTCGTGGTTCTCCCGAATCTACTGGACAGTCGCTTCAGACCAGTCTCTCTCTCAGAATCAGTATATGCACGTCTCTATGTATTCACGTATATCTTTCAGTGAATTTGCAGAAGCTATTTATAGGCGAAGCTTGGCTCTTTGACTTTGTGGTCGCCACTGTATGGTTATGGTAGTTTCTGAAATGGCAGAGTGAATATTCCTTTTGTTATGCAATCAATCCTTCAGAAATGCACAACTGAAAGCGGTACATTTGTTAGAATTTTTGGCAAATGCGTTTCTCTTTACATCTTCGATCTATTGCCGCATGCGGTGTTATTTTTTATTACCGCATCGGTTGAAATTGTGTTGATCACTAGAGCTCTTGATTGATTGTCGCGTGCGCCGTGATTGCATTGATCATCTCTTTGTACTCGATTGATCGGCGCAATGCGACAAGATGCATTGTTTATTTTATATTTGAGCCATGAACGCATGCGGTGACTGATTTCCTGCAAACAAAAACTGAAACATTCTATTCTATCATCGTAATGGAATTAGTGGGTGCATTGACGACATTTTCTAATTTTTGCATTTCTTAGCCAATTTCTATACTATCGATGCAACTTTCCTTTCTTTTAGCCGCAATATCTAAATAAAACAGTATAAATAACTTGTATTTCTACAAGTTATCACTTGTCGAGGCTCTTAACGGGTTATATGTCTCTCCTAGCTTCTCTTGGCCTGAAAGGACATAATTCCCGATTAAATTCCTTAGAATTCTCATCAAAATGCTTCAAATAGTTTGCTTACTAATAAAACTTTCATCAACAAAATCAACATTACTAGCGAGATGATCATCATGAGCGAGATCCTCATGAGCGTGATCACTCATTTCCCTAGCAAAACTTCATCACAGCGAGATTTACCACTTTCTAGCGAGATTTTCCAATTTCCAGCGAGATTTGCCACTTTCTAGCGAGATTTTCCACTTTCCAACGAGATTCTCTTCTTGAGCGAGATTCAACACAAAACTAGCGAGATTTTTACCCTTAACGAGATCCACATCTTCCTTATCTTGCTCTCCCTTTCGCTCTCTTCCTTATCTTGCTCTCCTACTCGCTCACGCTCTCGCTCTCTCTCTCTCGCTCACTATGGTGAGCTGCTTGCTTAATCTTCCCAAGCAGTTGCCTGTTTATGCACCAATTTCTTGTTTCAACTTCATAAATTCATAACTTAAAATCCAGGATTCTTTTCAAGAAACGTCCTTCTACAAACTTGTTTAGAATTGAGTCAAATTTTTTACCTTAAAAGCTCAGCCAAAAATTCCTTTTTGTTTGGCCTAGAGTTTCCAATCTTCACCTCTTGCCTTGCTTAATCTGAGAATCCGCCGCTTCTGCACATTCTTCACTTTTTGTTCTTCTCCCTATGAGATCTTTCTCTGGCAAAACAACCTCAAACACTAGATTCTCTCAGCTTTCAAATGGCATCGATCTCACTTAATTTGCTTGAGTCATTTGCCAAAACCGAATTTCTAAAGTTCCTCTTCCTTTTATACTTCCTGCCGCCTCCGATGTTCAAAGGTCATACCACCACCTCATCATGCACTTAGTTCTTCCAGCCAAACTCAGCTACTTCATCTTTAGTCCTTTCTTTCTTCTTCTTTCATTTTTTCCTTCATTTGTAATTTCCCTGTAACTACATCGTAAATTTTCCACTTATCAAATAATTAATATAACATCCTCAACTAAACATACTTATATAGGAAACGTAGAATTTGAGGTTTATAGAAAATATGCAAGAAAATAAAATGGTGAAGAATTAAAGATAGATTAGCTGAAGAAATGAGGCAGAACAGCTCTGTGGAGGCTAGAGAAGTGTGAAAATCGGAGTATATTTTGACCTAAAAAGTCGTGTCCTATATATAAAACTTTTTTGAGTGCAGCTGTGCTCTTATGAAGCATCTAGCCAGAGCACAAGGGTGGTACGTGAGAGCAACACTCATTCAAACACGTATGTGCGGAAGGCTTTCCTTTCGTCAAAGTTCGAGGCATCGCGGTGCTCTCCTGCAGTGCATCGACGCTCCATGCGATGGGGCATTCTGTCTTTGTGCACCACACAGGGTGCCTAGAAAGCGTAGCGGCACTCTGCTGATCATGCGATACCGCCTGTGATGAAATGAACATGCATACAGCGGAAGCAATGAGAATCAATAAACACTCTAATTATATTTAATTTGAGTTTCAAAGCATGCATGAAAACAGATTTTTAGAGAAAGGGTTTTAAGAACACAATACTTTTGATGAACTTCTTCAATCCTTTCACTCCACAAATTTGAGTTGCAAATCAACAGTGGACCATCGAGAGATATTCTCTACTATTCTCTAACTTGGATTGAGTGGTAGAAACTCAAATTAAGGTCAATTAGGTGAAGGGAAGAAGAGGGTTTGAGAGAGAAAGTGATAATTTAATAAATTCCAGCTGCATCATCCTCTTCAATTCCAAAATTGAAGTATTTATGTAGCTAATATATGCAAGCACTAAGATATAATGTTCATTGATCAATTAGCCTTTTGCTAATGAGCTAGGTGTTGATTAGTAGATAAATCCAACAAAAGTTAGATTATTCCACTAATCCTATTTTCTTTTCCCATTTTCAATTTTCTTTAATTTTCACCAAAAATTAAATTTAATAAAAAATTCAAATCTTAATTTGAATTTTACAAAATTGAAAATGTTTTATTTAAATAACTAATTAAATAAATTTAATTAATTAATTAAATAATAATTTAATATCAAATATTAAATTAATTAAACACATTTTATACATGAATCCCATTCGTACTAATCAATATTTAAATCATCATTTAAATATTTTATTCTCTCTAATTATGTTTAATTTCGATAAACTAAACGTTAATTACATCAAACATAATTATCCAAACCCTACATACCTATTTAGATTATCACTTAAGGCATGATCCACTTGTATATCTCATATACATGCTTAAGTTTACATACAATAACCATGGAGCTTTGTTTATTGGATATGAGTAAATGCCAAAATGAAATAACTCTTACTTTATTTACAAACATTGTGTATAAATTACAAACAACAAGACTCCGAGAGAATTAGAACACTAATCCCAACAATCTCCCACTTTTCCTAATGCCTCGGGAGACTAATGTACAATACAAGATAAATACATGTACAATATATAATAAACTAGGGCATACCCCAGTATCATCTCTCACTTGCCCTAGACAAGATGCTGCATGTCCCACAGACCCAAACTCTGCAGGTGACCCTGATGACATGCAGAAATGTATGTCATCTTAGGGCTTTTATTTACAATTATGAGGGCTGTTAAGTAGAATATGTGGCAATTATGTTAGGAATTCATGAGAAAATGAGTTTGTGTCATTCAGCATTAAGAATCTCGACTAACCCACTATTATGCATTATTATGCGTTCAATTGTCTATTTTTGTAGCTAAAGCAGGAACTGGACGCAAATGCGGAAGCCAGGCTACCGCATGCGGAGAAATTCTCCATCACAAATGCGAATGCATAGATGTTGCGGTAATCAACTGCATGCGCCCATCGCATAGAAGTTGCGATCGTCAAGTGACTGCAGTCATCGTGTAGAAGTTGTGGTAATCAAGCGAATGCGGTCATTTCAAGAATGCGGCTACACGATAAAGCATAATAGTGGAATCACCGCAAGGTTGGTGGAATGGAAGCATCAACGCATATCTTGGGAAAACCAAAAGATGATATTGACATTTCATCTACCACGCCGTTAGCAGTAGAGATTCAGAAAAGGACTAACGCAGCGGAAATGTCAGATCAGAGCAGTCCATTAATGTTGTTAACGATCCAGCTCTATAAATAGAAGTCGATGAGCAGAATTTTAGATCATCCAGGGTTTTTCGCCTGAGGCTCGCCTTAGGCCGGATCCCTGTGATCCAAACTAACACGTAAGAAAGAAGCTTGAGAGTTATTCATCTCCTTCATCCATTTCGAGTGACGACTGGAGCTTTCGCCGGAGTTAGATCTCGAGAGACTCAGCTTCACCGCCTATCCATGGCACCACCAGCAGCCTTGACACACATCTACTGGAAGCAAGTCATTGCTTCTAGCTAGTCATTTCATTTTCTCTTCTTTTCTTATATTGTATTGTACTACATTTTTGGATTAAGAAATTAATACATTGTGTGTTCAATGCATTCTATGTTTCCTTCGATTCCTTCTCTATCTTTCTTTACTCAGCATCCTTAACTTTCATTGCATCACTTAGTGAGATTGCTAAAGTATAGCATACTTAGTCATGTGGATTAGAGATATGAAGCATGTAGCAAATCACAGAAAGATGTGCGTTGCGTGAGTGTATGAGAAAACCTTATTTGCTTAATGTGAAGTTGTAGCTATGCTTGTCTATAGGCGGACGCAATGCTTGTCTATGAGTAAAATCAGCAACAACTAACTGCCTGGGAGCGTAAGTGGTTGGTCGCATCAAGCAACGTAAGCTATTGTTCACTAGAGATAGGAATAATCTTGCGTCAACCAGTATTTTGCGGTTACCTTGTCTTATATATGCGTCCATCACACCTTTAGAGCTACTCGAGAGAGAGTCTAAAGAAAGAACCTAAGACTTGAGAGAGCTAGGTTAGAATCGATGCTCGAAAGAGCTAGATTAGGTTTGCATAAGCAAGAATGGAGACTTAGGAATAAGCTCTGTTTGCTATTACACAGCGTATGCACCCTACGGAGAGGACAATGGCTGTGTCCAAGAAGTAGGATACGGTGGCGGTATGCAATCATCTCGACCCTTTTGCATACACATCGCATACATCCTAGAAATAGGCTCAAGTGTGTGTAGCATGATTGCATAGCTTGCATTGGCTGAGGTTGCTCTTGTGGTCACTCTTAAGGGTTGCAATGAAGACATCTCTACGTTTTATCTATTTTTCCATCCATTTACTTCACTTCAACAGTTGTCATGTCTCTACCTCCCATTCATACTTCTCAGTACGTTGTGTGTTAGTTAGGAGTAGGAGTAGGAGTAGGTAGTAGCTTAAAACCCCCCATCATTCTTTTATTCAACCACCGCATACATCTAGCTACAAGTCCCTGAATTCGACCTCGTATCACCCGAGAAACTTGCGTTCGCGTTATACTTGGCGTGAGTGCAAGAAAACTTGTGACGGGAACGCATGGTCATCTCATACATTCGTTAACGCATAGTTCACTCCAACGCATGACCACCGACGCATGATAATCAACGCATACCTTAAGACATGCATCACATATTACAAAAACTTAATTTACATCATCAGACCCTTGAACACTTTAGCCGTGAGAGCCTTTGTAGAGGGAACAACAACATTGTGCTCAGACGCGATCTTCGTGACTATCACATCACCGCAATGTACAATCTCCCTGATCAAGTTGTATTTTCGCTCTATATACGTGCCCCGACGATGACTCCGAGGTGCTTTCAAATTTTCTACAGCCCCACTGTTATAACAATAGAAAGTGATAGGCAAATCCATATTTGGAACAACTTCTAAATCTGTAAGGAATTTCCTTAGCCAAACAACCTTCTTAGCTGTTTCAAAAGCTGCTACGTATTCGATTTCCATAGTGGAGTCCACGATGCATCCTTGCTTGAAGTTTTTCTACACTATAGCCCTCCATTTAGAGTGAACGCTAACCCCGATGTCGATTTACGAGAATCTTTATCGGTCTAAAAGTCAGAGTTTGTGTATCATGTAAGGATTAAATCCTTATCTCCATACACGAGCATGTGGTCCCTCGTTCTCTGAAGATACTTGAGGATCGTCTTTGTCGCCGTCCAGTGATCAAATCCATTCGACTGATAGCTACTGATAATCCCTACTGCATAGCAAATGTCGGGTCTGGTACATATCATTGCATACATCAAGCTTCCTATAGCTAAAGCATAGGGAATCTGTCTCATCTTCTCAACCTCTTGAGGTGTCCCTTAGACAAAACGATTCCATACCTGAAAGGTAATAAACCCCTCTTAGAATCCTGCATCTTGTACTTGATCAACATTTGATCGATGTACAATGCTTGAGATAAGGTTAACCTCTTGTTCTTATGATCCCGAATGATCTGGATTCCTAGAACGTATTGTGTCTCACCCAAATCTTTCATTTGGAACTGCGCAGCTAGCCACTTTTTAATGTCAGTCAGATACCCTACATCATTCCCAATCAGTAGGATATCATCCACATACAGTACTAGGAAAGCTACTGAGCTATTCATGATCTTTTTGTAAACACAAGGCTTATCAACGTTCTGATCAAAGCCAAACGACTTGACCGTAGTGTCAAATCTAATGTTCCATGATCTAGACGCTTGTTTCAACCCATAAATGGACCTATTAAGCTTGCAAACTCTTTGCTCTTGATTTGAAACTATGAACCCCTCTTGTTGAGTCATATAGATGGTCTCCTCAAGATTACCATTAAGAAAGGCAGTCTTGACGTCCATTTACCATATCTCATAATCATAAAATATGGCTATGGACAAGAGTATTCTAATAGACTTGAGCATGACAACAGGTGGGAAAGTTTCCTCATAGTCAACTCCCTCAATCTGGGTATAATCCTTTGCCACGAGTTGAACATTAAAGGTTTGCACATTTCCATCTACGCCTCTCTTTCGTTTATAGATCCACTTACACCCAATAGGTCTTACCCCATCAGGCGAATCCATAAGCTCCCAGATGTTATTGAAGTACATAGACTCCATTTCTTGGTTCATGGCTTTAATCCATTCATCTTTGTCAACATCCTCCATTGTTTCTTAAAAGACAATGGATCCTCGACCCCATTATTAGAAATGACATTCTGGGCTTCAGTAAAACCTATGTAGCGATCTAGTGGGTTCATAACCCTCCCACTATGTCGAAGCAGTCTCAAATCTTAAGCTGGCTGACTAGATGCACCGACCTCAACAACTCTTGTTGATCTGTCAGTTTGTTCAACAACTCTTGTTGAACCCTTAGTAGTCTCAGTCTCACTAGAAATCTCACGTAAAACAAGCTTACTTCGTGGCTTATGATCCCAGATGTGGTCTTCTTCTAAGAAGATAACATTTGTAGAAACAAACACTTTGTTCTCACTCGGATCATAGAAGTATCCGCCCCTCGTTTCCTTGGGGTAGCCAACAAAGAGGCAAACTTTCGAACGCAGTTCCAACTTCTTCGGGTTAGTCACAAGCACATGTGCCAGACACCCCCAAATTTGAAAGTGGCGTAAACTACCTTTACAGCCTCTCCACAACTCAAAAGGTATTTCAGAAACACTTTTCGAGGGAACGTTGTTCAGAATATAGCATGCAGTCTCCACTGCAAAACCCCAAAACGAGTCTAGAAGATGAGCATAACTCATCATAGACCGAGCCATGTCCGATAATGTTCTGTTTCTCCTTTCTGCTACACCATTCTACTAAAGTGTACCTGGGGCTTAGAGTTGGGACGCAATCCCATGTTCTATCATATAGTTCTGGAATTGGAGGTCCATATACTCTCCACCACGATTATATCGTGGTGTTTTTATCTTCTTACCTAACAAGTTTTCAACTTCAGCCTTATACTCCATGAACTTGTCAAGGGCTTCAGACTTACGTTGCATTAGGTAGAGATACCCATACCTTGAATAATCATCTACAAAAGAGATGAAATATTCATACCCACCTCAAGCCCTAACACTCATGGGACCATAGAGGTCAGAATGTACAAGCTCCAAGGCTTTTTTGGCTCTATAACCTTTTCCAGTAAAAGATCGTTTGGTCATCTTGCCGTCGAGGCATGATTCACATACCAGAAAGGATTTCTCTTCTAAACTCTTTAGAAATCTACTTTTTCACCAACTGCTCAATCCTATTGAGGTTGATGTGACCTAACCTTAGATGCCAGATGGGCGTTTTCCTTAGAAAAAACCTTTGGTCTTTTAGCTGTTGTCGTTGTACTGAACATTTCATTGTTAAACAAGGTTTTTATGACTAATGACCTTAGTACATATAAGTTACTTTCCATTAAAACAAAACCAATCTCCATTCCATTCTTGAAAATAAACACTTTATTCTCAGAAAAAGAGACGGTATAACCTTGTTCAATGAGACAAGAAACCGAGATTAAGTTCCTCTTGATATGAGGAACTACGAAAATATTATCCAGTAACAGATACCGTTTCTTGTCCAAAAATAACTTCAGCCTGCCTACAACAACAGCTGAAACAACCTCATCAGAAATGACTCGTAGAGTCATCTCTCCCTGTGGCAACGTTTGCCAGGAACTGATTCCATGGTAAGAGAAACTGACGTGATTAGTAGCACCTAAATCATGAATCCAAGCAGAATCATCATTCTCTACCAAACACGTCTCCAAACCAATATATCAGATTTACTGTCTTTAGACATCCTCTTGGAGAATAGTGGAATCAATATCATAACCTAAATAAGCTCCAAATTGCATTTCAGAAAATACTTCTCTTCCATGAACCTCAACAGAGTGAGCAATAACTTCTTCCTCTTCCTAAAGTTTAACTTGATAACAGATACTACTGGTTTTATCATCCATCCCACTATGCTCAAAAAGTAAGAACAGACTTTCAAACAAATCTTGCAACGAGTCCATGATTTCACATGCAATGACCATGTTCTCAACCCTTTTGAGCGAGGGCATTCTATACAAAGAGTTTGTATAATACCTGATCACAAAGTGTTAACGTCTCGTTATATAACACCGTCCATGATAGAGACTTCACTTCACTAGGATGACCATAGGTAACATGACCTCAATCCTGAGTGAGTTGGGAACTCCTACCATTGAGGACAGTTCTTTGATTTGCACGGGTGTGAGTGGCTAGGTCGCTGATTCAACCTACCATCTTGGGGATTCATCTAATTTGGGAGTTGGGAACTCAGCTATACAAGATGGAATTCACTCTTCCCCAAAGCAGGGGCAAGTATATAAATAGCTCCCTTAAGGGCTGATTCCAGGGCTTGAACGATGTGGCACCACACACCTTATCATGGCCTAAGAGGTGTTCACACATAGTTGGACTATGTTGTATTGTTCATTGGAGGGATCGGTGGTACTTAAGAAGTGAGATGTAACTATAGGGGAAAAATGGTAAATTGGCCTAGCTGTAATTACGAGCATATGTGAAGGGTTGTCGTATTCATGATTGATTATATCTGATGGACACAAAAATATATCTGTGGTAAGAAGAGTTCAGTTGTCGGTTTTTTGTGGAATGTCTGGCAGTTAACGGATGGTGGATCTCGTAGCTAAAGAGTTTAGTCAGCTATTCATGTACCATTGAAGCTTCGAGCCATAGGTAGGTCCCCTTGGTAGCTTGGATAAAAGTTGATAATCAGTTTTTGGGTCAGTTTGAAATGTTCAAATTGACAAGATGGAGTTTGATTATATATGATATAATTGAACTGGTTAATTATAGATGATATGATTTACTAAATGTATGAGATACATTATTTTGGAGGAAGCTAGATATAAATATGATTTATATCAAGTAGAGGAGAAAACACTATAATTGATATATGATATCAAACTATAGGTTATGAATTGTCGCATCCCGCCCTAGACTACCCTCTGAGCTGTAATGCAGATTTTGATAGGTACGATTGATGATGTTCTATGCTCGAAATGATGCGATACTACCGCTAGATATGCGTTAATGATGGGTGTTCACGTAGTATGCCATGCATTGTCACAAGTTTCCTTACGATAGAACCAAGTGTAATTCCACCGTAAGTTTCTCGGTGTGATCCAAGGTTAAACACGGGGACTGATTTAGGTTATTGTGGTATGTTCATTATATATGCGACCAGGTTTTCAATCTTTAAAAATTGTGTTTGTACAGGTATATAAATTGCGATAAAATAAAGTAAAGCAGTAAAGATGCGATAATAAAATGAAATACAATAAATCTAAGCTAGATGATACAAGATACAGGCTTCATGTTACAAGATGCTGGGGTCAAGGCTAGCTGTGAAAGTTGGGCAAAAACGTGGAATGTGGCGGCAAGTCTTATGAATAGAATAGAAAGACAAAGACAAAGAATATAACAACGCAAGTTCTCAATTACGTTGAAGCTACAAATGTTGTTCCACTCTTCTCTTGCCGTACACCTTTCAGTGATCGACCGCGCTCCTACATGTCTATGGTGAAACAGAGACTAACATAATGACATCCAACTACGGTTGTGTGCCAATTTCAACTTCAACTCATGAGGATCAAAGGATTTGCCTCTTGCATTTAATTTTTTTTTCTTTTTTTTTTTTCAAATTGCGTTGTTCTTGGAAACCCACCTTCGTTTTGGCTTGCTTCTACGGGTGTCATACGAACATCCAACTACGAGGAGGCTCCTTTCACAACTAAACTTTTATCAGGTTGGAAATATTTTTAAGGTTTTCCCTTGCGCTAACATTGGAGTTTTGCATAAATTTATTTTTTTTCCGTTTAAATGAAAATGGACACATTTTCTTAACTACAACATAATCTTGATCTCATCTGCTCAGACCTTCTCCACCCCCAAATTCAAAGATGAGCAAGGCCCTCATTGCATTGTTTGGAGAGACTAGACACTTAGAAGAAAATTTCAAAAAGAAGGTTTGAGTAGAACTTTGAAAGATAAAAGGTAAAGTACTGCTAAACTAAGAATTAACTAAGTGTTAGTCAGAATTTACTAAGTATGGGAAATGTTTCTAAGTATAAACATGTAATACATCATAGCAACGCAATGAAGATCGTAAAAATAAGAGATTTAGAACATTACAAAAATTGATAAAGGAAGATAAAGAAAAAGGCACAGGCAAAAAGTGGAGTGGATATATACTCTTATTGTATTGACTATTAACGAAGTATACAAATAAATTACAAATGAATGCATTACAAAATTTTCTATTGCCTGAACAAGAGTAAAAGAATTTGATTACTTTACAAATAATAAATGAATTGAATACAAATAAAGAATGGGCGCATAAAAAAAAATCGTATTGGAAGAAAGTGTAAATATTAAGGTTGAGGAGCAGGGAGATCAGATGGATTTTGAGGTGGTACAGGAGGCGCTCCTTCAAAATTTAAGTGCTGTCAGAGATATAGGGGTACCATTGGACCATGAAGATATGTGGTGAGAAAGTTGAAGTACTCTTGATTACGCTCCACAATCATTCTCTGGTGCATATGGACTTTATAGATGTTTCCCTGCATGTTGATCAGCGCCTCTCTTGATGTGGTGGCACTACATTGAATATCATCAATGTGCTCCATTACTACCTCAAATCGCTTGTTGAAGAAGTGTTGTTGTTGAGAGTAGAGTTGTTGTTGTTGGGAGAAAAGGGATCTCATTTCTGCTAACTCAGCAACCATGGAGGTGATGGAGGGTTGTGCCCGCGATGTCTCGCCAGCATCGTTTTGGGGTAGGGTAGAGGTGCCTTCACCCAAACCATGTGGGTCATCAACTTGTGGCAGTGGAATGGTGGGTTACGGTGATGATGTTAATGGTGAAGGTGGGGCTGCTGGGTAAATAGGAGAGTTGGGGACAAGAAGAAGGTTTGTAAAATGCTTGTGTAAGGGGGAAGAGGATTGCGCTGGCGGGCTCGGAGGGCTTGGAGGCCGGATAACTAAGGGAAGAGGGTCCATAGGTTCAGGCTTTTGCGTTGGTGACTCCTGGACCTTTTCTTTTCCCTCATCCTCTATACGTCTTCTTTTTGGTCTGGGTTCCAGCGGTGCATTCAAATTGATCGCAGGCTTTTTTGCTGGCAGCTCGGGGTAGTGTGGAGAATCTTTGAGGCGCATTCTCAAGATTTTTATGTTGATGAGGCCATGGACTTCTGGCATGGGTTCCTCATCATGCTTACACCCATAGACAGGCATAGACTTGAAAAAATCCATGGAAAGAAGTACTGCCCCCGAACATGCCCCACTAATGCTCTGATCTGCCTCGCGATCAACTGCCCTACGTCGATAGGAATGCCGCTAGCTATGCAGTATGCGGCCATGACCCAATCCCTTGATACAGTTCTATCGTGCGTCGTTGGGATAAGCCGCTTCTTGACCAAATAAACCCAGAGCCTTCCCTCCGGCAGCAAGGACTTGGACTCCAGGGTACGGATTCCTTTGAGCGAGACCGACCACTTCGTGCCCTGTTGCGTTATTATCTTCAACGCGTCCTCCATCTACTCTTCTGTGGGATCATCAATAATCTTGTTCCCTGGCGCATCAGGGTTGTCCTTCATTTGAAAAATTCCGTTGATGTCCCTTGCGTTAAAGGTTACTGTCTCTCCCTTAAAGGTCACCGCATCCCTATTTTCATGTAAGCACCTGTGGTAAAAGCTTCGCACTACCTGAGGCACTGTGATGAATGGGCACTGGCAGAATGCGTCCTACCCATGCTCCACAATTACGCTCGTGATGAGGTCAGCTAGTGGATTTGGCCCAGGATGGAAGCCCATCTTGATCAACATATCATCGTTCTCCTTTTTCTTTGATGATCGCTCCTTGGCCGCCGCGAGTTTGCTGCTTTCTGCTATAGCCTTGCCTTTTGCCAACGCAAGGCGGGTTGCTTGTCGTTCTCTTTTTTCCCGCTCTCGCGTTGCTTTTTGTCGCGCTCAGCGAGCTCTTTGCCCCTGCTCTTATATAAGTGCTTCTTATTGGCTTCACGCTTCTTACTCTTCTCCTCCAACAACAATCTGTCATCTTCTTCTTCTTCCTCCTCACTTCTTCTTCTTCTTATCTTTTTTTCTCTCGCAAACTCTTCTTCAAATTGCTCAAAGGCCAGCAACAGGCGTTGTTCCTCCTCGCACTTTCGGATCCCTTCAAGTCTGGCAAGCTCATTCTTGCGTCGCATTTCTTCAAACTCCAATCTTCTTCTTCTATCCCCCTCTGCAATGATGAGTTTGCCCCTCTCCATCTTTTCTTGCTTCTCCTCCTCTTCTTTTCTTTTTCTCTCTTTCTCTTCCAATGCCAAAATTAATCTTCGAGGGTCAATTGTGGACCCTTGCGGCACATTCTCCCTGCGACACCGCATTAGGGGGGTTCCCTCTGCTTCTTCTCCTTCTTCGGTCGCAACTATTTGCGTTAGTATGGGTTGCGCCAATTCCATTAACTATGTTGTTTCCCCCCTATCCTCCCTTACGGAGGTTGATTCTCCATCAGGGCTCGCAGCCCTCTGTTTCGTTTCCTCTTCTTTTCTCAAGCGCCTCTCTTCACACCGACGCAATCTTTTCCTCTTTCTCCTTCTTCTTCCTCTCCTTCTTGGCCTCTTCATCTTCATCATCATTATTTTGCTCTCTGTTCTTTCTTGCCTTGCGATGATGTGAAAACTTCGCCTCTCTAGTCTTCTTTCTCTTGCTCTTCTTCTTCTTCTTCTTTTTCTTCTCAGCCTCTTCTAGTTGCGCATCCCCTGTAACCTCCTCGATCGCAATCTCTTCTTCATCTTTTTTCTATCTCGCAACCGCTTCTTCTTCTCTTCGTGGAGGTCCATCATAGGCTTCTACGATGATAGTTTCTTCTTCTTCAACCATCGCTTCTTCCACCACCACTACTTCATCCTTCACTGCTTTATCTGCCACTACCGTCGCCTCCTCCTCTGTAGACAGTGGTTGGTTTATAACCCCTGCCTCGGGAAATCCACCTCCTTGCTCCAAGGTACTTAGGATGTTGCCAAACACCTCCGTATCATTCTGTCTCTTCCTTTCACTTTCAGTGGAGACGTCAGGTGTTGGCGTAGGAATGCTCTCGGTGCTTCCTCCTCTCTTGAATACAAGAGGCCTAACGGTCAAGGGATTTCTCCGGGATCTTCCGACGAGTCTGGGGATGGTGTGGGCTTTGGCGGTAAACCTGCGACTGGCAGCTAGGAATGCTACCTCTCGTATGGCTACTTCATCAGGGGTGGAAGGTGAAGCGGATTGGGTTGGGGTTTGAACAGCCATGGATACGAGCTTGGAAAGGTCTGGTAAAAATTCGAGTTGTTGGGGAGAAAGAATGGTTTGGGATGCAAGACGCTTAGGGTTTCTGGTTTTCCAAAGTGAGGTAAAGGGTTTCCAATGAAGGAGGAGGTCGTATTTATAGGCAGGGCCGTGGTGGGGCCCAATGCGATTTTTGCAGCGACTGGCCTCGAGCAGCTCAACAGGTGCGTCGTTCCACCTCCCACATTTATGAAATTTCAGAAAAAGTGTCCTTTCGTCTACCAAGTCATAATTGCTTGGGGATACGAATCGATTGAACTTCTTCTCAAATTGAAAAAGAATAACGCATTGTGCTCACCAACGTTACTGTATCTTTGCAGAGGACGGGCAATAGCGCATATAAAGCTCCAACAATTGTCTTTCAATGTTTTGTAAAATTCAAATGTTGGATATACACACCCAAAAGCCATCCTTAGACAAATTAAAATTCACAGATTAATTACAAGGCTATTTTCAAATATAATAAAATGAATCAAAATATCTATAAATATAGCAAAATTTTGCCTTTTATCTACGATAGACTACTATTTGTGTTACATAGACACAGATAGTAGTACATAGACACAGATAGTAGTATATCACGGTCTATTGTAATCTATCATTGATACACGGTGATATTTTGCTATACTTGTAAATATGTTGAAGACAAGCTAAATAATAATGTGAAAGCATTCTATAAGCTATTAAATAACAGATTTGTAACTAACTACATACTCACTTCTATATAAATCTCCATAAAAATCAAATCAAAAGCTACAGTAAATATGAATTAAAAGAGAGTCGATGTACTTAGCTTTTCTGTTGATCCTTGAAGCTTTCTGAATAAATTTTGTTCCCTCTTCACAGTGGATGTAGGCAAAGAGTTGAACCACTATAAATCTGTTTCTCCTTCATTTCTTTTTTCATCTTCTCCTACATGCAAAGCTTTTTCAAAACAAACCCTAAGCAATCTGTAAACGAATCGAAGAACACAGAGAGAAAGAGAGAGAGGAACAGTGCTTCGAATACATACCTGAAAGGACTTAGTGCAGTTCTGATTTTTGATTCAAACTCTCAGCTCATTATCATCCTTATCTGATCAGTGCTACGTGGCCTGACAAGGATCACTCCTTCACAGTTCTTTATTTGGGTCAGCTTTATCTTCGTGGGCCGTTCTGGAAACATCAAAGTAAAGCCTACTAAATTGGTATTAGAGCACAAGAATTTCAAGAAATCAGTTCTTGAAGGATCAAGATTCAGATTCTTGATTGAATAATGGTCGTTGCAAGATTTGATATTGACAAATTTAATGGTAAGGGAGACTTTGAGCTTTGGAAATCAAAAATGAAAGTCCTTCTTGGATAGCAAAAGGCATCTAAAGCAATTCTTGACCCATAAACATTACCACCAGAAATCTCAGATAATCAGAAAGAGACTATGAATGAAGTAGCCTATGGAACAATCATTCTAAAATTAAGTGATAATGTGTTGAGACAAGTTCTTGATGAAGGATCTCCTTTTGCCATTTGGAAGAAGTTAGAATCTTTTTATTAGTTCAAAGATTTACCTAATAATGCATTTTTAAGAGAACATTTTTTCATATACAAGATGGATGCATCAAAAACTCTTTTTGTAAATATAGATGAATTCAGAAAAATCTCCTCAGAATTCAAGAAGATTGGAGATAAAATTGGAGAAGAAAATGAGGCATTTATACTCTTGAATTCATTGCCAGAAAATTACAAAGATGTGAAAGTTGCTCTCAAATATGACAGGGAAACTGTTACCACTGATTCCATCATTTTTGCTCTAAGAACCGGGGAACTTGAAATTAATGTTCAAAAGAAAGAAAATGTCAATGGTGAAGGATTGTTTTCTAAAGGAAAATCCAAGAATAGTGGGAAGGATAATAAATCACAGCCTAATGACAAAGAGAAACAAAAATTGAAGTGTGGTTACTGCAAGAAAATTGAGCACATCAAGAAGGACTGTTGGTTTCTGAAAAAGAAACAAAATCAGAAAGACAAAACATATCAGCAAGGAGAAGCAACTATTGGAAAGAATAATTTGACATTTAAATATGCTCTAGCAACCTCAAATGAGAAGGGAACTCAAAATACTGATGAAAGAGTTCAAGATTGGGTCCTAGACTCAGGGTGTTCTTTCCACATGATACCCTCTAAAGGTTGGTTCACAACCTATAAGCCTATGAAGGAGGATCTGTCTATATGGGCAATAACAATGCCTGCAAAATTATTGGCCTTGGATCAATCTGTATTAAAATGGAAGATGGATCAGAAAAGCTCATTAGAAATGTAAGACATGTTCCTGCTCTAAAAAGGAACTTACTTTCACTAGGTATGTTGGATGCTATAGGCTTTGAATATAAAGGCACAAAGGGCACTCTACAAATTCTAAAAAACTCCAAGGGTGTTTTGACTGGAAAGAAAAGGAATGTGTTTACATCATTAGCAATATGGAGATGTCTCATATTGCCCTTGTGGCTACCTATGCAAGTCCTACAGAAGGAGAGCTATGAAACAAAAGGTTGTCTCATGTCAGTCAAAAAGGGCTGCAAATGTTGTCTAAATAAGGCATACTGCCTAAGAATGTTTGTAAAGAATTAAAATTTTGTGAACACTACATTTTAGGCAAGGCTGTGAGATAGATCTTCACCAAGCCCAACACACAACTAAAGGGATACTTGATTACATACACTCTAATCTGTGGGGGCCTTCTCCAACTCCATCCTTGAGTGGATCAAGATATTTGTTAACCTTTACTGATGATTTTTCTAGGAAAAGCTGGATATTTTTCTTAAAAACTAAAGATCTAGTCCTAGAAAAAATTAAAAAGCGAAAACTCATGATTGAAAAGCAATCTTCAAGAGAAATTAAATTCCTTAGAACTGATAATGGTTTGGAATTTTATGGATAAGAGTTTAACAAATTTTGTAGAGAAAATGGTGTCACTAGACACTGAACTGTGAGATATACCCCACAACAAAATGGTGTTATTGAAAAGCTAAATAGAACCATTATGGAACATGCAGATGCCTCTTATCAGATGCTTTATTATCTGAGAAATTGTGGGCAGAAGTAGCCTCCTATACTTTCTTCACTCTAAATAAGTGCCCACATTCCTCTCTAGACTTTCTAACTCCAGAAGAGAAGTGGTCTAATCACCCTTCAAACCTAAATATGCTGAAGGTTTTTGGAAGTGTTGGTTATGTACACTAGTCCAAAGGAAAATTAAAGGTAAGAGTAGTAAAATGTATGTTTGTTGGCTTTATTGAAGGAATCAAAGGCTACAGATTATAGCACCCGATTGAAAAGAGATGTGTTCATAATAGGGATGTGATCTTCAAGGAAGATTAAATGTTCATGCTCAAAAAAATCAATTCAAAACAGGTCTCCCAAGGTTAAAATACCACTCATTTTGAAGTGAAGCTACCCTTAGTGAAAGATGGTTCAGTGACTCAGGAAAATATTGAAGATAAGTTATCTCCTCAAACATATGAGAAGAATGTATCAGAGGAAATCTCAGATACAGACAACCTACAAAACTATCAACTAGCCAGAGATAGACAGAGAAGAACTATAACAGGTCCCATGAGGTATAATGAAGTTGTCTTTTCATATGGGATGGCAGACTTTACATGTATAGATGATGATAATAACATGGAACCTAGCATCTTGAGGAAGCAATTAATGGGTCTAATGCTCATAGCTGGACTGAAGCTATGAATGATGAAATGCATTAACTAAATGTGAATGATGCTTGGACATTTACATCTATTCCTAAAGGCTTCAAATCTATACCCTCCAAGTGGATATACAGATACAAAGAAGGGATACAGGGTTGAACAACCTAGGTTTAAAGGAAGTTTAGTGGCAAAGGGGTTTTCTCAAAAAGAAGGAATAGACTACACTGAGAATTTTTCTTCAGCGGTCAAACAAACCTCTATTAGAATGCTCTTATCCTTGGTGGTACAAAACAACCTAGAACTTAACTAGCTAGATGTTAAAACTACTTTTCTACATGGTCGATTAATAGAGAAGATTTATATGAAACAACCTATTGGCTATATCAAACAGGGTGAAGAAGACCTACTCTATAAGCTAAACAAATCCATATTTGGACTAAAGCAAGCCCCTAGATGTTGGTATCAGAGGTTTGATGAGTTTATATGAGAATTGGATTCTTAAGAAGCAACTATGATAGTTGTGTTTACATCAATTCAAGTTCCTACAAAGATAAAGTCTACTTACTCCTATATGTAGATGATATGCTCCGTGTAAGGAGCTCTAAAAGTGACTTGAATAAGGTCAAAACTATGTTGAAAAGGGAATTTGAAATGAAAGATTTAGGGGAATCAAAGAAGATTCTTGGAGTAGAAATTGTTAGAAACAGGAAAAAGGATGACTTGTCCATTAGCCAACATAGTTACTTTGAGAAAATCCTAAAGAAATTCAGTAAGAAAGGAGCAAAATCAGTTACTACTCTAATTGCTCATCACTTCAAACTGTCATTAGCTAACTATCTTAAAGAAGATGATATAGAACATATAGACTATATGTCTAAAGTTCCTTATTCCCAAGCAGTGGAAAGCTTAATGTATCTATGATCTCAACTAGACCTGACATAGCCTATGAAGCAAGCTTAGTTAGCCATTATATGTCTAATCCTGGGAAAAGACATTGGGAGGCCACTAATTGGATCCTCAGATATCTAAATGGCACTACAAAGGCTAGATCATATACAGAAAACAAGACTCTTCTAATCATACTCTTATTAGTTATGTGGATGCAGATTATGAAGGTGATTTGGACATGAGAAGATTCTTATCAGGTTACATCTTCCTATTAAGGAAAAACTTATTAAGCTGAAAGGCCACCTTACAATCTGTTGTTGCTTTCTCAACAACAGAAGCTAAATTCATAGCCCTATCTGAAGCTGTTAAAGAAGCCTTATGGTTAAAAGTTCTTTTACATGATTTTGGCATACAACAAGACACTATTACTATCCTATGTGACAACTAAAGCACTATATATCTATCAAAGAATTTGCAATTTCACAACAGAATCAAGCACATAGATATCAAATATCATTTTGTAAGAAATCAAATTGAAGAAGGAAATATAAGAGTAGAGAAAGTTCATTCTGAAGATAATGCTACTGACATTTTGACGAAACCAACATCTTAGCCCAAGCTCTTGAAATGTTTGGAGCTCATAGGCTTCACTATACCTGAAAAAGAATGAACAATCATAAGTAAGGGAGCAAATCAACTCTTACAGAAACTTTCAAGGTGGAGGCTATTGAAGACAGAAGCTAAATAATAATGTGAAAACGTTCTATAAGCTGTTAAATAACAGATTTGTAACTAACTACATGCTCACTTCTATATAAAGCTCCATAAAAATCAAATCAAGAGCTAGAGTAAGTATGAATTAAAAGAGAGTTGATGTACTTAGCTTTTCTATTGATCCTTGAAGCTTTCTGAATAAAATTTGTTCCCTCTTCACAGTGGATGTAGGCAAATAGTCGAACCACTATAAATCTGTTTCTTCGTTGTTTCTTTCTTCATCTTCACGTACAGCTCAAAACAAACCCTAAGCAATCTATAAAAAATTGAAGAACATGGAGAGAGAGAGAGAGGAATAGTGTTTCGAATACATACCTGAAAGGACTGAGTGCAATTCTGATTTCTTATTCAAACTCTCAGTTCATTATCATCCTTATATGATCAGTGGTACGTGGCCTAACAAGGATCACTCGTTCACAGTTTTTATTTGGGTCAGCTTTATCTTCTTTGGTCGTTCTTGAAACATCAAAGTAAAGGCCATTAAAATATTTTCAACAATTTTGTCATTTAAAATAATTTTTCTTAATTATATTTTTATGCAAAATGAGAAGAAGTTAAACCATAATTATTTTGAATTATTATTATTAGTATTCTTAAGATGAAAAGTTTTGTGTACTCACAATGATCAAATCTCCAAACATCTCTAACCCAAAATCAAAATTATCACTTGAGAGAACTAATTTTTTTTCCCAAATGTATTAGTTTATTAATTAACTAATAAGAACTAATTAATTAATCAATATCAATCAATATTCTAAATGTATTTATGGCACATCTAACAACTTTAATCAACATTTATACTAACTTATTTTGAAATAAACCATTTGTTTTATTTTATAACCATGATAATCCAAGTGTATCAGATTTAAAACCAATTGTATTATAATTCAATAAGCAAATACTTGAAGTAAGATATAAGTGTATCAGCAATATATCTAATATCAATCAACATTCATTTAGTAACTTAATTTTAAATAAAACGTGTTAATTTTATAAACATGATAATCCAAGTGTATCAACAGTATATAAGATATAAGACCAATTTTTTATGACATTAATCAACACTACTTGAAGTAAGATTAATAAAAATGTATCAATAGTACATCTAACATCAATCAATATTCTAAGTCTATCAATAGTATATCTAACAACAATCATACACTTCAATAGTACATGAAATTTTGAACCATTGATTATTTCAATAGGACTGGGCTTGTTGATTTTATTACTTTTGCAAAACTTAGAGTTATTGGGTTATGGGCTAAATTAAAATGAAAACTATAAGAATTCACATCCTGTTTTTATAAAGTTATTATACCTACGTGATTGAGGCTCCGTTTGGGATTGGTATAGCTTTTAAAATAATTATTGGCAGCCGTGCTTTTAGAAAAATCAGTTGTGAAATGAAGTAAAATAGTGTTTGGTAAATTTTAATTTTAAATAAAAGAAATTAGTTACGATGTTTGATAAATTAATACTAAATTATTTAGTTATATGAACCAAACTAGGCTTATTGTTTCAATTATTTTTACGTGGATAATTAATTTATAATTTATTTAAAATTGTATGTGATTTAAATGTTAACTAATTTTATTAATATAAATTATTTGATAGTTTTAAAAAAAACAATTGTTATAAAAAATGAATAAATTAGAATTTGAAAATAGACCTAACAAATTATATTAATTTAAAAAAATATTATTAAAATATATTTACTTGAAAAGTAAAGAAGTTAGCAAATTTTTAGGAAAGTCAAATCTAAAAGTTAGTATCTATTAACTTTTACGGTTTAATTTAAAATTAAGAAGTGATTCTCCTAGATTATTAAATAGTTTTTCCATAATAGATAAGATTATTAAATAGTTTTTCCATAATAGTTTTTTACAATTTCCATAATAGACAATGAAGGTAGTTAACATTTTTCCATAATAGTTTTTTACAATTTCAAACACCATAAAGTAGTAGAGAAACTAGATAGAAACGAAGGCAAATGGTACTGAAAGAAGATATGAAAGAGGCAATTGAGTAGAAATAATGAAGGTGAATGCATATTATAGAGTGTTCAAATGACTTGACAACCTGAACAACTCAGACTACCTAAAGCCAAAGTGTAAGAGTTGGGTTAGGTTAGGTTAGGTTAGTTTGTTCTTGGGTTAGGTTGGGTTAACTTTTTATATTTTTATTAGGTTATGTTGATCGTGGGTTGATTAAAAAATTTTGAGTTGACAAATCCTAATCCGAATTATATATTTATATATATAAATTTCTCCTTGGTTAAATTTTGATAACTTTGTATTGACTAATTTGTGAATTTTTAATATTTTCTATTAAAATTGTTATGATATTTATCTTTGTTTAAAGTTTGAAATAACTATCATAGATATTTGATATTTAACATTTAAATTCTATGAGATATTAGTTATTAGTGTTGTAGATAAATTTATTTCTTTTTAATTTAAAAAATAAATTATAACTTGACAACCTAACCAAACCCAACCTAACCCGAATTTTAACAGCAACCTAAATTTTAAGGGTTGGGTTGGAGATTTTATTTGGGTCCTTTGGGTTGACAATCCAACCAACCTAAATTTTCGGATTGATCCAAAAAACACCATCGATCCTACTCAACCCAACCCATGTATACCTTTAGCAGATTATGTAGTGATGCTTAATTTTCTCGTCCAAAATGGGTTTTTAATCTGAGATTTTGATTAATTAATGGTGGCATATCAATGTTAGGGTTTAACACTTTATATTTACGTGTTTTAATTTCGTTTTCACAAACGAGTTTAAAAGTTTAATTTACGAAATAAATAATAATAAATATCAATTTATATTTTCAAACTTTGGGATTTGTATCAATTAAAATCCTAAAATTATGTAAGTATATCTATTCCTTCAAATTTCATTCCAAAAAAATATGGTATCTGTTTTATATAGTTCCGTCAATTACATAGTTGCGTCAATTACATAAATTCCTTAATTGTCATCCGTGAATCAATGTAGACCATTTATTGAGAATTACTTTTGAAAATAGAAAATGCATAATTAACTCATATATATGTGGAAATCAGTTCTTCAAATATCATATTAACAAAATGATTATTAAAATTGATGCATGGGTTATTTCAAAGGAATTCCTCATTTAGAATCCAAATTGATTAGCTTATAAAAACTTAAAAGTTTAATTGATAAAATTATAATTCTCACATGATCTCCAAACATAATGTAATGAAGGGTACATAAGGGTATAAATTGATGTATTTAAGAAAGTTCAAAGGTTAAACTAATCAAGTTATTAGTTTAGAATCTTAATTAACATAGCCTCCTAAGGTTAATGGTGTAGAATGATATTCTTCTTAAATAATATAAGACATGTTTGATAGTGATTTTAAACTATTTACAACCTTTTTAAAATATTTCTTTAATCATTCAATATCAACTTAAATTTGGATTTTAGGCACAATTTTCTTACGATTTTTTTTTTTATTATTAAAAACATGTTTTAGCAAATGATTTTGAACCTGACAAAAATTGTTATTAAATATTTATAAATCATACTCAGACGATGCTATCATTTCTTTCTTAATATATGGAAATTATTAAATTTTAGTTTAATGTAATGTATAAACATAACTAAAATTATGGTATAATTTATTTGTGTTTGTTAATTTCAACTCTAATTTAATAGATTATGATTATATTTTCAAACGATTGTGGATTGTATGATTGTCACTTTAGATAATGTATAATACGTGACATATAAATGTATGTTATCCCAAATGACTAGATCTTCACGTTAATAATCACAATACACTCAGTTTTAACGATTGATAACAATTCAAGAGTCAGATGAGATAGAATGTAGATGCTCGAAAAAAATTCTGTCGTTTACCAAAAGTCTACACGATCGTATAGACGATACACCAATAACTAAATGATAGGTCAATTAAGTAAACGATAGGAGGAAGCGTTAAACGATCGTGTAGATGACAGTTGACTGAAACTAGACAATCATATAAACAACAACAGAAGATCTAAACGATCGTAGAGACGATTGCGCATAGAGCTAAATGATCGTGTACACGATGATATAGGGACTACACGATCGTGTAAATGATGCTTTAGCAAAATCTAAATGATCATAGAGGAAGAAGAAAAGACACAGGAGTTTAAGTTGTTCGGTCACAAGCTAAGTCCACCGTACAAATTAGGAGGTTCTCTTTTATTACTCTTCAAAGTATTACAGAACGAAATTCCTTGCTCTCTCGATAACAATTCACTATTTTCTTAATCTCTCGATTGATTTCGTTTATATATGTGCAGGTGATTCAGCCAATAATGATGAGCTCTGGTGGTTACCGTATTTAACAGAAAGAAGACGACAACCATTCAACTGCCAACTGCATTGTTCTTTCTTGATTTCGAGTCTTTTTGTAACAATCTCCACCTTTGTAAGCATTCAGAGTTCCTTCCCTCTTTGCTTCATTAAGCTGACTTGAGCTAATCTTTTTCAGGTAACTCGAATCCAAGAAGCTCCAAGTATCTGCCAAGCTTATTCAATGGAACAATTTTGGCTAGCATATCAGCTGGATTATCCGAGGTATGAATCTTCACTACCTTGACTTCTCCTTTATCAATCTCTCGTCTGATGAAATGATATTTGACATAAATATGCTTGGTTCTGCTGTGAAATTGCTGATTCTTAGATAGGTATATTGTGCTCTGATTATCACAATAGATTCTGCCTTTAGTTTATGCTATGCCGAAATCGTTTAGTAAACCTTTCAGCCACAAACCTTCCTTCACAGCCTCAGACAAAATGATGAACTCAGCCTCTCTTGTAAAGGGCCACAACAGGCTGCAATGTAGCTTTCCAACTGATTAAATTGTTCCCCCATAAGAAAACATAACCTGATAGGGAATGTCTTCTGTCCAAGTCCCCTGCATAGTCTACATCTGTATAACCATAAACCTCATCATTGGATGACTCATTCTGTCTATATAAGACTTTTGCCTCCTTGGATGAACATAGATACCTTAGTATCCACATCACTGCCTCCCAATGTCTTCTATCATGATTTTCCATGTACCTACTGACCATACTTATTGCATAGATAGGTCTGGTCATGTAGAAGTCATAAGATACATAAGAGATCCCACTGCTTGGGAATAAAGGACAACCTTCATATGGTTCAGATGCCCTTCATCAGTGCCCTTTGAACTATTAGCAGCTAAAAGCTTAAAGTGAGAGCCAAGAGGTGTACCAACTAGCTTTTCTTTCTCCATCTTGAACCTCTATAAAATCTTTGAACAATATTCAGATTGGCTGCTAACAGGCAATCTTCCCTGTTTTCTATCTTTTTCTATTTCAATGCCTAGGATCCTCCTTAACTCTCCTAAGTCTTTCATGTCAAATTCTCTCTTAAAAAGCATTTTCACTTGCTTCAATTCCTTTTTGGATCTCCCGGCCAGTAGCATGTCATCTACATAGAGAAATAGATAGACCGATTCCTTGAAACTACTAGTATTTTTGTACACACACCAATCAAATGAGCTCCTTTTGAACTCAATCTTGGATATCACCCCATCAAACCTTTCATACCAGTATCTCGGTGACTTTTTTAGGTCATAGATAGACTTGTTCAACAAAAACAGAAGAAGGGAGCCTCAATCCGTTGCCTAGCATCCGGGCTATTTGTTGCTTCTTCAAAGCTGAAAGGTTCATTATTACTCAAAGAAATGGCAGCACTCAGTGTTACACTTGCAAAATCAGACTCTTAATACCTTGTTGGTATTACTATAGTTCTTCTCAGTCTGTCTTTTGCCAATAAGTAGTTGTGAAAGACCCCATGTGTCTCAACTTGATCCCTTGACACATGATCACTAGGTTCAGCTGCCTCATCACCTTCTAACTCTTGATTTTGTGAGGAAGTAGAAACTCCATTATCGTTTTGAGGCTCTACCTCAAATCTAGTGTACTATTCTTGGTTCCTATTGAAGATGGTTGTTTTGACATCATGAAGATTTCATTTTTTCTAAAGATCACATTTCTGTTGTTCACACACCTCTTTTCAACTGGATGCCACAATCTAAAGCCTTTTACTCCCGGTGTAAATCCTAAGAACATGCACTTTATAACCATTGGTTTCAACTTCCCTTGGTTTTGGTGCACATAGCCAATACAACCAAACACTTTTAGGTGTTTCAGTTTAGGTGGCTGCCTTATCCACCTCTCTTCAGAACTCTTCAACTCTATAGATTGATAAGGTCATCTACTAAGTGTTTATATGGTGTAGGAGACAGCTTCAACCCAATATTTTTCAGGTAACAAGGCATTGGACAACTGGCATTTTACTCTTTCCAGCATTGTTCTGTTTAATCTTTCAGCCACTCCATTTCTTTGAGGTGTGAACCTCATAGTTCTATGCCTTGCTATGCCTTGCTCCCTGCAATACAAATTAAACTCCTTTCCACAAAACTCTAAACCGTTATCAGTTTTCAAATGTTTAATTTGTTTAGAGGTATGCTTTTCAATCAAGGTCTTTCATTCTTTAAATCTATTAAATACTTCATTTTTGGATTTTAAGAAATAAACCCAACTCTTTCTTGAATAGTAATATATAAATGAAAGAAAGTACCTTACTCCACTGAGAGATGGAGAGTGAGCTGGCCTCCACAAATTGGAATGCACATATTCAAGGATTTCCTTTGAAGTGTGTTGTCCTTTAGAGAATTGTTCTCTCGTTGCTTTGCCCAATATACAATGTTCACAAAATTTAAGTTATCTTCAACACCCCTTGGTAGTATACCCTATTTATATAGCACTTGCAACCCCCTCACACTGATATGAAAGAGTCTTTTGTGCCACAATTCATCTTTAGTAGGTTCCTCATCTGTTGCTAACAAAAGCGAGTGTGCCATTTGCACATCCTTGATGACATATAGACCATTTATCTTCGTTGCCACTAAGACTACATTGGAATCCTTAATAATTTCAAAGGTGCCTCCCACACCCCTATATTCACATCCTATGGCATCAAACATCCCCAATGAAAGGAGATTCCTCTTCAAAGTTGGAACATGCCTCACGTTCCTTATCAATTCGACTTAACTATCCTGCATCTTCAAGGATACAGATCCTATTCCCATAGCTCTGCATGTATTATTATTTTCCATGTAGATCAGTCCACCATCCCATTTCTTATAAGTGTAAAACCATCCCTTGGATGGTGCCATGTGGACTGAGCAACCAGAATTTAACACCCAATCTTGAGTCTCTATAGTATTCTAGTCTCCACCTTCTTCAGTAGTAACTAAAGAATCTGAATAGACTAGGGAATTCTCACCTACAGCAGCCTCGGTCTGTTTACCCCTTTGTTCCACTGGTTCAATTTTCTCTTCAAGGCATAACAGTCCTTTTTCATATGTCCCATCTTATGACAAAAATGGCACTTTATTTTGGACTTGTCTCCATTGTTCTATTTGCCCTTCCCATTGTTCTTATTCTTCCCTTTAGAGAACAAGCCTTCACCTCCTGGTTGATCCGTCTTGGTCATTTGCAATTCAAGCTCTCTAACTCTACAGTTGATATAATAGCATCTGTGGTGATTCTTTCTCTACCGTACTTCAATGCAGTCTTCACATCTTTGAAAGTTTCTGGTAGAGAATTCAATAATATGAATACTACATTCTCTTCTCCAATGTTATCTCCAATCGATCTGAACTCAGAAGACAACCTCTTGAACTCATTAAGATTGTCTACGAGGGACTTTACTGGATCCATCTTATACGTGAAAAATATTTCCTTCAAGAAAGCTTTGTTGGGCAGATCTTTGTTGAGATAAATCTCATTCAACTTATTTCACAGGGCATAGGTAGTAGGCTGATTCACAATTTACCTCAAAACACTGTCCATGACATTGAGAATGATGGTTCTATATGCATTTGATTCAGTAGTCTCTTTGTCTACCTCATAAAGTATTTCAGGGTACTTCGCAGGGTCCGTAATGGCCAAAAGTTCCTTCTGCTACCCCAGGACTACTTTAATCTTTTCTTTCCACAATTCAAAATCTGTCTTGCCGTTGAATTTCTCAATCTCATATCTGGTAGTTGTCATTCCTAGTCTTCAAGATTGATTACTCTGAATCAAGAATTCAAATCTTGGAGCTATCTTGAACTGTTCACTGAGCTCTGATACCACTTATTATCCCAAATGAGTAGATCTTCACGTTAATAATCACAATACACTCAATTTTAACGGTTGGTAACAATTCAAGAGTCAGGGGAGATAGAATATAGATGCTCGAAAAACCTTGTCATTTATCAAAAGTCTATACGATCATGTAGACGATGCACCAATAACTAAACGATAGGCCAATTAAGTAAACGATAGGAGAAAGTGTTAAACGATAATGTAGACGACAGTTGATTGAAGCTAGATGATCGTATAGACGATTGCGCGCGGAGCTAAACGATCGTGTACATGATGCGATAGGGACTACATAATCATGTAAACGATAATTCAACAAAATCTAAACGATCGTAGAGGAAGAAGAAAAGACATAAGAGTTTAAGTGGTTCGGCCAAATACCTATGTCCACATTGCAAATTAAAAGGTTCTCTTTTATTACTCTTCAAAGTATTAATGAACGATATGCCTTGCTCTCTTGATTACAATTTACTCTTTTCTTGATCTCTCGATTGATTTCGTTTATATATACGTAGGCAATTCGGTCAACGATGATGAGCTCTTGTGGTTACAACATTTAACAGAAACGACAACCGTTCAACTGCCAACTGCATTGTCCTTTCTTGATTTCGAGTATTTCTGTAACAATGTATGTTAATCTATAAGAGACAATAAGTTAGGTTAGCTTGTGAATCAATAGCAATAAGCATTGCTCTAATCAAACTAATGTTTAATTAGGCACTTGAAAATTAAATATTCAACTTAACTTTGCCCTAGATCTTAATGCAATTAAGCCAATTTGAATTTACATGTTGTTCATCAATTCACTTTGGACTAATTAGTTAACTAGGACAATTTATTAGCTTTTCTAGTTAATTTGGTTAAGTGTAAATAAATACTTAAATTAGGTTATGAGAATTCGATTATCAAGTATACTAAATAAGGAAACTTCGCAATAACCCAAGCTAGGTATTTTTCGTAGATTATCACAACTTTCAACTTTCTCTTTTTACGTATATGCAATTTTGTTTTCTTGAACCAAATCAATCTCAAAATCCCCCATGTTACCTTAGGATTGTAAATAGTTTAATTGAGAAAGTCATCGGTTCCCTGAGTTCGACTCGTGCTACCATTACTACATATTAGGTAGAAATGGTTAAATTTATTTGGTCCAGAATTAGGCAAAAAATTTCACACACATCAAATCCCATCGAGCATGGCAACGTTAAATATATTGCGCTACCTGGAGGCCACCAAGATTTACATTTTATTGTTTCTTATTATAGGTTTCTTTTCAACTTTTTCTTTTTATGGAGGTTAATTCTTTCTATCTTTCTTTAGTCCATTGAGGAAATGGAGAGGATTATCCTTATATGAGCCAAATATCACTGTCATCAAATGTGTCAAAATTTTAGGAAAAATTCTCTATTTTCCTTTATATTTTTTCTCATGTTTTTATTTTTATCACATTAGGGATAATATCAGATTTTAAGTTGGGGATGGGGTATGTTTGTGTTCAAGCTAGAATCTTTGAGCATCTAAGTTCGGACTATTTTATTAATGTGTTTTATTGTTTACTTGCTCATTCTTGTTGGTTCGTTATGATGACAAGTTGATGTGGACTCCCTTGTGATTTGACTTTTCATGCACGTTTAATTCTTGTTGTCATTCCGAAAAGTACCACTAATTAGAGAGTGACTTTTATAAGAGGTTGTAATGTAATACTAATAAAGAAAATTGATTTATAGCCTGTCAAAATTCAACTGATAAAATTCTACACTTAAAAGAATATATATATATATATATAAAATAAAAAAAATAAAAAAAAAACTTAAACTTGTGATGTTTATGCATGACTAGGAGTAAAAAGAGTCTTACCTTTGTTGTGATTAGTTAGAATGCTCGCAAGAAAATAATGAGTATAGTTCCGTGCAGTAATGTGTGAAAGCTAATGCCCCTAGGTAAAAAAAAAATGTAAGTTTAGGACACCCTAAAGTCTAATTTCAGACACCTTAGTTGACATATTGTCATCTTAATTGCTTTGATTCTTGATAGTTAGTGCTTGAGTCAGTGTAGTGGAAAACAAATTGGGAGTTATTTGAAACTATTTCGGGCTACTAAGATTTAATTAGAAGGGCTTTGAACTTTCTCATGCTTGAATAGGTCTAAAATTAATTTAATTTCTGCTTCATTGATTGATTATTATTTAAATTCATTGTTGATTGCAAGTTTAATCTTAGGAGACTATTAAGACTTGAGTAATGAACCTTTCAAATTGAGTGAGAATATTTTTGTATGAATGTGTATTTTATTCTACCTTGCTGGAGGACGATCGAGAATTAAGTTAGGGGTGTTTGATAACAAATGAAAATGTGTTATCTTGCTCCACATAATTCGAGGTCATTCCTAGGTTTTATGTGTCTATTTCATGATTTTATAGGTTTCGAGCACTTAAAATGGATCAAAACGAAACTCAAATGTATCAACTGAAAAATGAGAAGTAAAAATGACCAAATTGTCCCTAAAGACATGGGCCACGACACTGCTAGGCACCATGCTCAGTGCATTTTCCCGGGAGGGGGTTGATCGTGCAAAGCATTGAGCGCCAGGACAATGAGGAGCAGTGCTACAGTGCTAGAAGACGTAGGGCGCGTGTATACTTGGGAGCGCCGCAGTGCTACGCCACGACGGTTCGATTGAAGGCACCAGTACCTCGACACCAGTCTAATTTCTTTAAATCTAAATTTAGTCGCCTAGGGTTGAGAAATTTGGATCAAGCCAATTTTTTACTGCTTTCTCTCTATTTTACTTTGTTCTCTAGTCCCTAAATGTATTCAAATGATTCCTCTTTGATCATCATATCGATTATGAGCTAAGTAGGTAATTGTAGCTTAAGGCATATAGCAGTTTTCCCAATATCGTAGACTTGTGAGATTTCTATCCTTTCATTATAATTCTATATATTGTCTTTGGATTCTTTTACAATATTAAGTTGGCTAATTTGATAATCTGAATTTTCACCTAACTTTTTTAGACAAATTAACTAAGGTAGATAATATAGAAATTATTTTGATGATCTATGATCTGGTTACAAATTGAAGAATAACTCGAAAACACCCATCTCTTTTTATTCTTTTATCTTCCTCTTTTTTTCCCCCACGGTAGCGTCTTTCACAGGCCATCCTTTTTTTTAATCTTTTTCCTTCTGACTTTGAAAGTTTCCTAGGAAGTTGTTATCTGTTGAGTCTTTCTTTAATTCATTGTTCTTCTTTTTGCCAGCTAGCACGCATTATTTCATATTCAATTTCTTGCTTTGGCATTATACGATCAATCAAAATTTCAAACGTACCCATATGCTTTCTCTGACTATTTAAAATATATATCAAACTAATAATGGAATTGTTGATCTATGACGGTTTTTTCTTTCAGGTCTTTTTAAATATAAAAAATATTTAAGAATATTTATACTTTAACAAAAATACTAAAAATTAAAGTATTTTTAGAACTTTTTCTATAAAATATAAATATTTTTTTTAGATTTTTTTATTTATAATAAATTTTCTTTTTTTTATTATTATTAATAAATACATATTGAAAAACATACGACATATCTAACCTTCGATGTACAATGGTTGTCCTAGTATCTATTGGGATTGCGACCAAAGTCCCACGTTAGTGAGATGTGGGAAGGATCATGGGTATATAAGTGAGATAACTATCTTCATTGGTCAGAGGCCTTTTGGGTGAAACCAAAAGTAATATCCAAAGTGGACAATATCATATCATTGTAGAGATAGTTAGAAGGTTGTCCCTATCACTATTTATAAACTTATTAGTGCATTTTTGTAGCTATTGTCTTGTGTGGCATATATAATTGAATAATATACATATATCAAATATTTTAGGATTTATTTCACATTATTTTTAAGGTCCATTTAAAGTTGAATGTTCAAAATGTTGGCACAAACTTTATTAAATATATTGTATGCACTATTGATCATGTAAAGTGAAATTTTGGTATTCAATCATGTAATTACTATAATTTTGGATACATTGGGATGTTTACTTTGAAATATTTTAGTTGAAGAAGGGATTTAAAGATAACTGAAAAAAAAATAAATTGGTGATTACGGAAAAAAAGATCCAAGAAAAAGAAATTTTGATAATTAGAAGGATAAGATGGTCTTTCCACCTTTTAATTAAAAAGGTTTTGTTAAAATAAGATGAAATTGGTGGGAAAAGAAATAAATAAGAAAAAGAGATTTTTTTGTGTTCATAAAGCTTGATAAAAAGAGCATATCGGACTTTCTAATTTATTTAAATGTATAAAAAAAAACAGCTAAAATAAATAAACGGGGAATTGCATTAGGTAAAGCTTTATTAAAAAATATATTAACATCGATATCATCTTTTTTTTAAAAAAATTTCAAATATTGTAAACATATATAGAAAAAAATATAACAAAAATATTTAGATTTTATTTGTTGTAGAATTTTTTCTTTGCAAGGTATATTTCTCAAATATTCATCGTGAAATTGTCTCCTCCCACGTTTTTCCTTCTTCTTTAGCATCCAAGTTTCTTCGCAATTGATTTGTGGATTTTTTTTCGAAATCAAAGTTAAGAAATTCAAATTTGTGAATGGTTGTTATAACAACCAACTCTAAAAATTGTGCTCAATTGATTCTGATTACATTTTGATTTCTAATTTGTCAATTTTTCTCAAATTTCTCATTTTTCGAATATATTCTGATTTTGAATTTTTTGGGTTTTTATTTCTAATTTCTTAGTGGATTTGTGGAGTTTTTTTCTTTTTTCTTTTTTTTTTTTAAACAAACCTATGATTTCGATTTTATGGATGGTTTGTTTTCGAAACAAATCTGATATTATTAGAATTTATGGAGGGTTTGTTTTACAATTTCTCATTATCGGTCTCTACACTTTTATTCTCAGTATCGGATCTCTTAGTACGTTTGAATAGAGAAGAATTTCTCAGTTTCTGCCTTCTTTATTTGTGATTTTTTTTCCAAATAGAGAAGCATAACATTGTATCTTACTCTAAGATTACTATCTGATTTATATTTGATAATAAGTAGTTTGTGTTTTTTTATTTGATTGTCATCTGATTTCTATTTAGTACTTAGTAGTCAGTGATTTTTATTTGATTGTCATGTGATGGCTATCTTTTTTAAGTTATATCATTGTGTTTTTTTTTTTTTTTATCTAATTTCTATTTGATTTCCATATGATTACTTTCTTATGGCAATCAAATTACGATATTGAGTTATATATTATTTTATTTTTTTATATATATTTTTGCAGCATTTTGTAGTTATGGTTAAACTTCCAATAGTCATTGTCCATAGTGGTCAGTAGGATGACCGACAATGCTATGTAGGTTACAAAACCATTGGTATTTTGGTTGAGAAACGATGCTTTTTTAGTCTTGCGTTAACTTCATATAGAAGGAACTTCAGTTTTATTCATCTATTGAACTTAAGCAGCAACAAGGTTCAACATGTTGTTAAGATTCTTGAAGATAAAGATGTATGTTGGTTTCTAACTGTGGTTAAGGATGAATTTACGAAATATCCTTTAGTTGCTCATGTTGTGAATACAGTTTTAGAGGTTTCAGTTGCTTCTCCTTCTTCTATAATTGAGGCTGATTTTGAAGGTTTTCATATCAATAATATGTCTTCTACATTGTCTTTGAAGAAGAAGGACTTATTTGCTAGTAAGGAAATTTTGTTGAAATCTTTTCAGTTCATAGCTGTAAAGAATAATTTTGAGTTTAGAACTTTGAGCTCAAATTCAAAATTTGTTGAGTTGAAATATACTCAAGATGGTTACCAATGGTTTGTAGAGCAACATGTTATAAAAGTAGTGAATTGTGGATGATTCAAAAGTATATTAGTGCACATAATTGCTCTTTGATGGTTCATGCTTCTCGTAGACAGACATCTTCACAGTTTATTAGCCATTGTATGGTTGAAAAATTTAGATATAGCTATGATCAGTCAAACCCAAAGGATATAATAAATTATATGCAAATGAATTATGGAATTGTTGTTAGTTATTATAAAGCTTGGAGGGCAAAAGAATCCATTATGAAGATGTTGAAAGGAGATGCTGGTGATTCTTATAGCTTGATTCCCAAGTTCTTTTTGAAGTTAAATGAAATGAATCCAAGTTTGTTTTTTCATTTACTGTGATATGACATTGATAAATTTTATTGTAATCATTCAGTAATCAATTTACTAATATACCTATTAATTAGTATATCAATGAACAACTTGTACTTATACTAAGTGTTTTATTTTTTCTCCTTTTTTTTTCTTGTAGGATCATTTACTAAATATGAATTAGATTCAAATAGTCATTTTAAATATTATTTCATGGCTATGGGGTCATCAATTGAAGGTTGGACGTATTATAGACCGAATATGTCTGTTGATGGGACATTTTTAAAGTGCAAATTTGTAAGAATATTATTGACTGCCTCAACGATGGATAGTAATAGTAATATTTTTCCTCTTGTTTTCAGTTTAGTAGATTTAGAAAATGATGCCGCTTGGACGTGGTTTTTTGAGAAGTTAAAAGTTTGTTTTGGAGATTGATGGATTAGTAATTGTATCTTATAGGCATATCGCATTTCAAATGTGTTTCCATTGGCTCAATTTTGTGTTTGTATTGAATATCTCTTGAACAAATTGAGGCTTTCATTCAAAGATTTTACAGTAGAAAAAGTTTTTTGCCAGTACGCAAAATCATACACAATAGATGATTTTGAGTTGTATATCAGATGGATGGAGTCGATATACCCATCTATTAGAGAATATCTTAAGAATATTTGGTTTGAGAGATGAGCCCGTGTCTACTCTAAGCAAAGAAGATACCAAATGATGACAACTAATAGTTTCGAGAGTTTGAATCAAGTGTTGAAAATGATAGAAATTTACCTGTCACTTCACTACTTGATGCAATCTGAGAGTTACTCCAATAATAGTAGGACTATGACTTATTGTTCATTAGAGGGATCAGTGGAACTTAAGGAGTTAGATGTAACTACAAGGGAAAAACGGTAAATTGGCCTAGTTGTACTTACGAGCGATTTGTGAAGGGTTATCACACTGTTGATTGATTATATGGACACAGAAATATATCTATAATGAGAATAGTGCAACTGTCGGTCTTAAGTGGAGTGCTCGGCAGTTAACGGATGGTGGATCTAATGACTAATGAGTTTAGTCAGTTATTCACGTACCATTGGAGCTTCAAGCTACAAGTCCATAAGGTCCCCTTGGTAGCTCAATGGGTTCAAGTTGAGAATCAGATTTTGGGGTTGATTTGAAGTGTTCAAATTAACAAGAGGAAATTCAATTATATATGATATAATTGGTGTGATGTATGAGATATATTAATTGGAGGAATTAATATAAATATGATTTATATTAAGTACCATAAAATAGAAAAAGAACTATGGTTTATATGTTTCATATGATGAAATATTAAAACTATAGGTTATAAATATAATATGATAAGTTGGTTATCATATTTATTTATAATATATTAATTATATGATAATTAATTCTTTTTCTCTAATAACCAATTGAGTGGGAGGTTATTGGAAGCTTTATGGTAACCGTGAGATAAAAGGAAAATTGTTTTCCTAAATTTAAAAGTTGCTTCATTCGGAAAGTACTCACAGAAAAGGGCTATCAAGTAAAATTGTTTTACTAAGCGATAGTCATTGAGAAGAGTACACGATCAGCTAAGCGATCACATAGAGTTGACTATACAATAGTTACTCAGTTGATCTTCTCTACAAAATTGAGTAGCAAAGTCTATGCGATAGACTTGTGTTTATTAAACGATCGAATACATCGTCTATGCGATAGACAGTGTTTCATTTCCCACTTACTCGATCGCATACCTCCTCTCTTCCTCAAGCCAAGATCATACAGAGCCCACAACTCTTGGATTCTCACACCGAGAATAACAACGTAACCCTTGTGGTGGTATTCTTACTCAGTTCGTGATTCGAGTTGGACTCGATTGGGTTCGAGGAGCATTCAGATGATTGTTATGTTTGTGGTCTTATTATTCCAGTTGTTGTGTCCGAATGCTATTGCTGTGGATGTGTTGTAGACTGTTCGAGGGATACATGAAGAATGGTTCTTCAAAGGTACACATACTTTATCCCTTCAGTCTATTGTATCATGCTGTAATTTCGATTGATGCATAACTTGTTAGTTTCTGTTTTATATTGCAATTGTTTGTGTTCAATCTGAATGGAATTTGGAACGGTCCCTTCCGCTGCTCATGGAAATCCCCGTTTATGATTTCCTTCAATATCACATATAATATATAACCTATAGTTTATATTATATCACATATAATATAACCTATAGTTTTTATATAATCACATTCATATAATTTAATATTTGAATCACCTTCAAATAACAACCCCTCTCATAAAAACTATATAAATTTAATATGAATCATATTCATATTAATTTTAACATATATTTCTATATGAATCATATTTATTGGGGTTGATGCCCTAAACTCTCGTAGGGTCCTGTAGTTTGTAAACAACTGTATGAAAAAATGCTTGTAATGTAATAATATGAGATATTTTTCTTCACTATTGTCTATAAAATATCAGATATTTTAGTTGCATTTACCACAAACCAATAAACTAAGATCCTTGGTTGGTGTTATAACTTAAGCATGTATGTAGAGACATACAAGTGGATCATGCCTTAAGTGATAACCTAAATGGTCTATAGTATATAGATATAGGAAGGAAACCTTATCCTGGTGATACTACGGATACGGCCTGTTTTGTAGATAGTTACAAGTGTTGTGACGTGCTACAGATGGTTTGATCCTAATTATTCATGTGGAGACATATGAGCAGAGGTGTCATATATAAAGGAGTTTGTATAAGATCGAACCACGAAGTGTTTAGTCCCATTATATAACGTCGTTCATGACAGAGACTTTCATTTCACTAGGATGACCATAGGTGACATGACCTTAATCCTGAGTGAGTTGAGAACTCTTGCCTATGAGGGCGGTCCTTTGATTTACATGGGTGCGAGTGGTTAGAATGCTGACTCAAACCTACCACCTCGGGGATTCGTCTGATTAGGGAGCTGGGAACTCGGCTACACAAGATGGAATTGACTCTTTCCCCGAAACAGGGGTAAGTAGATAGATTGCTCCCTTAAGGGCTGATTCCGGGGCTTGAACGATGTGGCACCACACACCTTCTCATGGCCCGAGAGGTGTCCACTCATAGTAGGACTATGATGTATTGTTCATTAAAGGGATCAATAGTACATAAGAAGTTAGATGTAACTATAGGGCCAAAACAGTAAATTGACCCAGCTATACTTACGAGAGATCTGTGAAGCGTTATCGTCTGTTGACTAGTTATATCTGATGGACACAGAAATATATCTGTAGTGAGAAGAGCGCAGCTGTCGATCATTAGTGAAGTGACCGATAGTTAACGGATGGTGGATCTCGTGATTAAAGAATTTAGTCAGCTATTCACGTACCATTGGAGCTTCAAGCTACAGGTCCATAAGGTCCCATTGGTAGCTCAATGGATTCAAGTTGAGAATCAGTTTTTGGGTCAGTTTGAAGTGTTCAAATTGACAAGAGGGAGTTTGATTATATATGATATAATTAAACTGGTTGAATTATATGTGATATAGTTGACATGATGTTTGAGATACATTTATTAGAGGAATTTGATATAAATGTGATTTATATTGAATAAAGGAGAAAAGAAATATAGTTTAAATGTTACATATGATGTGATATTAAAACTATAGGTTATAAATATAATATAATAAGTTAGTTATTATATTTATTTATAATTAGAACAATTATATGATAATTGTGGGTGGTTTCTCTTTTAACCGTACGTGAAAGTGGGAGGTTATGTTCAATTTTCATAACTGAAGGATAAAATGAAAAATGTTTTCATTTTGAAAAGAATCGCTTCATTAAGTGCATGACTAATCATTTAGCTCACGAGAGACTACACGGTAGCCTTCAAGTGATTTTCTAAACGATCATGTACTAGCGCCTTTTACTAGACGATCGTGTAAAGCGATTTACTAAGCGATTGTGTAGCAAGCGAGATTCACTAAGCGATTGTGTAAATGATCAAGCCTGTTTTTCTAAACGATCGTGTACCTAGCGAGATTCGCTAAACGATCAAGCACACAAAGTCTATGCAATAGACAGTTCCTTCTCCCACTTACTTGGTCATTTGGTTCAATTGTTGCCTTCCTCTATCCCTCTACCAAATCCAACAGAGCCCACACTTCCTAGATTCTCACTCCGATAATACCAAGATTTCCAAGTGGTGGTGTCTAAGAGGGTGCTTGTTCGTGGAGATGTTTGTTCGTGACCACTAGACAATTGGGTAGGCGATATGGGTAAGAGCGAGAGATTTTTGTCCAAGTTCTTCACAAGAGTGAGAGATCAGTAGAAGAAGAGTTCTTCAAAGGTATGTCTTTCATTCCTTTTGTATTTAATTTCCAAAGCATGTTGTAATTTGTTAGAAGATGCATAACTGTTCTGTATGTTTGTGAATGCTTTTAATTCTGTCACAATGGATTTAGATCGATCGTGCTTCCACTCATGGGTTCTCTTTGATAAGAGTTCCTTCGATATTCACATAATTAATATTTGAATCATATTCAAATATTTATTCCTCTCATAAATTTAATATGAATCATATTCACATTAAACTTTAATATATAGTTTTTATATGAATCATATTCATATAATTAATATTTGAATCATATTCAAATATTTATTTCTCTAAAAAATAAATCAACAGATATTATGTTATATAATGTATCAATATACATTATTTGACTGTATCTTATATAATTAATTCACTTTAATTAATTTGAACAATTAAAATCACACCAGAATTAATTTGATTCCCAGTCCTCATTGAGCTAACGAGGGGACCTTATGGACCTATAGATTAAAGCTCCAATGATGCGAGATCAATTGATTAAACTTTTTTAATCAAATTAATCAACATTCACTAACTATCAGACACTCCACTAAAGATCGATAGCTGAACTCTTCACACTATAGATATATTTATGTGTCTGTTGGATATAACCAATCAACAGCTCGTTAACCCTTCACAAATTGCTCGTAAGTACAGTTGGGTCAAATTATCGTTTTACCCCTATAGTTACATCGAACTCATTAAATATTATTGATCTCTCTAATGAACAATTAGTCATATTCAACTATGACCAAACCTCTTGGGCCAGGAGAGGGTGAGGCACCTCATTGTTCAAGCCTCGGAATCAGCCCTCAAGAGAGCAATTTATCTTCTTACCCTAACTTTAGGGAATGAGTGAATTCTTTCTTGTATAGCTGTGTTCCCAGCTCCCCAATCAGACGAATCCCTAAAATGGTAGGCTTATTGAGTCGGTGAATATGACTACTCTAGCAACGACGTTAAAGTTTACAACTCGCTCAAGATTAAGATCAAGTCACATATGGTCATCCTGGTGAAATATAAGTCTTTTTTAGCAACGAAATTTTAAAGAGAGACTTAACATTTAATGGTCTGATCTTTAGACAAACTCTTTTGTATAAGATACCCCTACTCACATCTCTCCATAAGAATGATCAGGATCAAATCATTTGTAGCACTTTACATAAATTGTAACAACTACAAAGCAGGTCTATCAGTAGTGTTACCAAGATAAGGCACCTAACCTTATCCAAATACAACAAACCATTTAGGTTATAACTTAAACATGATCTACCTACATGTCTCCACATGCATGTTTAAGTTATTACAAACCATTTAGTAGAAATCTGTATAGCAAATCTGGAAAATAACTTGTATGTGCTAAGGCCGTTAGTAACGAGTTCCCTCCATAACATAGAGATGTTTAAAACTGCCGTAACTCAAAACCAATTGAAGGAACTCTAAGAGTACCTCTGAGGGGAAGCAAGATCATTCCAAACTCATTGTGGCAAAATTACGCATTCACAATCAAACATACAAGATATGCATTTAACAACAATTTATAGGCATGCTTTGAACCTTAAACAGCAAGAGAACGAAATACATACCAGTTGAAGAACCCTTCTTTGCCTCAAATCTCGTTCTCGTCTAAGGACTGCTCCTCTCGCTCTCGTTGAGGATGTCCAAGGAATCGTCCACCAAATCGTCTACCCACGAACATCCTCCTCACGAACATGGCAGCAGGGAAGACACCACCGCTTGGAACCCTCGGTATTCTCGGTGTGAGAATCCAGGATGTGTGGGCTCTATTGGATTTGGTAGAGGGAAGGAGGAAGAGATGATCGTATACCACGACTAAACAAGTGGTAGAATTCGGGTGTCTATCGTGTAGAAAATGCTTGATCATTTAGGAAGAGCTACACGATCGTTTAGTAAAAAAGTCGCGGTCATATAGACGATCGTTTAGTAAGACGCACAGAAGTGCAATCTTGTAGGAAAAAGCTAGACGATCATTTAACAAATTCTATGCGATCCTTTAGTAGACCGCGCGCGTGTATACGATCGTTTAGAAACTTTAAGCTATCATGTAGGCTCTCGGTTTGCTATGTGATAGCCAGTATACACCATTTATAAGCGAATGTCTGATCTTTGCAAAATGAAAACTACTTTCATTTTTATCCTTCGGTTACGAAAACTAAATACAAACTCCCACTATCATTCGGTTACGGAGAAAAAGTCGGGCAACAATTATTCTATAATTGACAAAATTAAATAATAAATATAATCATATAATATTCATTAACCTATGATTTAATATCACATCAAATGCAACATATGAACCATAGTATTTTCTCCTCCACTAGATATAAATCATATTTATATCATTTTTCTCCAAAAAAATGTATTTCATATATAATGTCAATCATATCATATATAATTAACCAGTTCAATCATATCATATATAATCGAACTCCCTCCTGTCAATTTGAACACTTCAAACTGACCCAAAAACTTATTCTCAACTTGAATCCATTGAGCTACCAAGGGGACCTTATAGACCTATGGCTCGAAGCTCCAATGGTACGTGAATAGCTGACTGAACTCTTTAGCCATGAGATCCATCATCCGTTAACTGTCAGGTATTCCACTAAAGACCGATAGCTACACTCTTCTCACCATAGCTATATTTCTGTGTCCATCGGATATATACAATCAACAGTACGATAACCCTTCACAAATACTCGTAAGTACACCTGGGCCAATCTAGTTTTTCCCCTGTAGTTACATCTAACTCCTTAAGTACCACTGATCCCTCTAATGAACAATACAACATAGTCCTATTATGTGTGAACATCTCTCGAGCCATGAGAAGGTGTGTGGTACCATATCGTTCAAGCCTCGAAATCAGCCCTGAAGGGAGCAATTTATCTACTTACCCCTGCTTCGAGGAAGGAGTGAATTCCATCTTGTGTAGTTGACTTCCCAACTCCCAAATCAGACGAATCCCCAAAGTGGTAGGTTTGAGTCGGCGATCTGGCCACTCACACCTATGGAAATCAAAGGACCGTCCTCAAAGGTAGGAGTTCCCAACTCCCTCAGGATTGAGGTCATGTTACCTATGGTCATCCTAGCGAAGTGAAGTCTTTATCATGAATGGCGTTATATAACGAGATTATAACACTTCGTGGTCCGGTCTTATACAAACTCCTTTGTATAGGACGTCCTCGCTCGCATGTCTCCACATGAATGATCATGATCAGACCATCTATAGCAAGTCACAATACTTGTAACTATTCTACAAAGCGGGTCGCACCTGTAGCGTTACGAGAATAAGATTTCTCTCCTATATCCATATACTACAAACCATTTGGGTTATCACTTAAGACATGATCCACCTGTATGTCTCCACATACATGCTTAAGTTACAAACGACAACCAGGGATCTTAGTTTTTTGGTTTGTGGTAAAGCAAGTAAAACATCCAATGTTCTATAGACAAAAGTCAAGAAAATATCATATATTATTACATCACAAGCATTTGTTCAAAACTGTGTTTAAAAACTATAGGACCCAAGTAATATAAAATCAATCGACCATTTATTCAACTAACATAAAACTATGAGGCTTTAAGGCATACACCTCGACAGTTTTGCCTTTTTAGCCTTCTTCTCAGCAAGGTATTTAATAGGATAAGGAAGTATATAACGGAAGCAATCAGAATCAATAAGCACTCTAATTAAAATTAATTTGAGTTTTAAAAGCATGCTAAACACAATTTTTTAGAAGAGGATTTCAAATAATACATACCTTGAAGAATTCCTCTAATCCAAGCTACTCTTTACGAGTTCTCAACTTCAAATCTTTAGTGAACCATCGAGACATCTTCTTTACTATTCTCAACCTTGAATTTTAATGGTGGAACTCACAATTGAGCTGAATTTGTGAAGGGAATGGAGTGGGTTTGGTGGTGAAGAAGAAGAACACTGCAAAAATCGATTTCCAGCCACCAGTTCTATCTCAATCTGCCAAAATTAAGGAGTTTTTATTCCTCCTCTTCATGCAAGCACTAATGAAGAGAGTCAATGTCACATCCAATTGATGAAGAAAGTGGGATAGGTGGGATAATCTTGATGAATATTTAATATCAAATATTAAAGTAATCACACACTTTAAATATTAAACGTGAATCATATTTATGTAATTAATATTTAAATCAATATTTAAATATATAAGCACTCAAATTTCATTTAATTTTGATAAATTAAACGTTAATTAATTATATCGAATATAATTATATAAACCTTAATTTGAATTTGAACAATTCAAATTCAAATCCTAAATTCAATTTGAATACTTCAAAATTGAAATCATTCCAAATTCACTCAATTTACTAATCCAAAGTTTTCATGTTTTAGTAATGGGACCTTATGGACCTACAGATCATGAGCTCCACCGATTTGAGATTAATTGGCTAAAACTCTTTTGACCAAATTAATCAATATTCATTAACTATTGAGTCACACCACTATAGCTCAATAGTTGCACTCTTTTCACTATATATATATATATATTTATGTAAACTTAATTTAACCATAATTAATAAGTCGACCATTCACAGGTTGTTCGTAATAATGGTTGGGTCAAATGCTATTTTACCCCCGAAATTACGTCTTGCTTCTTAAGTTCCACTGATCCTCTAATGAACAAATGGTTTGTTATCCAATCACTAAACTGGATCCCTCTCGGGCCAATGAGAGGGTGGGGCCCCTTGTTTAAGACTTGGATTTAGCACTTAAGAGAACAACCTTTCTCTTATCCCTAAATCAGGTAGGCGTGAATTCCATTTTGCATCTTATGTTCTCAGCTCTCTACCTGGTCTTACCCCTGAAATGAAAGGCTTATTGAGCCAACCCTCATCTATGAAAATCTAAGGATAATTTTGAATAAACAGGAGTTCATAGTTAGCTTAGGATTAAGATCGAAGATAAGGTACCCAACTTTATCCTTATACATATAGACCATTTTGGCTATATACTCAAACTTGATCCACTTTTATGTCTTTACATAAAATTTAAGTGTTCGTGCTATAGCCATGGGTTCATTAGTTTATTGGATTTAGGCTTTTACAAATGCAATTTACATGTCCAATAACAACTTTATTGAAAAAACCTCAATAATAACTTTATTGCTAATAGAATATGTTTAAAGTTTACAAATTATGAATTTTAGGACATAAAACTCAACAGAAACGACTTACCTTTGAAGACAATCTTCAAGAATTCTAGCAATTGTTCTTCTTCCTCAATGTACAACATCAAGATCTCCTCTAGAACGAGAATGTGACGCCACCATCGGGTCTTCCGGGCTATTCTCTTGGAATGACCGATTTGTGGGAACCAACAATTTGAAAGAGCAAAAGAGAATATCTTCTGTTGAGAAGAATTTTTTTCAGAGAAAACCTTTTCCTCTTTTTTGAAACTAGACTGAGAGATCGACTAGAAGAAACTGGTTTTTCTCTACAAAAACTAACTTTTTAAGAGAAAAACTTCCCACCTTTTAATGAGAAAGTGATGGATTTTTCAAAAAACAAAACCACCCATTACCATTTAAATAAACTAAATTAATTTAATTCAATTAACTTAATTATTAATTACAATAATTATTAACTAACTTAAATAAATTAAATAATTGATTTATTTATAATGTTAAATATCTAACCTTTGATTAAATATTTGAATCTTTATCCATATATATATCTTTCGTTGTCTATAGTTTATAATATAAATCTCATTTATATTAACGTTTAACCTATATTTTAATATGAATTCTATTCATATTAATTATTTGAATCGTATTCAAATAATAATCTCCTTTTATTATAAAATTTAGTTTTTGAATCTTATTCATAATTAACTTTATATTACAATGTATCTATATACAATATACAATTAACATTATTCCCTTATTTAATTTGAACAAAACAAATTCTTTCAAATTCTTAGTCCTTATTTACTCGTTGTGAGCTAGCAAGGGGACCTAATGGATCTATAGATTAGAAGCTTCAATGATACGACATTAACTAATTAAACTCGTTAATTATTTTAATGAACATTCATTAAATATGGGTCACTCCACTGGAGACTCACAGCTGCACGCTTTGCACTGTAAAATATCTGCGTCCATGGATTTAACCACTATAGTAAGTCGATTCTTCACAAGCAGTTCGTAATTACAATTGAATCAAATTATCATTTTACCCCTAAATAACTTTCACTCCTTAAATATTGTTGATTCTTCTAATGAATAATCTGTTTATGGTCCTACCATAGACCAAGTCCCTCCCAAGGCAGTGATAGGACAAGTACTCTTTGTTCAAGACCCGAAATCAACACTTACGGAAACTACTCCTCTACTTATCATAAAGGTGGGAATGAATAAATTTCATCTTGTGTAACTACAACTCCCTACTCAGAAATGTCCCCCAAAATGGTAGGCTTATTGGGTCGGCAACTTGCACCACTCTCACTCATACAAATCAAAGGATAGCCCTCATAGACAAGAATCTGTAACTCACTGGAATCTATAACTCACTCAGGATTAAGATCGAGTTACATGGTTATCCTATGAAATATTAATCTCTTCAGACGATGTTACAAAGAGAGATTAAGTATTTCACAGTCAGGTCTTATACAATCTCATTGTATAGGATACCTCCATTCGCATATCTTCACATGAACGATTTTGATCACATCATTTATAACACTAATAGTATCTGTAACACTTATAAAGAGGGTTGTATCCAGTGTAACTAGGATAAGACTCTCAACTTTATCCATATACTATAGACCCTTTAGGTTATTACTTGAACATTATCCACATGTATGTCCACTAAATACCATTCAAGTCTCATGAAATAATCTTGGATTTTTTTCCGTAATGGATAAATAATTATTGTATTTATAAAATAATCAATTGTTATATCAAAGAACTAATTAACTACAAGGCTTTAGGGCATATATCCCAACAAAAACTACAATATTTCCTTAATTATTTTCAAAACTACAATATTTCACTAATTATTTTCAAAACTTATGATATTTCTTCCATTTTCCCCTTTCTCTCCCACTTCTTTTCCTCCCCACGCCCACTTTGTTCTTTATAACAATCCATTCCCAAAAAAAATTAAAATTAAAATATCATTTTGATCTCTATACTTTGAAATTTGTTGAATTTTGGTCCCTATACTTTCAATTATCCAATTTTAATTCCAATACTTTCAATAAATCTTAAATTAGTCCCCAAAAAACAGTTCTTATTCATTTTTATTTATTTATTTATTTATTTGTTGTTTTTAATATTTTTACTATAAATTTTGAAAATATATTCACATATGAAATTTTTTATTATTATTTAATCAATTTCGGTAAAAATTAATTTTAAGGGATTGAATTCAAGATTTATAAAAGGTACGATGACTAAAATTGAACAAGTAAAAGTATAGAGATGGAAATTGAATATTCAAAGTTTTGGGTCTAAAATGAAAATAAATAAACAAATCATCAAACTTTTTTTTCTATTAGTTTCTTCTTTGTTCTTTACAACTATTAGTCTTTGATTTAGATTTTTCTTATTCTTCCTTTTTTTCTTGCTTTTTCGTCTTGTTTTTTACATTTTGATAACTAATTTGATACTACATGAAGTGTATGTCTTTGTAAAGTTTAAAATGTAATTTTATTACAAAAGTTTTTTTTAAAAAAATACATATAAGAGAGTTTAAATTAAACTGGCCGAAGAGAATAGTTTGAATTGAACTTTAGTTTATAGGTAAATAATTATTTATCATTATATATGAACTATTAATAGCTAAAAGATATATAATATTATTAAAACAATATAAATAAAACATTACAAAAATGCAAACCTAAACCTTCAAATTATTAAATTTTTATTAAAATTTGTAATTGATAATCTAATTATCCACTTAACTTCGAACTTTTATTTTATTTTTTTTAATGAAACTTCAAACATTAATTTAAATTAAAATATATATTATTAAAAAAATCAAGCGTTCCTAATTGTTATTTAGAAATAAAAAAAAAATATTTTTTTTTTTGAAAGATTAGTTTACGAGCTTGATTTAAAACTATTTAAAATTTTTATTTTGTATTACTTATTTAATAATTAATAAAATATTTTTCTCCATTCCTATTTGGACATATTTAATTACCTACCTAATTTCGAACCTTAATTTAAACCATTATTATTATTATTATTATTATTATTATTATTATTTATTTTTATACTATATTCAAATTTTAAATTAGAATTTGTTTTCAAATATAACAAAATGAACCAAAATATTTATAAATACAACAAAATATCACAGTCTATTAATAATAGATAATGATAGACCCTGATAACCAAATGAATCAAAATAACAATTTTTATTTTGATTTGGATGATGCAATTATCATTTTAATTACAAACTTTAATGTAAACTAAAAATTTCATTCTTTTATATTTTGTGTAAGTTTTTGTATCAGTCATTTATAAATTAAAATTATTTTTTAATTTGATCTAGATGATTTGATTGTTTTTTTAATTAAAAAAATTTTCAAATTTTTATTTATACCAAAACTTTTAGTATGTAGACAGAAACCTTAAAAAACTTATAATTCTTTAGATTTGCAATGATATTTTTCTATGAAGATAGAAACGCTAAAATATTATACTTTGTTAAATCAAATTTAATAAATTGGTGCGAATTTCCAATAACTTTAAAAAGAGAGAAAAAAAAAAAAAACACAAGTAAAAAACAGTAAATTATTATAAACCCTTAAAGTCGAGTGGGTTTATAAAAATTCAAAATCGAACAAAAAAAAAAAAAAAAAAAAACTACAAAAGCATATTTAAAAATAATAAATTATATTAAATCCCTTTATATGTTCACAAACCGAAAAGTGAACAAAAAATTATAGAGAAATCACTCTAATCTTTGCCACACTTTGTTGACTTCCTTGAGAAATTTCTTAAAACTTTGAAAGCAGTGGTCTTCTCTCCACTTAATTATAATAACTAGGATGCAAGGGCAAACGCGAAGAGCCGATAGAAACCGACTGAAACCGATGTCGCCTCGATTTATTACTGGTTCAGTTCAAATGTCCGATTTTCACATTTCAAAAATCGATTAAAACGGGATTCTAGGCAGGGGTGTTCAAAAAATCCGATGACCCGAAAAAATCGATCAACCCAACCCAACTCGTACGATTTTGGTTGGATTGAGTTCAAATAAATGAAAATTTTATGGGTTGGGTTAGTTCGTGGATTCATCTAATATAACCCAAACCAACTCCAACAACCCGAATTTATTATTAACTTTAAAATATATTTTTTATTACATATAACACAATTATTTTTACACATTGATTTTAATTTTATTTAATTTCAATATTTTCTTAATAATTTATTATTCAACAACTCTTAAAAGTAGTTTCTTTGCACTTTAGAAAGAAAATGTTTGTTATATAAATGAAAATTGAGTTGTTAATCTTAATTCAATGTATGAAATTAATTACACAATATTTTTACATATTTACATTGTGGTTCTTTTTAAAACAAAATTTTATACAAATGACTCGATTAATCCGAACCAACCCAACCCAACCCAAATATTTCATGGTTGGGTTGGATTGGGTTCATTTTTTAATAAAGGTTATTTGAGTTGAAGAAATTTACAATCTAAATATTAAGTTGGATTTAAATAATCTTTCAATCCAACTCAATCCAATCCAATCCAAACTATACACCCTTGATCTTAGTACGAATGTCGAATAGCTATATTTATATTAATAATCAATTGTTTAAGTATTGTTTATGGTTCTAACCGCATCACGGTTCTATTGAATGATCAAGCGTGCGCGTTCGAACCAGGGTGAACGTAAACTCTTTTATTTTGAATATTTTTAACACGAGTGCAACAAATTTCTTGTTTTACTTTGGGCCCGATCCAATAATATGACAAAACCAGTCATTATCTGTGTATCAAAAACCGAAGCAAGTAAATCGGTTTTCATCAGCTCGACAGTTCGGCGCGTTCGGTTTCGGTTCAAGGCTCAAACCAAACTGAATTCCATTACACCCTTAATAGTAATAATTGTTTCAATTTTGATTGGAAGCTTAATTGGTGTAGATACAAAGAAAATTTAGATTTGAATTTCAATTTGATTTAACCTCAAACAAAAAACTAAAACTAATACCAAATAATCATTTTTTACACCAATTCCAAAGAATTATTTTTTTTAATTTAATATGTTGGAAATGTCCTAAACTTGCATTTCGTAAATATGATTAACATATTTTATTTATCAATAAAAGTATTATTGAGTATTTTATTCGATAAATTGTTACTAATATTGCATTCTGTTATAAAAATCCAATAAACGAATCCATAGTTATAATATGAATACTTTAACTTTATGTGGCAACATAAAAAATGATCAAGTTTTAGTATATAGCCAAAATGGTCTATAAGTATATGGATGAAATTGGGTACCTCATCCTGGTGACATTATTGGATGTGCCCATTTTGTATACAGATACAAATAATGTGATCCTAGAATCATTCATGTGGAGACATATGAGTGGAGACATCCTATGCAATGAGTTTGCGTAAGACTGAACCTTGAAATAATCATTTTTCTTTATAATGATTATTTACTGTTAAAACTAACTATGTCAAATTCAATGATCTAGGGTAACTCGATCTTAATCCTAAACTAACTATGAACTTCTACTTATTCGGGATTATTCTTTGATTTGCATAGGTAAAAGTAGTCGAACAACACTACTCAATCAGCCTCCCATTTTAGGATAAGATTGAATAGATAGTTGGAGACATAGTTCTACAACATGGAGTTCACTACTACTCGACTTAGGGTTAGAAGATCGATTGTTCTCTTAAGCACAAATTCCTGGTCTTGAATAATGGGGTCTCGCCCTCTCATGATCGAGAGGGTCATGGTTTATAAGTTGGACTATAAACCAATTGTTCAATGGAGGATTGATGGGAGCTTAAGAAGCAAGATGTATTTACAAAGATAAAACAACTATTTTGACCTAGTTGTGAATACTAACAACCTATGAATGGTCGACTTATAAATCATGATTAAAGTGGACAAAAATATATCTACAGTGAGAAGAGTGCAATTATCGAGCTATAGTGGTGTGTCTTATGTTGGGAATACTAACATCCTAGAAACACTATCAGATGCGATCCATTTTGTAGGTAATACAAATGATGTGATCCACAAATCACTCAAGTAAAGACATGTGAGTGGGGGCATCCTATGCAATGAGTTTACATATAGACTGGACCACGAAAATAGTCACTTTTCTTTATAACGATCGTTTACTGTTAAAACTGACTATTTAATTATTAAGTAACCGAGGATAACTCGATCTTAATCCTGAGCTAGCTATGAACTCCTGTTTGTTCGGGATTATCCTTTTATCTGCATGGGTGAGAGTACTCCGACAACACTGCTCAATAAACCTTCCATTTTGGGGATAAGACCGGATGAATAGCTGGAGACATAGTCCTGCAAGATGGAATTCACTTCTACCCGATTTAGGATTAGCAGATAGGTTGTTCTCTTAAGTACTGATTCCAGGTCTTGAACAATCGAGGCTCCGCCTTCTCATGATAGAGAAAGGTCTTGATTCATAGATATTATGAATGAAAAATTGTTCATTAGAGGGTTAGTAGGAACTTAAGAAACGAGATGTATTCACAGGGATAAAACAGTGATCTTGACCCAACTGTGATTACGAACGACCTGTGAAGGATCGACTTACTAATCATGGTGGTGGACATAATATATCTACAGTGAGGGGAGTTCAACTATGGGCTTTAGAGGAGTGACCCGTTAGTTAACGAATAAGGGTTAATTCGGTGTAATGAGTTTAGCCATTTAATCTCGGATCGTTGGAGCCCATGATCTGTAGGTTTGCGAGGTTCCCATACTAGCTCGTAAATGGATTAGCTTTAAAATAGCATGATAAGTTGATTTGAAATATTCAAATTAGAATTAAACGGAATATGAGAGTTTATATTTAAATATGATTTAAATATATGATGATGAATTTGTGTAAAAATTAATTTAATATTTGATATTAAATTAATTGAAATTAATTGAATTATTTAAATGTTCAAATCATTTTATGAAATTAATAATATTTTCAATTTAAAAATAAAATTTGTTTTTGAAATCATTTGATGAAAAATTGAAAAATAAGAAAATCAACACAATGAAAATTTGGATTTTCCCATTATAATCTTCAACTAGCTCACACAAAACCCATTTACATTTGCTTCATTAACTCCAAGCATTAGTTGCATCTCATGACCTACAATAAATAAAGAAGATTGGAGTGGAATTGGGGCATGCATTCAAAGAGTTTTTATAGAAAAATTCGAGCTGAAGAAATTGTTCTTCAAGTGGGTAGTAGATTTTAGCTTCTCTTCAAGTTTCCTTTCGTTCAAGCCATTCTTAAGTCCCACAACTCATTCTAAAGCTCTAAAAGTATAGTGGAGAAGATCTTGAGGTAATTCACAGCAAATTTCGGAGAAGATAACAGCTGAGAATTAAGATCTTGAAGAGTTCTACAAAGGTATGACTTCAGACCCTCTTATGTTAGATGAGCATGCTTAAGTTATAGTAAAAATTAATGAATTAGAGTACTTATTGATCCTTGTTACTTTCGTTGCATGTTGATATACTCTTACAATTGGTATCAGAGCTTCATATAAGCATTCAATTCGGTTTAATTTTGGTGTGGTGGGTGTTTGTCATGAGTTATATGAAACTGGTGCACTGATATGATTTTCTGAGTTTTGGCATTTTATTTCTCTTTGATTTCTTGATTAAATTTGTAATTGGCTCTTGATTCATGAGCTTATATGTGTTCTCAAGAGTCTATAATTTATTTGGAGTCATTAAAGTTGAAATTAAGATGTAATTGAAGAAATAAGTGAAGAAGGCCGAGTTGTAGATTCCAGTTTTTCAGCCACTACTCAAATATCATCGTTGAAGTTTAAATGCAAGACGATCGTCTAGCTACGAGCGCTAAACAATGTGAAGAAAATCTAGACGATCATGTAGCTACAGGCGCTGGTTGTTGTAGTATTGTGCACTAGACGATCGTGTAGTAGCGCATGCTAAACGATGTGTTAAAGTGCTAGATGATGGCACTACACGATCGTATAGCTGCGGCGCTGAACGATGCGTTAAAGTGCTATACGATGACACTACACGATCGTGTAGCTACGACGCTGAACGATGTGTTGAAGTGTTATGCAATAGAACTATACGATCGTGTAGCTTTACGCAGGTGCTGAACGATGTCAAGATACATTATACGATAGCACTACATGATCGTGTAGCTTTGTCTGGCGCTATATGATAGCACTGAACGATCGTATAGCTCTGCTCGACACTAAACAATGGCAATACACGATAGTTAGAAGACATTACACAATCGTGTAGCTCTACCCGACATAAGACGATCGTGTTAAACATTCTATTTATAAATAAAATGTTGGGTAGAACTCGCAGTTCGTGTTAAACATCCTATTTATCTATAAAATATTATTGAGTAACTTATTCAATAAAGTTGTTGATTTTGCATTCTATTATGAAAATCCAATAAACATATTCCAGGCTATAGTCTGAATACTTTAACTTTATGTGATGACATAAACAGGATCAAGTTAATAGTATATAGCCTAAATGGTCTAATAACTATATGGTTGAAATTGGGTATCTCATCTTAGTAACATTATTGCATGCGGCCCATTTTGTAGGTAATACAAATGATGTTATCCACAAATCACTCATGTAGAGACATGTGAGTGGGGGCATCCTATGCAATGAGTTTGCATATAGACTGGACGACGAAAATAGTCACTTTTCTTTATAACGACCGTTTACTGTTAAAACTGACTATTTCATTATTTAGTAACCTAGGTTAACTTGATCTTAATTCTAAGCTAACTATCAACTTTTGTTTGTTCGGGATTATCCTTTGATCTGCATGGGTGAGAGTAGTCCAACAACACTGCTCAATAAGCATTCCATTTTGGGGATAAGACCGGATGAATAGCTGGGAACATAGCCCTGCAAGATGGAATTCACTCCTACCCGATTTAGAGTTAGCAGATAGGTTCTTCTCTTAGGTACTGATTCCAGGTCTTGAATAATCGGGGCCCCGCCTTCTTTTGAAAGAGAAAAGACTTGATTCATCAGTATTATGAATCAAAATTGTTCATTAGAGGGTCAGTAGGAACTTAAGGAACGAGATGTATTCATAGGGGGTAAAACGGTGATCTTGACCCAGCTGTGATTACGAATGACCTGTGAAGGATTGACTTACTGATCATGGTTATATCAAGTGGACATAATATATCTATAGTGAGGGGAGTTCAACTATGGGCTTTAGAGGAGTGACCCGTTAGTTAACGAATAAGGGTTAATTCGGTGTAATGAGTTTAGCCATTTAATCTCGGATCGTTGGAGCCAATGATCTGTAGGTCCGCGAGGTCCCCCTACTAGCTTGTAAATGGATTAACTTTAGAGTAGCATGATAAGTTAATTTGAAACGTTCAAATTAGAATTAAATGAAATAGGAGAATTTATATTTAAATATGATTTAAATATATGAAGGTGGATTTGTGTAAAAAATAATTTAATATTTGATATTAAATTAATTAGAATTCATTGAATTATTTAAACAATTATTTAAATAATTATTTATTAATTTTATTATAAAATTAATTTTGTAAAATTAATAACATTTTAAATTTTAAAATCAAATTGAAATCATTTGATGAAAAATTGAAAAATTGGAAAATTTACACAAAATGGAAAGATGAATTTTTCTATTAACCCTTCAACTAGCTCACACAAAACCCATTTACATTTGCTTCAATAACTCCAAACATGAGTTGCATCACATGCAACCATCTTCTTTGAATGAGAGACCTGCAATAAATAAAGAAGATTGGAGGGAATTGAGGCATGTATTCAAAGAGTTTTTACAGAAAAATTCGGGTTGAAGAAATTGTTTTTCAAGTGGGTAGTAGCAGTGAGCTTCTCTCCAAGTTTCTTTTCGTTCAAGCTGTTCTTGATCCCACGACTCATTATAAAGCTCCAAGAGTATAGTGGGGAAGATCTTGAAGTGGTTCACAACAAGTTTCAAAGAAGATAACAGCTGAGAATCAAGATCTTAAACAGTTCTACAAAGGTATGACTTCAAACCCTTTTATGTTAGATGAGCATGCTTTAATTACTGCCAAAATCAATGAATTAGAGTGCTTATTGATCCTTGTTGCTTTCGCTGCATGCTGATATACTCTTACAATTGGTATCATAACATCATATAAGCATTCAATATGGTTTAATTTTGGTGTGGTGGGTGTTTTTCATGAGTTATATGAAACTGGTGCACTGATATGGTTTTTTGAGATTTGGCATTTTATTTCTCTTTGATTTCTTGATTAAATTTGTAATTGGCTCTTGATGTGTTTTTAAGAGTCTTTAATTTATTTGGAGTCATTAGAGTTGAAAATAAGATGTAATTAAAGAAACAAGTGAAGAAGGCCGAGTTGCAAATTCCAGTTTTTTGGCCTCTGCTCAAATATCGTCGTTGAGGTTTAATTGCTAGACGATCGTCTAGCTACGGGCACTAAACGATGTTGTGAAGAAAAGCTAGACGATCATCTAGCTAAGGGCACTGGTTATTGTAGTGTTGTGCGCTAGACAATCGTGTAGCAGTGCGTGCTAAGCCATGCGTTGAAGTGCTATACGATGGGACTACACGATCGTGTAGCTGCAGCATTGAACGATGTGTTGGAGTACGATACGATGGCACTACACGATTGTGTAGCTGCGGCATTGAACGATGCATTGAAGTGGTATGCAATAGTATTACACGATTCTGTAGCTTTGCGCGGGCATTGAATGATGCGAAGACACACTATACAATAGCACTACACGATCGTGTAGCTATGCCCAACACTTAACAATGTGATACATGATAGTTGGAAGACATTACACGATTGTGTAGCTCTGTCCGACACAAGACGATCATGCTAGACAATAGACATCAGTGCTACACGATGAGCCTTAGCGAGATTTGGAGCATGGACTGAGAGTAATCGGTTCAACCGATTTTCTCAAGGTCCTGTCTGATTCAACCTCAAAAGGTTTTTGGCCGATTTTCTCAAGGTTCTGTCTGATTCAACCTCAAAAGGTTTTTGGCTGGTCCGGTTTTGATTTTTTTATTTTGGTTCAAGTTGTTTGGGTTCGGTTTGGAGCTGTTCGAACGGTTCAGAAGCGGTTTCGAAGCTGTTTTGTAATAATTAGGCATTTGTTTGCTTGTTTATGCCAAAACTAAAACCATATCAGTTTGCGTTTAATTGTTTATGCTTGTGATGTATATAATAGTTAAATAAATCATGTATATGCATACAATATGCCATGTAGATTTAAAACCCCACCGTAGGAAGAATGTTACATGCATTGAAAGTATGTTATAAAATGTTATAATATATAGTATGCATGTTAGGGTTTCTTTTATTTAATATAATTGTTATATTAGATATTAAATGTCTTTGTTGTATGTTGTGGATATTTAGCATGTCTAAAATTTTGTTAGCTGTTACAAAATTAGGTTAAATGTTTAAAATCTATAATGAAGAATAGCTGCATGCTCACTTAAGTTAACAACTAGTTTTAATCGTTAAAATAGATTGTTACCTTATATAATTTGGTTACAAACTCAAATCGGTTCATAACCTGTCTAAAGCTGGGGGTACTTAAGTTGATGGTTTACGAAACACCTCCTACCTAAGGATTATGAACGAAAGATTGAGCGTTGTTAACAGATTTTATGAGCTTGCATGAGCAGTGTGAGGTTTAAAAATGGTTTACACACTCAGACATCGTAGGATTATATCCAAATATAATTGTTATACTTGGATAAAAATGATATAGACTTAGGTTGTTAAATCTAGCCGTTTATACGTAAATAAATACCCAAACATATAGAACATTTCAGTGGGAGATTAACAATATATTCGATATATAGTTATTAGCTCTTACGTCCTCAAGAGCTCACACCATGAGATCCATACTCGGCTTCGTGTCGTTTTTACCGTGACTGCTTCATTCAGAAAGTGTTTGCATGGGTCAATAACAAGGTGAATGAGGGAAGTAGTTCAAAGTAAGTAGGTGAAGGAAATGTGTCAACATTGTCCTATAGTCTCCTCCATTAGTTTGAACCATGAGATTCCTATGTTGCGCCTGCTGTCGTTTTTAGCAGCACGCTAGCGTTAACCATGACGATCCCCTCGGAGGGTTGTAACATAGGATTCGAAACAACCCAGGATTCAATAAAATGAATAGGGTCTTATAGTTCTGTCTTGGGTATTGTCTTCTATTTCGGGGGCATATTCATACCGTTCTATAAGATCTGAAAATGGCATGTCACACTTACAAGAATTACTAAATTGTTAGTAAAGATCTTGACTGAAAACGATAACCAAAAGAACTATAGGAGTAAAGAGTTATTCTGATATAGTATTTGGTCAAGAATTGTCTTGCTTCAGTGAAGGAATTCTTGACAACCCCTCAGTCACAATTGTTCTAAATCACTAAAGTATCATTGCAAATAGATAAAGATTTATTGGGTACTTTATTATTTTGCTAAAATTGGATTTAGATGCATAAATATTTAATAGAATTTGTTTAAATTGTTACAGCAATGTCGAATTCAATCATACAATTGCTAGCTTTCGATAAATTTAATGGTGAAGGATATTCAAATTGGAAATCCAACATCAATACAATGTTAGTTGTGGATGATTTGAGGTTTATGTTGATGGAGGAATGTCCTCCGGTTCTTAGTACAATAGCAAACAGAAATGTTCGGGACATTTATGAAAGGTGGGTAAGGGCTAATGAGAAAGCTTGGGCCTACATCTTAGCAAGTATATCTGATGAACTTAATAAGAAACATGAGGTTATGCCTATCGCCCGTGAGATAATGGCATCACTTCAGGAGATCTTCGGGCAACCGTCATCCTCTGTTCGACATGAAGCCATTAAGTATGTCTATGTTACTCGCATGAAAGATGTTACTCACATGAAAGATGGAATTAACGTTAGAGAACATGTTCTCGATATGATGGTCTATTTTAATGTTGCTGAGGCACATGGGGCGATGATAGATGAAACAAGTTAGGTAAGTATGATATTGGAATCTCTCTCGGGGAGTTATCTGCCATTCAGAACCAATGTTGTTATGAACAAAATTACTTATAATCTGACCATGTTGTTGAACGAGTTACAGACATATCAGTCTATGATGAAACTGAAAGAGAAAGAAATAAATGTTATTTCTAAACCTAAGAATTTTTTTAAAGGGTCTACGTCCAGAACAAAACCCATTTGATAACAAGAAATTTGTTCCTTCTTCTTCGAAAGACAAATTCGTACGAATGAAGAAGAAAGGAAAATAGAAAAAGAAAACCACTGCTAAGAAAAATAAAAACAAAAACAAAACTCCCAAAGGAAAATGTTTCCATTGCGGAGAAGATGGGTATTGGAAGCGTAACTGCCCAAAGTATTTGGCTGAAAAGAAAGCGGAAAAGGCGAAACAAGGTAAATTCGATTTACTAGTAGTTGAAACATGTTTAGTGGAGAATACTTACCTTACCTGGATATTGGATTCAGGCGCCTCTAATCATGTTTGCACTTTTCTATAGGAAACTAGTTCTTAGAGAAAACTTTCTGATCAGGAAATGACTTTCAAGGTGGGAACGGGAGAAATCATTTCAGCTCATGCAGTGGGAGATGTCAAGCTATTTTTAGGAGAATCTTTTATCTTACTTAGGAATGTATATTATGCATCTAAGATGAAAAGAAACTTAATCTTCATTTCCTGTTTGCTAGAAAATATGTACAGAATATCCTTTGAATCTAATGAAGTGTTTGTTTATTTAAAAGGTGTTCATATTTTTTTTGAAAACTCGAAAATAACTTGTACATTTAAAACCAACTGAAATGAAGGCCATTCTAAATATAGATATGTTTAAAATGACTGAGACTCAAAATAAGAAACGAAAAATTTCTCCTCATGGCTATCTTTGACACCTCAGACTTAGTCACATTAATCTCAACAGGATTGAGAGATTGGTAAAAAGCGGTCATCTAAATCAGTTAGAAGATAGTTCTTTACTTCCATCTGAATAATGTCTCGAGGGAAAAATAACACAAAGATCTTTTTCTGACAAAGGTCTTCGTGCCAAATAGTCTTTTGTAATTATACATTCAGACCTATGTGGTCCGATGAATATAAAAGCTTGAGGAGGTTATCGGTATTTCGTCGGTTTTATTGATGATTACCCTAGATATGGCTATATTTACTTAATCAATCATAAGTCTGAAACTCTTGAAAAGTTCAAAGAATTTAAGACTGAGACAAAAAATTTGTTAAGTAAATGAATTAAAACATTTTGATTTGATCGAGATGGTGAGTATATGGATTTACAATTCCATAACTATCTAGTAGATCATTGAATTCAGTCCTAGCTCACAGCACCTGGAACACCACAACAAAATAGTGTTGCAGAAAGGAGAAATCGAACCTTGTTAGACATGGTCCTATTAATGATGAGTTATGCCCAATTACCTCAATCCTTTTGGGGGTATGCAGTACAGACCGTAGTATTTATTTTAAACATTATTCCTTCAAAAAGTGTTTCAAAAACACCATATGAATTATGGAAATGACGCAAAACTAGTTTACGTCATTTCTATATCTGGGGTTGTCCAGCACATGTGTTGGTACAAAATCCTAAGAAATTAGAAACACGTCCGAAATTATGCCTTTTTATAGGATAATCCAAAGAAACAAAAAAATAGGATTGTTTTATAATCCCCAAGAAGAAAAAGTATTTGTATCGACAAACGCTACATTCTTGGAAGACGATCATATAAAAAATCATCTACCTCACAGTAAACCAATATTGCAAGAAATGACCAAAGATACTACAGAAATATCAACAAGAGGTGTTGATCAAGCTGGTTCATCAACAACTGTTGTTATCCCGTCACGTCCATCCCAAGAGTTGAGGATCCCTTGACGTAGCGGGAGGGTTTTTCAACAACTTGAACGCTATATGAGTTTGAAAGAAACTCAAAACATCATACAGGATGATGGTTTAAAGGATCCATTAACTTTTAAAAAGCAATGGAAGATGTTGACAGGGAACAGTGGATAAAAGCCATAGACGTTGAAATGGAGTCTATGTACTTCAACTCTGTCTGGGAACTTGTAGATCAACCACATGGGGTAATACCTATAGGTTGCAAATGGATCTACAAGAGGAAACGAGACCAAACTAGCAAAGTTCAAACCTATAAAGCTAGACTCGTGGCAAAAAGTTTTACCCAAAGAGAAGGAGTTGATTATGAAGAAACTTTTTCTCATGTTGCCATAATAAAGTCAATAAGAATACTTCTTTTCATTGCCACATATTATGACTATGAAATATGACAAATGGATGTCAAGATAGATTTCCTAAATGGCTATCTTGATGAAAGTATTTTTATGTCTCAACCAGAAAGGTTCATAAAAAAAGGACAGAAGCAGAAAGTCTGTAAGCTTAAGCGATCCATTTATTGATTGAAACAAGCATCAAGATCCTAGAATATAAGGTTTGATACTACGATTAAATCTTATGGCTTTGAACAAAATGTTGACGAACCTTGTGTATACAAGAAGATAGTCAACAAGAGACGAACCTTGTATATACAAGAAGATAGTCAAGAACACTGTAGCATTCTTAGTTCTTTATGTTGATGATATCTTGCTCATTGGAATGACACAAGTTTCCTTGCTGACGTAAAGAGATGGTTAGCAACACAATTTCAAATAAAAGATTTGGGTGATGCTCAATACATTCTAGGAATACATCTCTTTCGAAATCGAGAGAATAGAACTCTAGTACTATCTCAAGCATCTTATATTGACAAGATGTTATCAAAATATAATATGTAAAATTCCAAAAGAGGTATGTTACCTTTTAGACATGGAATTCATTTGTCAAAGGAACGGTGTACTAAGACACCTCAAGATATTGAAGAAATGACAAGACTTCCATATGTATCTACAGTTGGGAGTTTGATGTACGCAATGTTATGTACACGCCCTGACATATGCTTTGCAATTGGAATCGTCAGCAGGTTCCAATCCAATTCAGGACACAGTCATTGGACTGCTGTAAAAAACATCCTCAAGTATCTAAGAAGAACGGGGAACTATATGCTTGTGTATGGACCTAAGGATTTGATCCTCACAGGATACACTGATTTTGATTTCCAGACTGACGTAGATTCAAGGTAATCTACTTCATGATTAGTTTTTACTCTCAATGAAGGAGCTATAGTTTGGAGAAGCATTAAGCAAAGTTGTATCGCTGACTCCACAATGGAAGCAGAATATGTGGCTGCATGTGAAGTTGCTAAAGAAGAAATATGGCTATACAAATTCTTGGATAATTTGGAAGTAGTTCCAGATATGCACCTATCTATCACACTGTATTGTGACAATAGTGGTGCTGTTGCCAACTCGAAAGAACCAAAGAGTCACAAACATGGAAAACATATTGAGAGAAAGTATCGTCTCATTAGAGAGATCGTACACCGAAGAGATGTGATCGTCACAAAGATAGCCTCTGAAGATAGCCTTGCTGATCCATTTACAAAGGCCCTCTCGGCTAAAGTGTTCAAGGGCCACCTGATTGGACTAGGCCTCTGAGTAGTGTAATATAGGGTAAGTGAAAGAATATCTATGGTATTAAAGATGCTCTAGTTTATTGTATTTTTCCTTTATATTTCTCAACAGTGTATTGTATATGTTTGTTCTCACTGGAGTTTTAGTCCAAGTGGGAGATTGTTGGGAATGTCCTAGAACTCGCAGTTCGTATTAAACATTCTATTTATCAATAAAATATTATTGAGTAACATATTCAATAAAGTTGTTGATTTTGCATTCTATTATGAAAATCTAATAAACATATCCATGACTATAATGTGAATACTTTGACTTTATGTGGTGACATAAACAGGATTAAGTTAATAGTATATAGCCTAAATGGTCTAATAAGTATATGGATGAAATTAGATATCTCACCCTGGAAACACTATCAGATGCAGCCCATTTTGTAGGTAATACAAATGATGTGATCCACAGATCATTCATGTAAAGACATGTAAGTGGAGGCATCCTATGCAATGAGCTTGCATATAGACTGGACCACGAAAATAGTCATTTTTCTTTATAACGAGCATTTACTGTTAAAACTAACTATTTCATTGTTAAGTAACCTAGGATAACTCGATCTTAATCCTGAGCTAGCTATGAGCTCCTGTTTGTTCAAGATTATCCTTTAATCTCCATAGGTGAGAGTAGTCCAACATCACTGCTCAATAAACCCTCCATTTTAGGGATAAGACCGGATGAATAGCTAGGGACATAGCCCTGCAAGATGAAACTCACTCCTACCCGATTTAGGGTTAGCAGATAGGTTATTCTCTTAAGTACTAATTCCAGGTCTTGAACAATCAGGGCCTCGCCTTCTCATGATAGAGAAAGGACTTGATTCATAGGTATTATGAATAAAAAATTATTCATTAGAGGGTCAGTAGGAACTTAAGGAACGAGATGTATTCACAACGGTAAAACGGTGATCTTGACCCAGTTGTGATTACAAACGACTTGTGAAGGATCAACTTACTGATCATGGTTATATCAAGTGGACATAACATATCTACAGTGAGGGGAGTTCAACTATGGACTTTAGTTGAGTGACCCATTAGTTAACGAATGGGGGTTAATTCGATATAATGAGTTTAGCCAATTAATCTCGGATCGTTGGAGCCCATGATCTGTCTGTAGGTCTGCGATGTCCCCTTACTAGCTCGTAAATAGATTAGCTTTAGAGTAGCATGATAAGTTGATTTGAAACGTTCAAATTAGAATTAGACGTAATAGAAGAATTTATATTTAAATATGATTTAAATATATGAAGATGAATTTGTGTAAAATTTAATATTTGATATTAAATTAATTAGAATTAATTGAATTATTTAAATAATCATTTATTAATTTTATTAGAAAATTAATTTATGAAATTAATAATATTTTCAATTTTAAAATCAAATTGGCTTTTGAAATCATTTGATGAAAAATTGAAAAATAAGAAAATCAACACAATGGAAATTTGGATTTTCCCATTATCATCTTCAACTAGCTCCCACAAAACCCATTTACATTTGCTTAATTAACTCCAAGCATGAGTTGCATTCATGCCGCCATCTTCTTTGCATGAGAGACCTGCAATAAATAAAGAAGATTGAAGTAGAATTGAGACATGCATTCAAAGAGTTTTTACAGAAATATTCGGGCTGAAGAAATTGTTCATCAAGTGGGTAGTAGCAGTGAGATTCTCTCCAAGTTTCCTTTCGTTCAAGCTGTTTTTAAGTCCCACAACTCATTCTAAAGTTCCAAAGTATAGTGGGGAAGATCTTGGGGTGGTTCACAGCAAGTTTCGGAGAAGATAATAGCTGAGAATCAAGATCTTGAAGAGTATTACAAAGGTATGACTTCAAACTCTCTTATGTTAGATGAACATACTTTAGTTACTGCCAAAATTAATGAATTAGAGTGCTTATTGATCCTTGTTGCTTCCGTTACATGCTGATATACTCTTACATTTTGGTAGTTAATGAATATTGATTTAATTTAGTATAAAAAGTTTAGTCAATTAATCTCATATCGTTAGAGCTCATGATCTATAGGTTCATAAGGTCCCTCTACTAGCTGATAAAATAATCTTAGATTAGTGAATTGAGTAGATTTGAAATGTTCAAATTCGGAATAAGAGTTTTAAATTTGAAGTATTCAAATTCAATTTAGGGTTTGATTAATTATATTTGATATAATTAGAACGTTTAATTTTGTTTAAATTAAACGAAATCGTAGAGATTAAAATATTTAAATATTGATTTAAATATTGGTTTACATAAATAGGATTCATGTATAAACTAGGTGTTTGATTAATCTCTATGAAGCGTAGACACAGATACGACTACACGATACGGATACGATCGGATACAACAATTCGTCAATTTCTAAAAAACCTAAGATACGGATATGTCTAAGGATGCGTCATTTTTTTATATATTTTTTAATATATATTTTTCTAAAAAACGAGGGTACTGATACTTTGAAAATACATTTTATTTTTCTCTAAAAAAAATCTAGGATATAGAGTAGCATACAAGTTAATAACAATAGAACAAAATAGAATACAAATACTTAAATACAATATAAAAAAGCAACATCTAAGATGTTGAAGTACAATAGTTAATACCATGCAATAGAATAGTATCTCATATTGCAAAGAAGAAGAAGAAGATTAGCGGAGAAATATGAAGATAAACGAAGAACTTCTTCATTGAATTGTTGAAGATATCCAAATGGTTTATATTTTGGTGGACTTTGTGGGGACTCAAATGTGAGATAGAGATTAGATGATTCTAGTCTAGGGTTTGGTCCGTGATTTTTTTTTTTTTTAGTTTTGGACTCGAGTAGTAAGTTTTTTAAATAGGTTGCCTAGTTTTAGATTGGGAAATATTAGATGAGTTGCTTGTCTTTTTTTCTTTATAAAAAAGTATGCATATAAATAGATACATCAAATCATGTGTCATATACGTATCTAGCAGTATCGGTATCTGATACGTGTCTGATACGAATTCTTTGCCTCACATGAAATATCTTTGCTTCATTGATTAATTTAATATTTGATATTAAATTATTAATTAATTAATTAATTAAAATTGTTTAATTAATTATTTAAATAAAATATTTTCCAATTTTTGAAAATCAAAATTTGGTTTTAATTTTAGTGAAAATAAGAATTAAATTCAAAATTGAATTTTAAATGGAAAATTCCAATTTCCACTTTGAGTGGAATTATCCAACTTTTTTCTTTCTAATTGGTTGGTTTCACCCATTTGAATCACCTAGCCCACTCACAATCAGCTTCTTTAGATGTCATTAAGCTAAAATTAAAATGTTTGCACGATTAATTTGCTTAAATACATCTGATTTAGAGGATTTAGAGGATCATGTAAGTTGAAATTGTTTTTTCCAAAAATTCTCTCCAAACCCTTATCTTCTCTAATACAATTGACCTCAATTCTGAGATGTCACCTCTCATTCCAAGTAAGAGGATCCATTGGTGTTTTGGATATCAAATTCGTAGAGGAGAAGAAGAATTTTAGTTGTTCATCAAAGATATTCTAACATGAAACTCTCGTTTCTACAAAATTGTTTAGCATGCTTTATAAACTCAAATTAAGTATAATTGTAGTGCTTATTAATTCTGATTTCTTTCATAGCGTGTTAGTTTTATCTATCATAATATACATTTAACGTGAACATAATGAGATAAAATGATTCGTTTTTTGATAATTCGCTATGCATTTAACGTGCATGCATCACTATAGTACAAAGGATTTGAGCGACACGTTGACCCAACTTACAATTTGCTAAAACCTATCTTTTAATGACGCACACGCATTGGTGTAGCCCTGTCATCAATCGACATATGATGACCCACATCACCTAGGATCAAAATGGTGAAAAAAAAACAAACTTATACATATTATATATACACACATTATTGTCATTCCTATATCCTATACATATGAAGAAGTTGAGAGAGAGTGTGTTGAGATGTAAAACTAAAACTAAAATAAAAATAAAAATAACTCAAGTAGTAGTAGAAGGTGTATGAGAAGAATTATAATGATGATCTTGAGATTCAAGCATTCTAACAACTTGGCCCATTTTTGGTCTCTTATCAAAATCAGGATCCACACATCTCAATGCAACCAATAGAATTCTTTTCAATCCTCTTGTGGATGGCCTTCCTTCAACCCCTATTTTTGGATCTACCACTTCTTCGCATCTTCTACTTCCAATCATCATTTTCAGCCAATCTACCACGTTCACCTGCATTCGTATTTATTTTACTTCCTATACCTAAATAGAATATTCTATTCAATATCGTTTAAGTAATATCTATGTCGCTATTTTCTTTCTAAATCAACTAGAAATGGCAAACACATCTTTTGTAATATTTAAATACTAAGTGCAGTACTATGTGTTATTACCCATCACTAATGGTTTTGACAAATACATTAGGAGAACAAGAAGAGAAAAGGAGAGAGAATATATTTTTTCTTTTTTAAAAAAATAATAAATATTGGTAAAAATATTTAGTGGTCGAGTTAACAAGAAAGTACATTTAAGGTTAAATTATTAGTTTAGCCTGTAAACTTTTAGCTTTATTGTTTAAATGTGTTTAATAGGTCTTAAAATTGTAAAAAATACTTTAAACTCAGATCAATTTTGTATCTAATAGGTTACCGATATAATTCAACATTTTTTAGAAGAAAAAAATTAGATATATACTAGACACAAAACTAAAAGTTTTTAAAGTTTCATTAAACATAATATTCTTTTAAAAAAAATTGAATATTATAAAGATTCTATTAGACCCAAGATTGAAAGTTTATAGACTCATTAGATATTTTTAAAGTTTGGAGACTAAAATAAACACAAATTTTAAAATTTGAGGTCAATCCCATAATTTAACCTTTTTTCTTTTTCTTTTTCTTTTTTTTTTTTTTTTTTTTTTTTGTTGGTAATGTTACATCAACGTGGATAGTACATAAGCCTTAAAATTAAATGGAGTTAATGATATAAATCTATTGAATATAAAATTAAAAATTCATAAACCTATTAGAAAAGTAAATATCAAGGTTAAATAAGTTTAGTCTTAAAAAATCAGGTAGGGATTAAGAAATTATCAGTATGATTAGTAAATACCTGTTTGGGTGGACGTCCATAGTCCACCGGATCTCTTCCTGTGATTGTTTCTATCAGCACAACTCCGAAACTGTACACATCGCTCTTCTCATTTAGAAGTCCAGTATTTGCATATTCAGGAGCCACGTAACTGTAATATATAGACCCAAACCACACAATAATCATAAAAATACCCAACACAATACTAAATGAAACAAAAATATTATACAATATGGAAGAATATACCCAAATGTGCCCATAACTCTTGTTGTGACATGAGTTTTTCCAGCATCCATCAACTTTGCTAACCCAAAATCTGATACTTTAGCATTGAAATTTTCATCTATAAGTATGTTGCTAGCCTTTATGTCTCTATGTACCACCTTTGGCTCAATGGCTTCGTGTAAGTATGCAATTCTTTTGTGACATGACAAAAATAATTAACGTTCATAGGTTGTTCAAAAAAAAAAAAAAAAACAAGACATTATGATTATCATATCCTTAAAAACTTCAAATTAATTAAACTTGATTTTACTAACCCTTTGGCAGTCCCCAACATGATCTTCATTCGAGCCTCCCATGTAAGATATCTATTCTCTCCCATTCCTTCATGTAGCCATAGATCTAAGCTTCCATTGTTTATGTACTCATACACCAACATCCTGAAAGGTGTGGAACAAAGCTAAGAATATTGTACTTGCTTTGAGATTACGGACCTCTTGGTAGCTAACGCATACTCAATGTTAGGGTGTGGAATGAAAGCAAGTATAGTTTGTACTTAGCGAATCATAGACTTCTTGATAACTAACATTTACTCTATATTATTTGAACTAAGTTCATTTTGGCGATTTGATATGTTTTTTATTGGCTATTTTTATTGCATTCCACTAAACATTTTTTAATGACTAAAAATGTACGACTTCAAAATGTGACGAGTCAATGTGTAGGCTACATATTTTTTTTTTCCAAAAGTTATAGGAATTTTATGTTGTTCACCATTAAAATTTTCATAGAGAATGTTCAATATTTGGAGGAAAAAGAACTCTCTTTTTTATCCTCTATGTTTTCCAATCATATCAATCAAAAACTCGCTCGTTGGTTGTAAATTAGCAAATTTGTTGGAAATTTTTCCAAGTTTAATATAGTCTTATGGATTTTTTTTTTTAAAACCATCGTTATAATTGTTGATCATAACAACAACACTTAAGAATTTTGTGCATCATATAAAATGAAATAACATATAGGTTAATGTAAATAACCCTATTTATCGTCAACAAAATTCCTAATACCATCATTGAATTTATTTTATGGGATATTATTTGAAAAATATATTAATAATAAAATAAAACCTTTCCTCTCTACCATCCCACTGTAAAAAAAAAAAAAAAATTGTAGGGGCGATTTATTGTTATTGTATTTAATAAATAATTAAATCCCACTAAAATTTACGACATGAACATAGTTTAACTTGTTAAAATAGATATACTCGATTAATTAAGAAATTAGAAGCTCAAAGACACATGTCGTACATAGACAATAAAAGAAAAAAAAAAACATGGTGTTGGCAAGTTTCTTCCAAAACTAATTGTTAGAGAGAGAGGAATTTGGTACCTATGAGTCCCTTCAATGCAATATCCCAAAAGACGAACAAGATTCTTATGTCTTACATGCCCAATTGCCTCAACTTCCGCTCTAAATTCCTTCTCTGCTTGGCCCCTACAAAGAAAAAGGGCAAAAAATAAAAGTTCAATTTTGCCCTTCAAAGTAGAGAAAATTCCACTTCTGTACATTATTTGTCACGTCATCAAAATCACAATATGAACAAATGGAGTATCAACTATGATACTAGCTACGTAAAGTATTAGAAATTTTCTGCTTCAAAACCAAGAAAATTAGGAAAATTTTCTAGTACTACAGCAACCTCTATTCATTGATTGTCATAAAAGTAAAATTTATAATAATTACAATGTTTAGCATTTTTATGGTTAATAATTAATTGTTTAATATTTTTAAATAATTGTGAATATAGCAAAATCTGAAAGAAATTAGTGAGGTCTACGAAATAAATTAATATATCATTTGATGATGTGTCAAATCATCAATAAGATAGTAGGTACTATCATAATACTAGAAATTTTTCGAAGAAATTACTAGTATTATGACACTATGTAGGGGTGTGTAAATAATCCGACAATCTAAACAATCCAAACTGTCCAACCCAAAATATAAGGGTTGGGTTGGGTTGGGTTGGGTTGGGTTGGGTTGGGTTAGTTTTGTTTTTGTTTGGGTTGAGTTGAGTCGTGCGTTGGTTAAAAATTTTTTTTGATAGACTCAATCCAACCTGAATTTTATATATATATATATCTTTGTTTAAAATTTGATTACTTTGTATCGATTAAATTGTGAATTTTAAATATTTTTTATTTTAAAATTGTAATGATATTTATCTTTATTTAAAGTTTGTAATAAATATCTTAGATATTTGATATTTAGCATTTGAATTTTATGAGATTTTAGTTATTAGTCATGTGTTGTACATCTTTTTAATTAAAAAGAAAAAAAAATAAGTTATAACCCGACAAATAACCCAACCCAACCCGAATTTTAAAGGTTGGTTTGGGTTGAGTTAGAGACTTTATTCGGGTTGTTTGGGTTGTTAATCCAACTAGCCTGAATTTTCGAATTGATCTAAAAAATACCCTCAACCCGATCCAATCCAATTCATGTACACTATGCATATTCCTATATATTACTTGTCTCATCATCCTTCTTTAAAAAATGACGTGAAATCCACTCACACTAAAAATAAAAATAATAAAAAATAAAAAAGTACTAGAAATTTTCACCAAACTTAGGCTCCCAAAACTTACTGTCCATTAAAAATCTTTTTAACTGCCACTGGTGTCCCATTCAATAATCTCCCTCTAAACACAACTCCATACCCTCCTTCTCCGATCAAATTCTCTTCAGAGAACAAATTAGTAGCCAAATCCAGCTCTCTCAAAGTAAACCAATACCCCCACCCCAATTGAGACATCTCCGGCATACCCAACAATGGCGAAGGAGCCGTCGTCATCGTCGTCGTAGGCGACATCGAACGTCGGTACATTGTTGTTGTTGTGACGGTGCCCGAGCTGCCTTCATCCCCTGATTGTGAACCATGGCCATAGCTCAATGGATGAAACAATGATCCTGATTCACTGCTATAATTATTGGTTTCAAATTTTCCCATTTGAGTTGTTGGCTTAATTTTTTGAGTAGTGGTGATATGAACTGCCTTTATGTCCTTTGAATGAGATGGGATTTGAGTGAGAGGAAACAAAGTGTTGGAATTGGCTGCTGATGGTTTTTTTGATTTCTTGTGATTGAATGAGGTTAAACAGAGTGAGAGTATACAGAGGATTGAGATTATGAAAAGGCCTACTCCAATTCCAATGACTTCCCATACTTTTAGGCCTAATATGTTTGTTTTCTTTGAGAGCTCTTTGTTTAGATCATTGGTGGCCATGGCTTGTTTTCTCTAGATTCCTGTCAAATGTGGAGAAAGATATTTAGTCCTTTTTGAACTATATGTTATTGATAATACACAATACCCATGAAAGTGAGAGGGAAAAAAAGTTCATATAAAATATGGTTGGTAATTGGCTTTAGATATTAAACTGTCCCTCTAGTACACCTAAAGGTGTAAAACTATCCTTCATATTATTCATCTAGTCATATTATCAATCATATTGTCCTTTGTTTTAAAAATACTTCTATATTCTTTCAAGAGTTACAATTTTACCTTTGACTTTTCTAAATATTTCAAAACTACTCTAAAGTAGAAATCTTTCGGAAATTTCATAAAGAAATAATTAGAACCTAGAATGGTGTGACAGTGACCTAAAATGAAAATTTGCATCGCCACACCATTTCAGGTCGTCCCAGTTTTCATCTAAATTTCTAAAGATTTTGAAAGGTCCATGAAGGGTCAAGATATATAATACTACAACTTCTCAAAGAATATGGATATTATTTAAATGAAGAACAAAGTTCAGACGTGTTTTTTAAAGTTTAGCCAAATTTTCAAACATGTGATAACCAGTGACAAAACGAAGAAGGAAGGAGTTGACCATCTTAGTTTGTTGTAAGTCAAAAAGCATATGCATAGTACATACATAAAACATTAGCAGGTAAAATTTTGTCTCGTCCTTGACTCATCGATTGTATGAATTTTACATAAATAAAATTAAAAAAAAAAAAAAAAAAAAAAAAAAAAATCTAAGGAACCATTCCACTCACCTGGAGAGGTGGTTGTAGTTGATTACAAGGCCAACTTGTGAAATACCTTTGCCACAGCCAAGCATCCTCTAAAGCCATAGAAGCAATCATGGTTTGTATGAACCACAAAATGAATCTGTGAAGATGGCATCACTGAATATTGCAGCAGAGATAAAAAGAAAAACACTTAGAGAGCTCTAATAAGAAGAAGAAGAAGAAAGTGTGAAGAAATTGAAGGCATTATTTGAGAGTCAAAAAAAAAAAAAAAAGAAGAGGCAAGAAGAAAATTTTAGCCAATTCTTCATGGGATTCACTTTGATTGTAGTGATAATGACTTCTCATCAACCATTCATTTTGAAAAGGAATGAATAATAATCTCGTAATTAAGGCCTAGAGATCTACTTAATTATTTGTTAGAGAGTAATTGAGATATTAAAATTCCATAATGTTACTTGTATGTTACTTAATTTGCTCGTTAGTGTACATACTTTAGGGGTTAATTGGATAAGAGGGGTAATTTTTGAAAAAAAAAGTTAGGGAAAGGAGTTGTTTAGAAATAAATTAGGAAAATGGTGTTGTTTTTTTGTTTTTTATGGGGTGCGTCCCTTTAAGAGACGCACCTCTTTTTTTTTTTTTTTTTTTTTTTTTTTTTTTTTACTTTCTTTTTTTTGTTATCTCTATTTCATTTTTTCTTTTTAGACTTTTTTTTTTTTTTATTGAGATTGTCAAATGTTTTTATTTTGTTATAAAATATAATTTTATTTCTAGATTTTTAGTTTAATTTCTATTTGATTTCTAGGTTTTAATATATTATATTTTTAATCCATTAATTTTGAGTAAGTTCTATTTCAATTTAGTTTAAAGGTTTTTTAATCTTACAATTTTATCTTGAGATTTGAATTTTTTTTTAATTTGGTGTATAGGATTTAAGATTTGCACTTTAACCTCGACATATCATCATATATACATTTTATTAAAAAATAAATATAATTTGATGAAAAAAATAAATATAATTAATTAACTTATATTAAAGACAGAAGGTGAGTATTTAATAGTGATATATATTAGTTAATTTAAAATAAATATAATTAATTAAGTTATATTTTTCATCACTATCAAAAAAATAAATTTAAATTTTCATTTCATATATAATTATTTTAAATTAATTAATTGACATTAATGTCAAAGGCTAAAACTGAGTATTTAGTGAAACAATCCAAGTTAAAGTGTGAATCTTGAAATTTAAAGATCAAATTGAAACAAAATTCAAATCTCAAGGTAAAATTGTAACACTATGATACTTTAAGACTAAGTTGAGACAGAACTTACTCAAAATTAATTGATTAGAAATATGACATTTTAAAACCTACAAATCAAATAGAAACTAGGCTCAAAATTTAAAAATAAAAAATATATTGATCAAAATTAATTGAAGTTAAAAGTATAAATCTTGAAACATATCAACTAAAAATTAAAATAAACAATAATTAAATCTTACTAGTATTGTCTCGAAACAAAGAAAGAACTCAATGGTAAAATTGTAACATTTTAAAATTTTAATTATATTACTTAGTAGTGTGTATATGATGATATGTTGAGATTAAAGTACAAATCTTAAAATCTTATTAGACCAAATTGGAACAAAATTCAAATCTCAAGATAAAATTGTAATATTGTAAAACCTTTATATTAAATTGAAATAGAACTTACTCAAAATTAATTGATTAAAAATATAACATTTTAAAAATTAGAAATCAAATAGAAATCAAACTAAAAATCTAGAAATAAAATTATATTTTATAACTAAAAAAAACATTTGACAATCCCAATGCTAAAAAATAGTTTAGAAGGAAAAAATGAAATAGAGATTAGAAATTAAAATTAAATTAAAATTAAAAAAAAAAAAAAAAAAAACTATTTTCCTAATTTATTTCAAAACAACTCCCTTTCCTTAATTTTTTTTTCAAAAATTACCCCTCTTATCCAATTAACCCTACTTTAGGTGGCAACTACCATACTTTTGACCATTCTTTTTTCTTTTTTTTGCTCAAGTAAATCCATCACTTTGTAAAAGAAGTAATGATGATTTTATGGATCATATATATAAAAGCAAAACATGTATATATGGAGCTAATTAGATCCATTATCAACATAAATTATCTATAGCGAAAGGCTAATTTTACTACCTATAATCCCACTTTCAATACAAAATCTTGATTGAGTACATAATTCGTTATAACATCTTTTAGTCCTCTCTCTCACTTTAGAGCTGAATGATCATCAAATAGATTCGAATTAAGAATAAGCGAAAGTTTATTTAAAGATTAAGACTCTCTATAGAATGACTTAAGTGCTTAAAAAGAATATTTTTAAGTGTAAAAAAGTATTTTGAAATACTTAGAAAGTTTTTTCAAATAGATGATATTCTTAAATATATGGTTAATCCATAAATGAATGTCGAAAAATTAAACTAAATTGACCTTTTGGATTATTTATTTTTTTAGGGCTCTCAATAATAATTTTGTGAGCATCATCGTGAGGATTTAGATGTCTTCAAATTAAGCGAGTTGAAGGCTTTTTTTAGTATAATCTTTATCTGTAACAAAATGATTTAGTTTTTTTTCAAGTTTTTTGTTTTTATAATTTTTTCAGAAATATCCATCAATACATCCACATTTTATCGATATCTCCATTGACATTTCGTAAACTGAGACTTCAACATTTTCATCAACATCAACATTTTAAACTTTAATGTGTGTGTATGTATATATTCTTTATGTTCATTTTATTTATTATGTTTCATTTGGGTGACCATCTATTAAGGAAGAGTTATTTAAGAAAATAATAAGTGGTATGAATACAATACTTGCAAATGAAAGAAAAGGGCAGTTGGATAATTATTTGATTATAAATGAAAAATTGGGTTTGAATTAATGAATGAATTGTAAAGCTTTAGGTGGTGCTATTTGCTAATCCAGAAGTGTTAGTGGTTAATACTTAAAATCAGCCAACAGATATGGTTGGTAGATGTCTAATTGTGTCCCACTTTCCCTCAATGAAATGCCTTATTTTTCAATTTAAATCATTCACATTCATGTAACCATTTGACAAGGACATTATTGAATTTGGTTATTAATTCCACCAAATAATTTTATTTGGGATATTGGTGTCATTGTATAGGTTGATTTGATATCACAACAGTCTCCTGTACTCTCTCTTTCTTAAAGTCTCCATCATCACCACAACCCCCATACCTTTTGCTTATTATCTCTCTCATTTTATGTGAGATGAGGATTCTTATGGTTATGATTACATTCTATAATGCAAGTTGGGAAGGCTACAACGAGATAAAGGTGTGTACTTTTATGTTCAAATAGATGTAACAACATTGATTAGACTTTTCAATGTTAGGAGGTTGATTATGTATGCTTGAAAAGAGTGATTGTTTGAAGTGATACCTCAATAATGTAATCGTAACAATTTGTATAATTCGTGAGATCTCGTGAACTTAGTAGCAAAGAAATGGGTGGTTTGGAGTTCATTATGATGTTGTGACATGGTTTTGGATGGACAACTAGGTAATTGATCAAGTGCACGTCAACTTAGTTGAAGGTGAGATGACAATATTAGAGATAGTGATGAATAATGTAGTAGAAGGTTACCTGCAAAACAAGAAACATTAGGCATCAATGTAGTATCAACCAATTAAATACACGTGTTGATCAAATACATTTAAAACTTTAAAGAAGGAAAGGAACGCTTTCTTGCCGAACGGTCTTCAACCTTGGGCTAGATAAGAACTTTGTTGGCACAATGTATCGAATTTGACTTCTACAATTATTGTTACAGAAAAAATGATAAATGACATGGTAAAACTTATACATCCGTACAAACAAATGGGAAACTTCTTTGAGGCAACCAGGCAGGTAGAGTGGAGAGCAAAAGAAATGGAAAGAGTAATAGCTTGAACTTGGCCTGGTCAACAATTACAATTCTATGAATGGGCACAATAAGTTCCTAGCATATGGGATAGATAGGTACTATAGACATATACAGTGACATATTATACTCTTAACGTGACCTCACATAGCCCCACACTATTTCAAGTTTGTTTTGAGTGTTAGAATACAAGTCCAATCAACCTCATTTCATTGGGCTATGCATTTGGTGGTCTCACTTGATTGAGTTACGTATATTATCTTCTCATCTAACCTAACACTACAACAAATATCACATATGATAGCTTTGTAAAAACGCTATCATACACTTTTTATACGTTTTTTGAAATGATATCATAGGTAATATTATTGAAAGTCGTAGACTTTTCATAGCGTTTTTTCAACGCTATAAAATGTGCTATTAAAAATCCATTTTCGATAGCATGATTTCAATGCTATGAAACTTTTAATACTGGTTACTTTTCAATAGTGTTTTGTATAACAATGAAAAAACGCTGTAAAAAACATATCATAGCGTTTTTAAATATGTTGTCGTAGCCGATGTTATTAAAAGTCTCCAACTTTTCATAGTATTTTTTCAATCCTATAAAATAAGCTATAAAAATTTCTTTTTTATTGCATAAATTTAATGTTATGAAAACTTTTATAACATTACAAAAATGCTATGAATGACATTTAATAACAATTTTTATGGTAAGAAAAAATGTTATAAAAACATATAACACATTTTATCCCATTGTTGTATCTGCTGTAATATATAGTAAAAAACTTTTAATAGCAAATTTTTTTTTATTTATATTTATACTGCTATGAGAGTCAAATATAGTTTGTATGGCATTTTGAAAAACAAATTGTCTCAAATATTTGTAAACCTAACTAACTTTAATTATATAAACTTTTAATGCAAGTGTATTTACATTAAAATGAGAGTATTTACATACATACATCACTCATAGTGTAGGTCTTTAACCATCACAACTCTCCAAATTACATTACAGTAAATAAAAACAAAAAAAAATAACAAAGTATCTTCTTTACTTTCTTTAAGTTACACTATATAGTCTTCACATCATATAGTCTGACTAGTCGTCTTTTAATCGGTTTCTGCAAAAGAAATGTATATTTCCCCATCAATTATACTTCAAACTCATCAATCAAATGTGTTTGCACAAAAATAAATAAATAGGCAATCGTTGGTTTGATAGCCTTATGACAAAATCCTTCCCATAGCTCATAACATATAATAAAATGAACAATACTCACCTATCCAAATTATTTGACAACATAATCCTAGCATTCAACTACATTAATGGTGCCTAAGTGCTCTTCAAAACCAAAAAATAAAGCATATATACTACAACGAAGAGCATAACACTAGTGAATGGAAAAAATTTGTATCCAAACCTAAAGAGAAATATCTACATTAAAGACGTTTCTAGGAAGAGTACCTAACAAAACTTTCAACCAACAACATAAGGAAAAAATAAAATAAAATAAAAATCCCTACCATTCATCATATAACCTTATCATGAGAATCAGTACAATTCATCTTACAACTAATTGTTTTCCAAGTATACAAATTACCAATCAAGGGACAACTCCCATTTCAAACCCTCTAACCATCAAAGTAGGAGCAATACCTACAAGCAACAAGAATAGATGGTTGAAAAAAAAAAACCTACGCAAGGAAGAAAGATTGAAATGGACATACAAAATCTTCTATAAAAACTAGAAAACACGTTTAGTGTTTAATTTTACACTTTTAAATACAATTTTCATATAATCAAAATTAGCTTTGAATGATTAAAAGCATATTTAAGAGCAATTTTAAAGTGATTTTAAGTATCGTAGAATATCTCTCTCAAACATGCTATTACTAAAGCTCAATGAAACATCAAAAGGATTATTGTAAATTAAAGATCATATGGGTGCAAACATCAATGTGAAAGAAAAAGAATGTACCACTTGGAAGCAACATTGACAATAAGCAGGACTTTGCCCTTGTATATGCTAAGGTAGATATCATTTCACTTTGCATCCTGCAAACAAAAGGAGAGATGCAACACAAACATCACATGAATTTTAATTAATATTAGAAACTATTCCTAAAATTCATCCCAAGATCAACAACAATAAAGAATTTCTAATGAATAAAACACAAAGGCCAAGAAATTGAAACAAATCAAAATGACAATTAACATCCAATTCAAAAAATAAGTTGTTTAAGAGCACCCACCGACAATGGAGATGAAAAAAACAAGTAATATCAACAGTTTTACATGATTGTTCAAGATCTAGAAAGTAGAAATAACCCTTAGAAATTCTTACACTTTTAATAAAAAGCGTAATAAATTGCAAGACATTTGTCTTGAAATAACTAGCCCTATAATAAAAAGTGTAAGGATCTATCAAGAATGTGTAATAAATTGCAATACATGATCTTTAAATTGAAATACCTCGAACTTTGAGCATTGTTACATTAACAGTATATACACATGCTTTCAATACTCACAAATCTTTCCAAATGCTTATCCTTATTGGTGATGCAAATTTCAATCTCAAATTTGTTAAACGTATCCATCGCCTCCATTGGGAATAAAAGAAAATTGTACACAAATATATGTCATTTACTTCTACATATGTTTTAAAACTAGATAGAACATTGAACAACTATAGCGAATGAACAATCAAATTTAATATGTTTTTCTCATTAGTGCACTTTAGCAAAATCCTAACAAGAACCTTCACAAATTGAGCCACTAATGCACTAAACAGAGAAGGAGAACATCATGTTCTAAAATCTAGATAATTGTTCTCGCTGAGAATACTAACAAAAATAAGTGGGTTTTCCATATACATCGCCACGCCAAAAGAAACTTTTGATATTCAACTAAAAAAAATTGAGATAAAGTTGAGATTCAGCTAAAAGAGATGGAAGATAAACTACAAAAAAGTTAGTTTTGGTTTGATTATTTAACAGTGGAAACTGTGGAAGTAACATTGAATGGAAGAGGAAGGGGCAATGTTGAGATATTTAAAAAGACACCAAAACTGAGTATTAAAAAAAGCCATCTTACTCAACAAAATCACTATACTGATAGTACTCACATAGGAAAATAGAAGATAATTAAAAAGTAATGTAATCCAAACTCGATGTCTAAACACATCAACAAAACTAAACAATGTGTAACAAAAGTCAATTCAATGCATACAAATATCACTTATCAGTCAGTTCAAATCTTCAAGAAGACTAACCTGGTGTTGCTTTTTTCTTGGCAGCAATACTCAAGAATTTGACTTCCCTAAGAGAAAAGACAAGTCCAAGAGTAAATTGGCATATTAGAACCATATTTGTTGAATCAAACTAACACAATTATAAACTTAAAAAAGACAAAAAAACAAACAAGAGGCAGATCAGCAACTGATAATCAGCTTATTGTTGGCCATTCTTCATAATACCAGAGAGAGTCATAATCGACATGAAAACAACCTCTTGAACAAATAAATTGTAAAAATACATAAGCACCTATCATAAAAATATTTTAATATAGAAAGAACAAGGCATCTTCAATATTCAGCAGCGGCAAGGTTTTCATCTTTATTTTTTCATTGTACTTATGTTTCAAAATTGTGAGGAAAAAAAACTTGTTTTGGTTGAAGTAAGCCACAATTTCTCTTAGTTTTTACTATGAAATTTCTTTGTGGTTAGTTTATACAAGAAGTCTTAAGTTCTGGTGGTGAAAATCCAATCTTGGTTGGTTCTTGGGAGTTTAAAAGTGCAAATTGAGAGATGTAAATGTAAGAGTGTATTAACATGTAGCAGAAGCAACAAAGATCAATAAGTATTCAAATTCATTAATTTTGGTAGAAACTAAAGCATGCTCATCTAAAATAAGAGGGTTTGTAGTCATACATTTGTATAACTCTTCAAGATCTTGATCAACAACAGTTGTATTCTCCAAAAAACACCGTGAACCACCTCAAGATCTTCCCCACTATCCTCTTGGAGCTTTAGAACGAGTTGTGGAATTCAAGAACAGCTTGAAGTAACAGAAACAAGGGAGAAGCTCACTGCACCACACTGCTTGAAGAACTTTTCTTCAACCCGAAATTTTCTCTCAAATTTCTTTAGAATGCCTGCCTCAAATTCACTTCAATCTTCTTTATTTATTGCAGGTGAACATGGAAAGAAGATTACTGCATGAGTTGCAGCTCATGTTTGGAGTAAATGAAGAGAAAGAAAATGGTGTTTGTGTGAGCAAGTAAAAGATGGTAATGGAAAAACTGTTTAAAACTGAAAATTCTATTAATTTTATTAAATTAATTTCATAAATTAATTTTTAAATAATACTAATTAATTTAGTATCAAATATTAAATTAATTTTTGTAGAAATTCATCTTCATATATTTAAATCATATTTAAATATAAATTATCATTTTTCGTTTAATTCTAATTTGAACGTTTCAAATTAACTTATCAAGTTACTCTAAACCTTATCCATTTACGAGCTAGTAAGGGGACCTCGCGGACCTACAGATCATGGGCTCCAACGATCTGAGATTAATCGGCTAAACTCATTAGACCGAATTAACCCTCGTTCTTTAACTACTGGGTCACTCCACTATAGCCCGTAGTTGAACTCCCCTCACTGTAGATATATTATGTCCACTTTATATAAACCATAATCAGTAAGTCGATCATTCACAGGTTGTCCATAATCACAGCTAGGTCAAGATAACCATTTTACCTCTGTCAATACATCTTGTTCCTTAAGTTCCCACTGACCCTCTAATGAAAAATTTTGATTCCTAACACCTATGAATCAAATCCTTTCTCTATCATGAGAAGGCGGGGCCCTGATTGTTCAAGACCTGGAATCAGTACTTAAGAGAACAACCTATCTGCTAATCCTAAATCGGGTAGGAGTGAATTCCATCTTGCAAGGCTATGTCCCAAGCTAGCTATTCATCCGGCCTTATCCCAAAATGGGAGGCTTATTGAGCAGTGTTGTTGGACTACTCTCGACGTTTGTAGATCAAAGGATAATCCCGAACAAACAGAGTTCATAGCTAGCTTAGGATTAAGATCGAGTTAACCTATGTTATTTAATAAATGAAATAGTCAGTTTTAACAGTAAACGGTCGTTATAAAGAAAAATGACTATTTTCATGGTCCAATCTATATATAAACTCATTGCATAGGATGCCCTCACACACATGAACGATATGTGGTTCACAACGTTTGTAGCACTTTATAACTTTTTGTAACAACTACAAAGTGGGTCGCATCCAATAGTGTTACCAGGATGAGATACCCCATTTTATTCATATATTTATTAGACCATTTAGACTATATACTGTTAACTTGATCCTATTTATGTCACTACATAAAGTTACAGTATTCAGACTATAGCCATGGATATGTTTATTGGATTTTCATAATAGAATGAAAAATCAACAACTTATTATTATTGATAAATAGAATGTTTAATACAAACTGCGAGTTCTAGAACATTCCCAACAATCTCCCACTTGGACTAAAACTCTAGTGAGAACAAATATATACAATATAGTGTTGAGAAATATAAAGGAAAAATACAATAAACTAGGACATCTGTAATACCATAGATATTCTCCCACTTGCCCTAGATTACACCACTCGGAGTCCTAGTCCAACTAGGTGGCCCTCGAACACTTTAGCCGAGAAGGCCTTTGTAAATGGATCAGCAAGGTTGTCTTCAGAGGCAATCTTTGTGACAATCACATCTCCTCTGTGCACTATCTTCCAAATGAGATGGTACTTTCTTTCAATGTGTTTTCCATGTTTGTGACTCCTTGGTTCTTTCGAGTTGGCAACAGCACCACTATTGTCACAATACAGTGTGATAGGCAAGTACATATCTGGAACTACTTCCAAATCAGCCAAGAATTTGTGTAGCCATACTGCTTCTTTAGCAGCTTCACATGTAGTCACGTATTTCGCTTCCATTGTGGAGTCAGTGATACAACTTTGCTTAATGATTCTCCAAACTATAGCTCCTCCGTTGAGAGTAAAAACTGATCCTAAAATAGATTTTCTAGAATCTACGTCAGTCTGAAAATCAGAATCTGTGTATCCTGTAAGGATCATGGCTGTCTTGACATCCATTTGTCATATCTCATAGTCATAATATGTGACAATGGAAAGAAGTATTCTTATTGACTCCTTATTGACTTTATCATGGCAACAGGAGAAAAAGTTTCTTCATAATCAACTCCTTCTTTTTAGGTAAAACCTTTTTCCACGAGTCTGGCTTTATAGGACTGCAACCTTGCCAGTTTGGTCTCGTTTCCTCTTCTAGATCCATTTGTAACCTATAGGTGTAACCCCATGCGGTTGATCTACAAGTTCCTAGACAGAGTTGAAGTACATAGACTCCATTTCATCGTCCATGGCTTTTATCAACTGTTCCCTGTCAACGTCTTCCATTGCCTTCTTAAAGGTCAATGGATCCTCTAAACCACCATCTTATATGATGTTTTGAGTTTTTGTTAAACTCATATAGCGTTCAAGTTGTTGAATAACTCTCCCACTATGTCAAGGCAACCTCAACTCTTGGGATAAACGTGACGGAATAACAACAGTTGTTGATGGACCAGCTTGATTAACAACTCTTGTTGATGTTTCTATAGCATCTTTAGTCCGTTCTTGCAATATTAGTTTACTAAGAGGTAGATGATTTTTTATATGATCCTCTTCCAAGAACGTAGCGTTTGTCAATACAAATACTTTATCTTCTTGGGGATCATAAAACAATCCTCCTTTTGTTTCTTTGGGATACCCCACAAATAGGCATAATTTCGAACGTGTTTTCAATTTCTTAGGATTCTGTACCAACACGTATGTTGGACAACCCCAAATACGGCAATGGCATAAACTAGTTTTGCGTCTTTTCTATAATTCATACGGTGTTTCCTAAACACTTTTTGATGGAACAAAGTTTAGAATAAGTACTGCAGTCTGTACTGCATACCCCTAAAAGGATTGAGGTAACTGAGCATAACTCATCATAGATCAAACCATGTTCAATAAGGTTCGATTTCTTCTTTCTAGAACATTGTTTTATTGTGGGCTATGAGTTGGGATTGAATTCCATGATCTACTAGATAGTTCTGGAATTGTAAATCCATATACTCACCACTTCGATCAGATCGAAGTGTTTTAATTCTTTTACTTAACAGATTTTCAGTCTCAGCCTTAAATTCTTTGAACTTTTCAAGAGTTTCAGATTTATGACTGATTAAGTAAATATAGCCATATCTAGAGTAATCATCAATAAAACTGACGAAATACTGATAGCCTTCTTGAGCTTTAACATTCATCAGACCACATATATCTGAATGTATAAGTTCAAGAGGCTCTTTGGCACGAAGACCTTTGTCAGAAAAATATCTTTTAGCCATTTTTCCCTCAAGACATGATTCACTTAGAGGTAAAGAACTATCTTCTAACTGATTTAGATGACCGTTTTTTATCAATCTCTCAATCCTGTTGAGATTAATGTAACCAAGCCTGAGGTGCCAAAGATAGGTGTTAAGAGAAATTTTTCGCTTTTTATTATGAGTCTCAGCCGTTTTAAAAATCTCTATATTTAAAATGGCTCTCGCTTCAGTTGGTTTTAATATGTGCAAGTTATTTTCGAGTCTTGCAGAGCAAATGTGAAAACCTCTTGAATAAACAAATACTTCATTACATTCAAAAGATATATTATACATATTTTCTAGCAGACAGGAAATGGAGATCAAATTTCTTTTCATCTTAGGTACATAAAATAAATTCTTAATTAAGATAAAAGAATCTCCAAAAAGCAACTTGGCATCTCCCACTGCTTCAGCTGAAATGACTTCACCTGTTCCCACCTTGAAAGTCATCTCAAGTTCAGAAAGTCTTCTCCAAGAACTAGTTTCCTGTAAAAAAGTGCAAACATGATTAGCGGCGCGAATCCAATATCCAGGTAAGGTGAGAACTCTCCACTAAACATGTTTCAACAACTATTAAATCATATTACCTTGTTTTGTCTTTTCTGCTTTCTTCTCAGCCAAATACTTTGGGCAATTTCGTTTCCAGTGCCCAAATTCTCCGCAATGGAAACATTTTCCTTTGGGAGTTTTTTTTTTCTTTGTAGTGGTTTTATTTTTTCCCTTTTTCCTTTCTTCTTCATTTGTACGGTTTTGTCTTTAGAAGAAGATGGACCAAACTTCTTATCATCAGTGGGTTTCATTCCTGACGTAGACCCTTTATAAAACTTCTTTGGTTTCGAAATAACATTTATTTCTTTTTCCTTAAGTTTCATCATTGATTGATAAGTCTGTAACTCATTCAATAGCGTTGTCAAATTATAAGTGATTTTGTTCATAACAGCGTTTGTTCTGAATGACAGATAACTCTCCGAGAGAGATTCCAGTATCATGCTTACTTGGCTTGTCTCATCTATCATCGCCCCATGAGCCTCCGCAACATTAAAATGAACCATCATATCAAGAACATGTTCTCTTACGTTGGTTCCATCTTTCATGCGAGTAACATAGACATACTTAATGGCTTCATGTCTAACAGAAGATGACGGTTGCCTGAACATCTCCTATAATGACGCCATTATCTCACGGGTGGTGGGCATGACCTCATGCTTCTTATTGAGTACATCAGATATACTTGTTAAGATATAGACCCGAGCTTTCTCATTTGCCCTTACCCACCTATCATAGGCGTCCCGAACATTTCGGTTGGCTGTTGAACTAGAAATTAAAGGACATTCCTCCGTCAACACAAACCTCAGATCGTCTACAACTAATATCGTATTGATGTTTGATTTCCAATTGGTATATCCCTTACCATTAATTTTATCGGAAGCAAGCAATTGTATGATTGAGTTCGACATTGCTGAAACATTTTAAACAAACTCTATTAAATATGCATCTAAATCCATTTTTAGCAAAAAATAATAAAGTACCCAATAAATCTTTATTTATTTGCAATGATATTTTAGTGATTTAGAACAATTGCTACCGAGGGGCAATCAAGAATTCCTTCACAAAAGCAAGACAATTCTTGACCAAATACTATATCATAATAACTTTTTATTCCTATAGTTCTTTTGGTTATCCTTTTCGGTTAAGATCTTTACTAACAATTAGTAATTCTTGTAAGTGTGACCCGCCATTTTCAGATCTTATAGAATGATATGAATATGCCCCTGAAATAGAAGACAATCCCAAGACGGAACTATAAGACCCTATTCATTTTACTGAAGCCTAGGTTGTTTCGAATCCTATGTTACAACACTCCGAAAGGATCGTCGCGGTTAACGACTAGCTAGTGCTACCTAAAAACGATAGCGGGCGCAACATAGGAATCTCATGGTTCAAACTAATGGAGGAGACCGTAGGACAATGTTGACACATTTTCTTCACCCACTTACTATGAACCACCTCTCTCATTCACCTTGTTATGAACCCATGCAAACACTTTCCGAATGGAGCAGTCGCGGTAAAAGCGACACGAAGCCGAGCATGGATCTCATAGTGTTAACTCTTGAGGACATGCGAGCTAATAACTATATATCGAATATATTGTTAATCTCCCACTGAAGTGTTCTATGTGTTTGGGTATTTACTTAGGTGTAACGGCTAATTTTAAACAACCTAAGTCTAAGTGGTTTATCCAAGTATCATGCTTACAATTGGATTTTAACCTACAATGTCTAGGTGATAAACCGTTTTATTACCTCACATCGCTCATGCTAGCTCATAAAATCAGTTAACAACACTCAATTTTTCGGTCATAATCCCCAGGTAAGAGGTGTTCTATAAACCGTCAACTTAATTACCCCCAGCCTTAGACAGGTTTATGAACTAATATGAGTTCGTAACCAAATTTTATAAGGTAACAATCTATTTTAACAATTAAAATTAGTTGTTAACCTAAGTGAGCATGCAGTTGTTCTTTGTTATGGATTTTAAACGTCTAACCCAATTTTATAACAACTTACAAAATTTTAGACATGCTAAACATCCACAACATTCAGCAAAGGCATTCAATATCTAATATAATCATTATATTAAATATAACCCTAACATGCATACTATATATTATAACATTTATAACATATATACTTTCAATGCATGTAACATGCTTCCTACGGTGAGATTTTAAATCTACATGGCATACTGTATGCATATACATGAATCATTTAATTATTACATATACCACATGCATAAATAATTAAATACTAACTGATATGGTTTAAGTTTTGGCATAAACAAGCAAACAGAAGCCTAACTATTACAAACAGCTTCAAAACCGGCTTTGAACCACTTGAACCGCTCCTAACCGAACCTAAGCATCTTGAACCACACTGGATAAGTCTGAACCGAACCAGCCAAACATCCTTTGAGGCTGAACCGGATTGGCTCGAGAAAACCGATCAAACCGGCTGCTCTTGGTCCAACCTCAAAATCTCGTTAAGGGAGATCGTGTAACACTGAAGGCTATCGTCTAACACCATCGCCTAGTGTTGGGCAGAGGTACACAATCGCTTAGTGTCTTTTGACTATCGCATAGTGCCATCGTTTAGCTCTCGAGTAGAACTACACGATCGCTTAACACCATCGCATAGTGCTTCATGTCATCTTTAGTGTCCATCGCAGCTACACGATTGCTTAGTTCCATCGCATAGAACTTCATCGCATCGTTGAGCACCGCAGCTCACAATCACTTAGTTCCATCGCATAGAACTTCAACACATCGTTTAGCTCGTGCCACAGCTACACGATTGTGTAGTGCCATCGTATAACACTTCCAATGCATCATTTAGCTCCCGCAAGTACACGATCGTCTAGCGTCCAACATCACAACGATCAACACCCGTAGCTATACAATCTTCTAGTTCACATCGTGTAACGCGTGGAGCTAGACGATCGTTTAGCGTTAGCGTCTGAACCTCAATGACGATTTTAAGCAAAAGCTAGAAAAACTGGAAACGCAGCTCGACCTTCTTCACTTGTTTCTTCAATTACATCTTAATTTCAACTCTAATGACTCCAAATAAATTACAGACTCTTGATAACACACTTAAGCTCATGAATCAAGAGCCTATTACAAATTTAATTGAGAAAATAAAGAGAAATAAAATGTCAAAGCTCAAAAAACCAAATCAGTGCATCAGTTTCATATATCTCATGAAAAACACCCACCACACCAAAATTAAACCGAACTGAATGCTTATATGATGCTTTGATACCAAGATCGATCTCCACAGGCGTCTATCAGGCCTGGCAAGGCTGCCCCTGGGCCTAAGAGCATATTAACATGCAGTGGAAGCAACAAGGATTAATAAGCATTCAAATTCACTAATTTTGGCAGAAACTAAAGCATGCTCATCTAAAATAAGAGGGTTTGTAATCATATCTTTGTAGAACTCTTCAAGATCTTAATCAACAGCAGTTGTATTCTCCAAAAAAATACCGTGAACCACCTCAAGATCTTCTCCACTATCCTCTTGGAGCTTTAGAATGAGTTGTGGGACTCAAGAACAGCTTGAAGCAACGAAAACAAGGGAGAAGCTCACTGCACCACACTACTTGAAGAACTTTTCTTCAACTCGAAATTTTCTCTCAAATTTCTTTAGAATGCCTGCCTCAAATTCACTCCAATCTTCAATTTTGTGTTTGTCCATATTCAAGGAAACGTTTCTTTGTCTTTTTTTCATTATATTCAGTCATACTAATTCGTAGGAAGAGACTGCACTTTTGTATTTGAAAAAAGTTTTGAAAACTTGCTTCCGATATGAAACTTTGAGTTTCGAAGAATGATTCTAGAATTCGATGGAATTATTTATTGCAGGTGAACATGCAAAGAAGATTACTGCATGAGTTGCATCTCATACTTATGGTAAATGAAGAGAAAGGAAATGGTGTTTGTGTGAGCAAGTAAAAGATGGTAATGGAAAAACTATTTTTTTCCGTTTGCGCATGTTTCCAATTTTCTATTTTCATCAAAACCGATTTCAAAATCAATTTTGATTTTAAAACTGAAAATTCTATTAATTTTATAGAATTAATTTCATAAATTAATTTTTAAATAATATCAATTAATTTAATATCAAATATTAAATTAATTTTTGTACAAATCCATCTTCATATATTTAAATCATATTTAAATATAGATTATCCTATTCAGTTTAATTCTAATTTGAATGTTTCAAATTAACTTATCAAGCTACTCTAAAGGTTATCCATTTATGAGCTAGTAGGGGGACCTCACGGACCTACAGATCATGGGCTTCAACGATCCGAGATTAATCGGTTAAACTCATTAAACCGAATTAACCCCATTTGTTAATTACTGGGTCTCTCCACTATAACCCATAGTTGAACTCCCCTCACTGTAGATATATTATGTCCACTTTATATAACCATAATCACTAAGTCGATCTTTCACAGGTTGTTCGTAACCACATCTAGGTCAAGATAATCGTTTTACCCTTATGAATACATCTTGTTCCTTAAGTTCCCACTGACCCTCTAATAAACAATTTTGATTCATAACACCTATGAATCAAATCCTTTCTCTCTCATGAGAAGGTGGGGCCCCGATTGTTCAAGACCTGGAATCAGTACTTAAGAGAACAACCTATCTGCTAACCCTAAATTGGGTAGGAGTGAATTCCATCTTGCATGGCTATATCTCCAGCTATGCATCCGGTCTTATCCCAAAATGGGAGGCTTATTGAGCAATGTTGTTGGACTACTCTCACCGTTTGTAGATCAAAGGATAATCCCGAACAAACCGAAGTTCATAGCTAGCTCAAAATTAAGATCGAGTTAACCTAGGTTATTTAATAAATGAAATAGTTAGTTTTAACAGTAAACGGTCATTATAAAGAAAAGTGACTATTTTCGTAGTCCAGTCTATATACAAACTCATTGTATAGGATGCCCTCCCACTCACATGAACGATCTATGGATCATATTATTTGTAGCACATTACAACTTCTTGTAACAACTACAAAGTGGGTCATATCCAATAGTGTTACCAGGATGAGATACACAATTTCATCCATATACTTATTAGACCATTTTGGCTATATATTGTTAACTTGATCCTTTTTATGTCACTACATAAAGTTACAATATTCAGACTATAGTCATGGATATGTTTATTGGATTTTCATAATAGAATGCAAAATCAACAACTTATTATTATTGATAAATAGAATGTTTAACACGAACTGCGAGTTCTAAGACATTCTCAACAATAAATGGGTTATCATTGTGATTTATAAGTCAATACTTAGTTGGAGATGATATACTCTCTTAAAAGTCTTAGTTAAGGCATCATAATAATCCTCTTTGCCTGGATAGTTAATTCTTTCAGATGGGTGAAAAATATTACATTAATGGTTTTCACTTTAAAAAAGAATATATCTTCCGACTTCTCTCCAACCATTAAACCTTCTGTTTTGGAACTTTTTTTTTTCACTCTATCCGAAGAAAATACAACCACCTTGAAACTAGAAGGGGACAAAAAACTTATTTGAAAACGGAGATATGTTACATATACAAAATATGTACATGCTTTTGTATGATATAATCAATTAGATAATTCTTTTTCTTAACATTTCTAAAAGAAGCATGTGAAAAAGGGAAAAGCAATATAGTATTAGCAACACAATTTGAAAGTCAAAACAATACAATTTTGAACATGAACAACTTTTCGGTATAAATAAAGAATCAAATTTAATTCAAAACATTGTAGAAAGAGGGGAGAGAAGAAGTGCAACGAAGCTACCTAAGATGGTTACATAAACTCTCCTAAAATTGGAGTCCCTCCCTTCTTAACAAAACAATCCTAATTTCCTTCACTATTACCATATAACTACCAGATAGTGGCTTTCAACAAGCGTAGTATAAATAATACTTAGAATAAGAATACTATTTGAAAAATAAAAAGTATATCTTGTAAACTTTTTGAAGAAATTGTTACTCGAATACCTCGGTTAGTTTTTGTTTATAACTAACTTTATCTTGTAAACGGTCTATTGGTATGTATTATAAATACCATTGATCAGAAAACAAAAAAAAAAAAAAGTAAGTTCATCATTGTCTAATTTTATGTAAACAAACAAGCTGTATGCAATCTTCTAAGTAAAAATAATGTGAATCTTCCCTTAGCGTAGGCATCTTGGCCGAACCACGTAATCCTATGTGTTTCTTCTTCTTTTCTTTATCTTCTTGTTCGATCGACTTCAATCTTTCTGCAAATCATGCAAAACAATCTTGCTTTCAAATCGTATCGAATTTCAGAGTATCAAGTTGAATCATGCATCGATTTCTTCTATCGAGTAGCTTTGAGTAAGTCGTTTTCATCTTCGAGCTGCTTCGAGTAAAAATCAAGACTCATCGAGTAGAGTCGAGTATCGACCAGCATTAATTGAGTTCCATCGAGGATAGAATAGAAACTCGTCAAGGATAGAAGGAAATTTGCATCGAATATCAAGTAGAAACATATCGAACATCGAGTATCTAGAATTGAGGATTTGACAAAGTCTTTCTCAGCCATTTCTTCGTCATCTCAGAGTTGATCTTGAGTAATTGAGCCTAGAAAAGATTGAATAATCCAACACTTTTGGATAAAGGGCAACTTAGATATGGATAAAGAGATATTGAATTATACGTACCATTATGCTGCCTGCATTGAGTTAACGAAGGGGTTCTCTTGCAAGCCAAAATACAAACTCTTCTGGTACAATGTATTCCAGGCTTCCTTTGCTAATCAGTGGATTACAAAAAACTACTTCAAAGAATAGAATTACCACTCTTAAAAGATAGCATTTTAGTGTGACGAAAGAGACAAATCGAGGGAGAATTTTAAACAAGAAAGGACTAGTGATTCAGTGGGAAGAAGATAAAAGATTGAAATGATTGATTTTGTGGAAGCACAAAGCTGGTTCAGAGAAAGGTGTATTTAATGTTAGAAAACGAACTAATTATTAATATTAACATGAATACAGATTTACCTGTACAAGCCTTAAGAAAAAAATCCTTTATGCATAAAAATACTTCATTTCCTTATAGGGCGTGCATCAATTGGATTGGGAAACTAAGAGACAAGTTAGTTTGATTCAGATTTCAAAAGCAAGTGCAGGCAAAATATGAAAGGACGTTCTGAATTTGGATTTAAAGTCTTGTATTTGGAAGCCTAAGATCATACAAATAATAAACAGACATCAATAAGTAGACATCAAGTTAATAAAATACAACATTAACACACTTAAAGTTGAGCTTTTCTTACCAAATTTAAAAAAATGTGAAAATATAGAAAATTAAGTTGTTCTAGTAAGAAGAATGAGAAGCAAACTAAGAGAAGCTTCCTCAGAGAGCTAGTACTCTTTGGAACCTTCAAACTGTTAAGTTTATAAAGTTGAAGAAATGTAAAAATTAAGAATGAACTTACCAACATAGTGCTTGGTTCATAATTAACTTCTGCTCTTCCAACCTACTTGTGCAAAAATAGTAAAAGAAGTGTAGGGTACCAAAAACTCAAAATCACCCTCAATACTTAAAAGGTTTAAGTGTTGAACTTGAAGGATGTGAATTAAGATTGACATTTTCATCGATTCTACTTTGTGAACCAATGGATTTTTAGAGTCGATGCTTACTGAAAGGGTTAGGTTTGATGTCAAAGTTTCTTTAGAAAACAAAATTGAAGAAACGAAAAATGACACTAGAGTTGACAAAGACACCTTAAGAGACATGAGAAAGAATGAACGGGAAGAGACTTACGCTCGAATGAAAAGGCGGAAGATTGAATATAGGGCTCAAAACGAAAGAAAACAAAGTTTTGCGTCCTAATTTTTAATCTTTCTGCTTTTTTATTTTTTCTTTAATAGTAATTTACAAGAAACGCTATTAAAAGATATATTTGTTGTAGTGTAGCAATGCCATAATAATCCTTCTTTAGTATACAATTTCACCTAGTTGAGTTACAATCTACTAGATTCACCTAGTACACTATACGCAGTATAGCCAAATAAGTTTGCATACTTGTGATTATTCCAACTCCTTGGTTTTTCTCTTCATCTTTGGCAATCAACTACTTATTGATCTTCTCCAAATTTCTGGGGGAAACTTCATCTAATATCTTCCTCAATTCACAATCCTTGCTCACAACAGATTTGGCTAAAGCTTCCATAATATCATGCTCAACTCTCACCACTTCATCCTTTACTGCAGATTGACAAGTTGTCCTCCTAACCTTTTTACTCGATCTTCGTGCTCTTTTATAGATTTTTTCTTTTCGTCTAACTCCTTCAAAAGTGCTAAACACTGGTTCTGGGAAGATTGAGCTGATGCATCAGTAGTTGCTCGAGTAGCGGCAAGCTGTAATCTTAGTCCATCCAACTCATGCAGATACTGCATTGAACAACAAATTGTTAATAAATACGGATATCACAATGATGTCGTCATTAAGGGTGCGTTTGGTTTAACTTTCTAATGTTTGATTTTGAAAAAACTCAAAATAGCTTTTGAAACACTTTTGAAGGGTATTTTAAACGATTTTAATTTTATGAAAAGAGTTTAAATGAAAATTATGTTTCTGAAAAACAATTTTTTCTTTACTCATTCCCAACAAGCCCTAAGCCAATGACTCTAAGAAGCTATAGTCATAACTCGCAGGCAAGACAATAGACTATATACGTTGTTTGGTTGTTTATAACAATGCTCATTCAGGTAGCATGAATCACAATTCTGCTTCTACCCAGACAAAAACAGAGTCAATAATAAGGCATCAATATAATTTCCAAATTGAACAACAACTTTACAACTTGAAAATGAAACCTTTACTAATGTCATAGTCATAACAGTATCTATACTCTTTAGATCGCAAGGTACCGGAAACAAAGACCAAAACAGTCATGTGGAAGGGGTAAGGTTTCATACAACGTTAGATTGTAATATAAGGTGTAACTTATAAGTGGTCGGAATGCTTATTTAACTACATCATAATACCAAAAATTAATGAAGAATTCAACTTCAAAGGACCAGCCCAAGTTTAATCATTCAAATCTAAATCCTACCACAAGGAAGAAAAATGAAATTTTCTATAAGAAACAGAGGTGGGGTGAAACCTGAGCTTCAAATCCCATATTTATCTACGTCATAATACACAAACCAAGACATTTCTCGGGAAACTTCAGTCAAACATCCCGCTTAATATAAATATCAATTATTTTCGTTTGGTAATCATTTTATTTTATTTTTATTTTTTAAAATTAAATTTATCTATTTTCATCAAATTTTAAGAACTAAAAAAATAACTTTCAAAAAGTTGTTTTAGTTTTTGAAATTTAGCCAAGACTTAAGAAAGATGCAAATCATGATATAAGTTTAATTTTTTAAATAAAATAAAAATAAAAAAATAAAATGGTTATCAAACGAGACCTTATTGATTGGTTTTTTGTCTTTCGTTTTCAATTTTTAGTTTTTAAAAAATATGTTTCATTTGATAACCATTTTGTTTTCGTTTTTTTTTTAAAATTAAATCTATAGTCATTAATTCTACTCCAAATTTCTTTCTTTGTTATCTACTTTTCACCCCTAGTTTAAAAAATCAAACCAAAATTTGAGAACTAAAAAAAATTGTTTCAAAAAATTGTTATTGTTTTTGGAATTTGGCTAAGAATTGAAAGAAATATGCAAACTAGGGTAAGAAATGTGGATGGTGTAGACTTAATTTTCAAAATAAAAAAATCAAATGAATATCGAAGGAAGCTTAATTTTTTTAATTATAAAAATATTTTTAAATTTGGTAAGGAATTTTGAAAATAATAAAAAAGATTTATAAAAAATCGTTTTCGTTTTTCAAAACATGCGCGCCTCGTGATTCAACGATGGAGTTGGTCAACCTTATGTATTGGATTTTATTATTTTATACTCACATTAACTTTTACTTTAATACTTATTTGATCTATAAAGTTAATTCTTTTTATCAGTTTCACAAGAAAACATAAAAAAAAAAAGTTTTTCTTCTAGTTCAAACCCAATAGCAGCACTTTTTTATACTTTTGTCTTAATTTTTATTTAATTATAAATTATTTTATCCAAAATATTTTCTTATTTTACACTTCGCATTAATTTTTACTTTAATGTTCATTTGAATTGCAAATTATCTATAAATATGTGGTTTTTTATATCAATGTAAAAGCACAAAAAAAAAAAAATACACAGTTGTTCTCCTAGTTTAAGACCCAATGGCTGCACTATTTTATACTTCATTTTTCATTTTTTATAAGCGATTTTTAGTTTTTATATGAAATTAAATGCTAAATAATACTGAAAATACCTTCTTGTATTACAATTTATCATTGCATTAAATTTTACTTTATTCATTTGAATTGCTACAAATTGGCTCTAAATATGTGATTTTTTTTTTTTTATCAATTTAAAACATCACAAAAATACAAAAAGTTGTTCACCAAATAATCGAAACACAATGGCTGCACCTTTTTTTTTATACTTTAATTTTAATTTTAGTTTAATCATAAACAATTTATACTTTTATATGAAATTAAATGGTAAATAATACCATTCTTGTTTTATCACATCACATTAATTGTTACTTTAATATCCATTTGAATCGCTAAAAATTATTTATAAATATTTGATTTTTTTATGAGTCCCACCACAAGAAAACATAAAGGGGATATTTGAAGTAAAGAGTTGGTTATTATAGTACTAGATTATTATAGTTGGATTATAATAATTTGTGTTTAGAGTGTAATTTATTTAAGTTTGAATTATAATAATATGTGTTTGAGGTGTAAACTATTTTAGTTTGAGAATAAAATAGTAAATACAGTAGCAAATAATAAAAAAATGATAAATGTAAAATTGTAAAAACTGTAACAAATAGTAAATATTGTAACAAATGAGGGTTTTGAAATAGTATTGACGGTAGTTAATTGAGGATTACAAAATAGTTTTTACTGTACCAAGTGGTGGTTAGTCTTAGGATAGTATTTATCCCAAACCGTCCCAAAGAGTATTTCTCCTAGTTCGAAACCCAATAGTTGTCCTTTTCTATACTTTTATTTTAATTTTCAATTTATTATAAACGGTTTTTACTTTTTATATGAAACTAAATGTTAAATAATATCAAAAATATTTTCTTCTTTCACACTTGGTAATCACATTAATTTTTATGTTCATTTGAAATGCTACAAATTGTGTATATATGTGTTTTTCTTATTAATTTCACAAAAAGAAAACATTAATAGTAGTCCAATTAGTTCGAGACCAAATGTTTTACTATAAATGATCTTTTATACTTCATCATCACATTAATTTTTACTTTAATGTTCATTTGAATTGCTATAAATTATCTATAAATATATTTTATCGATTTCATAGAAAAACATTAATAGTAGTCCAACCAGTTCGAGACCCTATACTAGTTCAAGACCCAAGCACTTTTTATATTTTTATTTTTATTTTTATTTTCATTTTATTATAAAAGATTTTTACTTTTTATATGAAATTAAATGCATGAGTAATATTGAGAAAGAAAATTCTTATAAATAGAAAAATCTAAAAAATATTTACACTTTATTACTGCATTAATTTTTACTTTATTGTGTTACCAATTGTATATAAATATGTGATTTTTTTATCAATTAAAAAAAAAAAAAAAAAACCATTAATAATAGTCCAACTACTTCGAGATCCAATACTAAGAAAACTAGTTTGAGACCTAATGGCTGCTCTTTTTTATATTTTTATTTTATTGTAAAAAAATAATAGCCTTCGCTAGCTCCAACGGCACCCTAATCTACATCTAGGTTTTACATGTTGATTGAAACTACGCTCGTTGATTAATTTTAAATGTTTTTCCATCATCTTGTCAACCAGCGCCCTCCTCCTTTGTATATGGTTACTATTAAGGGCAATCCCATCTTGGCGAGATTTTCTCTCAATGTCGTAATCTTTCATTAATTTTTAAATATGCATTTAAATTGCTACAAATTTTCTATAAATATGTGATTTTTTTATTAATTTAAAATTTTAACAAAAGCTCTCCTCATTAGAAACCCAATAGCCCCACTTTTTATACTTTTATTTTAATTTTTCATTTTTTATAAACGAGTTTTAGTTTTTATATGAAATTGAATGCTAAATAATATTGAAATACTTTCTTGTTTTACATTTTATTATCCCATTAATTTTTACAAGCTTGACAAAACATAAATAGTTGCTCTTCCAATTAGAGACGCACTTTTTTATAATTTTATTTTAAATTTTTCATTTTTTATAAGTAATTTTTAGTTTTTATATAAAATTAAATGCTAAATAATATCAAAAGTATTTTCTTGTTTTACGTTTTAGTATCACAATAATTTCTATGTTTTTTTATTTTAAATTTTATTTACTTTTTTATATTTTTTAATTTTCATTTTATTATAAACTATTTTTAATTTTTTATATAAAATTAAATGCTAAATAATATCGAAAATATTTTCTTGTTTTACACATCATTATGACATTAATTTTTACTTTAATGTTCATTTGAATTGCTACTGATTGTCTATAAATATGTGATTTTCTTCATTAATTTAAAAGCTAAAAAAACATAACTAGCTGTTCTCCTCATTCGAAACCCAATGGCTGCACTTTTTAAACTTTTATTTTCAATTTTCATTTTTTTATAAGGGGTTTTTAGTTTTTATATGAAATTACATGCTAAATAATATTGAAAATAATTTCTATGTTTTTTTAGGCAAGAGAATTAAAAACAAACACTTAATTAAAAAGAAAACATAAAATTACATGCTAAACAATATTGAAAATAATTTCTATGTTTTTTTAGGCAAGAGAATTAAAAACAAACACTTAATTAAAAAGAAAACATAAATGAAACTTTTACTTCTATTGACAGCCACAAAGATTTGAAAAATTAAAATAATATAGTAGTTTTGAAAACAATTTATAAAAATATTGTTTTTTTTAATAGGTCGAGGGTTGAAATTCGACCAGAGGTCGAATTTTCAACATTCGACCTTTACTTTTTTTTTTAATAATTTTTCATTTTATAAATTTTTAATACGTCGAGTGTTGAATAGGTCGAATTTTAACATTCGACCTTTGTTTTTTTTAATTTTTTATTTTATAAAAACCAATTTCTAAAAATATTTTATTATTTTATTTTTTTATTTAAACTCTAAAAAGAACAAATTAAGAAAAATAATATCTCATAAAAATAAAAAAGTGTAAATTAAAATATCTCATTTATATAGAAATAATTACAAAAATCGATGTGTCCCACAAGGCGGACGTCGTCGATTTCGAGCTGGTTGTGATCGTCGACTTCGAACTTGAGGTTGCTCTGGTTCTTCTTGATGTTGCTCTGGTTCCTCTGTAGGCGCTTCATGATAATGCTCTCCACGACTCCGACCATGTCCATGCATATGAAGACGAAGGACCAGCCTCTGAGTCATAATGTCCTGAACCAAATGCTGGCATTATCATCGGAGTAACATAATCAGTTTGACTTTGCATCTGCATCACAGGGGGCAACTCTTCCACATTATGGGTAACCTCATCAAACTCATCCTCTTCCTATACAGGTCATCTGCATTTAGGAGCTGGTGGAGGAACAATAGGTATATCGTACATATAATGTATCTCCTCCATATAGCTTTGGTTGTCACTACATATAGAAAAAAACCTAGTTCGGATCATTCCCAACATCACGGAGTATATTGTTGTTCGATCTCTGTGAATTATAAAACAATTAGATAATATTTAAATTAAAAATAATTAGATAATATTCGTTCATTTACCAGATTACCCACAACTACTCCCGGGCGAGTGACATAGCGGCTTGTGATATTATTATACCAATGAATGTAGTCTTGAGTGTCATCTCGGTCAAACTGTTCAATAGAAACCCCCGCTGCAATGAACCTTGCACGATAGTGTCATCACACTACCAAATGTGTAACTTTTTCGGACCAATTTACAGTCCTTAAGTCGATATCATGCAGTAGGGGTTCAGTATTACAAGTCGATGGGACATCCTACTGAAAACCGAATTGTCTCATCACCCTGTCAGAAAGATGCCACTCACCAATGTGAAAACATATGAAATGACTCATCGTCCGCCATATGTTTTGACCATTCGTACAGAAATTGGGAAAAGTATGCATAATAATTTTGTATGGCTCTCAAATAACTTAAAACACAAAATATTATATTGGAGAACATTAAAGACAAATACAATAAAAATGTGTATAAAATAATCAATTAGGTTCAGTGTAAGGTACCTGATCAGGTTGAAGCAAATCAAACATGTATCTGTACTGGCTGACTACATGTGTGGTTGTCCTAGTTATACAAAATTTGTCTCTCCATCTAAATTTTTAAATTAATAATTTAGAATCTAAATTAACTAGATCAGTTATATAAAAATTAAATTGAATTAAAATAACATACCGAGAACCGTAGGCTTGTCCAGCTAACTGAGCGTCATTAACATGTTGTAGCTGTGGAGCCATTGTTAGAAATCGCTCCCAAGTCCATAGTTGCAAAAGTATGAGAGGTCTAGCTATCTCACGAACCTCAGGTCTTGTTGCTTTGTATAGTTGTCAATACAATCATGTCAAATATGCTCCACCCCACGAATACCGCCCCGCATCATAGAGGTTAGCTAATAGTGGCAGGAACATCAAGTAAACAAAATGACTTGATTTGTCGGAAAAGAGACTTCCACCCATCATCTGTAGTATATATGCTTGCGTATATCTTATGACGGTTTTCTCGTCTGCATCATCTGCGAGCTCACGGAATTGTGTTCTTAACCTCGATCTTTTAATTTTATTGGCAGGTGGGGTCACACCGAGGTACAGTTGACAAACTTATGATCAATCATCGTACATCACTCTGGTGATCGGCTTACCGTCAATAGGTAACCCCAACAACACTTCTATGTCTTGTAGAGTGATAGTGCACTCTCCAACAGACATATGAAATGTATGCATCTTAGGCCTCCATCTCTCGACCAAGACTGTGATCAGATGTCAGTCCAACTGAATAAATCCCAATCTGGCAACCCCATAGAATCCAGATATGCATAGTAGCGGTAGTATTCGAGGGTGGAGTGGGATAGTACGCTGGAGAACTGCCTCTCGATGCCTGCAAGATATTTCTCCAGTAGTACGATCTCACCATATAACAGATGATCGATGAATGGACTGGTCGTACAAAACATCGGGATCAACTGGTCCTGGATTTAAAGCTACAATCTAAAAGAAAAAAAATATTTATTTCTCAATTAAAAAAATTATTTCTCAATTAGAAGAATAATGTACAACTTAATTAACTTAATTAAATAATGTACAACTTAATTAAAAGAATAATGTACAACTTTATAAATTATAATAAAAAAATTTGAATATACAATAAAAGTATCTACACTTAATTAAAAGAATAATGTACAACTTAATTAAAAGAATAATGTACAACTTGATTAAAATAATAATGTACAACTTTATTAAAATAATAATGTACAACTTAATTAAAAGAATAATGTACAACTTTATTAAAAGATTGAGCGAAGAGAAGAAGACGCCGATGGATATAAGAGGAAAACCTTATCCTGGTAACGCTGCGGATGCGGCCCGCTTTGTGGAATGGTCACAAGTGTTGTGACAATAAAAGTGTCTACACTTAATTAAATATACATGATAAAAGAAGTATTTATTTCTCAATTAAAAAAATAATGTATAACTTTATATATTACAATAAAAAAAATTGAATATACAATAAACTATAATAAAAAAATTGAATATACAATAAATTATAATAAAAAATTGAATATATAAATAAAAAATATTTATTTCTTAATCTCTAACTATCTTGAGAAGGACACTTCCTTCGATTATGACCTAACTAATTACAAAATCCACATCGTTGTGAGTGACTGGTTCTATCCAATCCATCTCGTTGTGATAACTTAAACTTTTTGGTCTACCAGGTTTTCTCAACAACGATGGATATGTAAGACGAGCATTTATTCACATTTATGCTAAAACTCCCACTTGGTGGTTGGTCATAGTCAACTTCATCAATACAATCAATCATATTACCATTTGTAAACAACAAAAATCTCAAGCATTTGTCCGCCATTTTCTAAAAAAAAAAGACAAACAATACATTACTAATTGTTCTACTAATTATCAAACTTAAACAAAAACAAACCACAATAAAAATCACAATAAGAAATATATATAGGAAATATAAGAAGTTTGTGGGTAAACAAATATTAAACTTTGTATTAAACTAAAAATATTAAACTTTTTAAAAAAATTACAATAATTTTGTATTATACTTTTTATAAGAAGTATATTAAAAAAATTACAATAATTTTGTATTAAACTAAAAATATTAATCTTTTTAATTTATAAACATCAACTTTTTAAGTTTTATGAATATCAACTTTTTAAACATAACAATAAATTAAACTTTTTATAACTATTTTAAATATAACAACAAATTAAACTTTTCAAATATCATAAGAAATTTATACAAAAAAAATCATAATAATTTTTTATTAATCTAAAAATATTAAAGTTTTTAAACTATAAACATCAACTTTTTAAATATGTAAACTTTTTAAAACTATTTTTTCAAATTTAATATAAAACAAAAAATTAAATTAAATTAAACTTTTTCAAACTATTTTAAACTATATTTTCAAAGTTAATACTAGAAAAATAAAATATCATAAGAAATATATTTCAAAAAATCATAATAAATTTGTATTAAACTAAAAATATTAAAGGTACAAACCTCACAATTTAATCAACGAATGTTATCATAAGAAACATAACAATAAATTATACTTAAATACAAACAAAAACAAACAAAATATAAATAAGATTAACATGTTGGTATAACATCCCAACCATAAGATTAACACTAATAACAATTACTAAGATTAACACTAATAGAGAAAGAACTACTAACATCAATATGTAAATATTATTGAATTCAACATGATAAATCTACTAAATATAATAAAACTAGTAATAAATAAATAGTAAACTCACAAATTTAACTTACCTTTTTTGTTCTTTGTTTCCCAAACAGCAACAAAGACTATAAATATATATATGTATATGTATATATATATATATATATAATAGTATGAGAATAAGAACAAAATATATAGTACTTTAAAAAAATGAAATTTTGTATAGTAAAAGTACAAACCTCACAATTTAATAGACGAATGTGGGAGAAGAAGAAGATTTGCTGAAGGCAGTGAGAAAATGTGAGAAAATGAAAGGCTGAAGGTAGTGAGTGAGAGAACGAAAGCAGTGAGGAGAAAATGAGAGGCTGATCTTAAAGGTCGAAAAACAGTGAAGAGAAAAGGCAGTGAGGAGAATGAGGGAATGAAAGCAGTGAGAAAATGTGAAAAAATGAGAAGAGGGGGTAGGGGTTATAACCTTAAAGGTCGAGTTTTCAAAACTCGACCCACGGGTTCGGCGTTGGGAAAATAATATGAATGGGACAGGACGGGACGCTGACATGCTACAGAGATTCGGATTCGTTGTAAAGGAAATCGACGATTCAAATCACTCTCACGCGCACTGCAGAGATCTGGATTTTTAACTAAGCGATCGCTTAGGAGTTTGTGGGTGATCGTGTAGTAAGGAAAGAAAGCTCTCGAGAGGCCATCACAGTGTGCTGTTTATCGTGTACTTCCACAAGGCGATCGTGTAGTAAAGCTCAGTGATCGTGTAGTAAAGCTTAGCGATCGTGTATCATTTGGTATACGATCGTATAGTAAAAGGTAGGTGATTGTATAGGTTTTGAAAAGGCAATCGCCTAATTGTAATAGCTAAGCGGTCGTGTAGGAGTTTTTGGGCAATTGTGTAGTGAGGAAAGAGAGCTCTCGAGAGGCCATCGTTGCGTGCCGCTCATCGTGGACTTCCACTAGGCGATCGTGTAGCACTTGGTACACGATCTAGCTAATTGTCCCCCCTTCCCAAGTGTGATTTCTATGTTATGTATGGCCATGCCTAAGGGCATATCGGTTGAAGTAGATTCTTCTTTTTGATCAATCAAAACCCCTTCTCAAACTATACAAGCTTCTTCCAAAGTATACAACTTTCTAAGCTACCTACCTTAGTCGACTAAGCAAGTGAGACGGGTAGACCACCCAGAAGGAACGTAGTTTGTTGTTCAGTTTTGGTATGCGGTATTGGCGCAAAATGCTATCCTACTCTATTGTTGTGTAGCAATAGGAGCCTGCTCATGCTGCTTCGGCGGCTCTTTTTCGCCTTCTCTTCACTCTGGACGGGAGGGCTAGTGGACGCGGGGAGGGAGCAGGCGATAGGCGATCGTATAGGTTTTAAGAAGGCGATCGTCTAATTGTTATAGCTAAGCGATCTATAGGAGTTTATAGGCGATCGTGTAGTGAGGAAAGAGATCTCTCGAGAGGCCATCGAAGCATGCCGCTTATCGTGTACTTCCACTAGGCGATCATGTAGTAAAGCTCAGCGATCGTGTAGTAAAGCTTAGTAATCGTGTAGCACTTGGTACACGATGGTATAGTAAAAGGTAGGCGATCGTATAGGTTTTGAGAAGGTGATTGTCTAATTGTATGTCACACCCCGCTCCAGATTACCCTCATAACCTGGATAGAATGGTAACTGCAGCAGCTACCAACCTTTTTGTTGGCACTTACTGCCTATCTAACCTGTTAAATTTTGCTCAAACCTTGAATATGTACATATCATCAATATACAAACATATTAACTCAGAACTTAACACATTTACATTACAAGGTTTCGTAGCATTATTCATACATGAGTATTACAACTTAGTGAGCCCCATCAAGAATACTAGTCACTAGACAGACACATGTGTACTAACTAATACAGGTCTTCAATTACGTTTTCTTCAACCTATTTCTTTGAGTGGCAGAGCAGTAGTAGAAAAGTCTTTTGGGAACCGACCGCTACCTGAAAGGAAAAAATTTGAAAACATGAGCTAGAAGTCCAGTGAATGACTTAATAAAAACATAAATCTCATGCTTAAACTGAAAGCTTGAAAACATAATACGGGAACTAAAATATGTCAAGCAAACGTGTACATAAAACCTTTAAAACCATTGTATCTGAAACCTGAATCTTAGTTGAGAATGAACATTCATCGCTCTAATTCCCAATGCCAAGCCATGGCCAGATGAGACCCCTACCTCGATCTGTTCATACTGAACTATGGCTAGGAGAGATCCCTACGTCGAACTCTTTAAATATACTGATGGCCATCTCAAGCAACTTCCTTTAAACATAAACATTGATAACAACTCTTAAACACCATTAAACATCATTATTCCCTAGTTGAGAACGAGCATACATCACTCTAGCTCCCAACGTCTGTTATTGACCAAAAGACTCATACTTCGGCCTCCCTTTGCTGGTATATGACCTAGGAAACCCATACTTCGGCCTCTCATTCAGAATTACCTACGTGCACGTGGAGTTTTCTATGTACTGTCAACACCTTAGGTACATTTATTCAGATACCTTCCTTACCTTCAGTATCCAGCTCACTTAAACTATCAAGTTCTCGAAGAACATTAAAAGAATAGTTCTCAAATATAGCACAGAAAACTCTTTAGGATACCTTCCCTACCTTCAGTATCCCTTTTCATTATGTTTAGGAATACCAACGCATGTACTTTGACAACCTTAGGATTTAAAACATAGTACATCAAGCTTAATTCAACCTTAGCTTTTAACCCTAACGCATGCTTCATACTTTGTAAAATAAGTTGGCTTAAATCATGTTGAACTAGCTTGTAAAAACCATTCGCATACGTTAGACAAGGAAAACATACTTGGAAAACTCGTATATTAGTAAACATCATGCGTTGATCATGCTTTCAATCATAGAAATAAGTTGCTTGGAATCCCATAAAATTTAGCATGAGACTAACTTTGCTCAATCCCTCGACGTCGTATTACTTACATGCACGTGCTTATAATTGAGTACCGTCATACCTTAGGTACTTAACTAGGATACCTTCTCATTGTCCTTCAGTACCCTTAGGATATCTTCTCATTGTCCTTTAGTAGCCGTCGTATAACTAGTCATAAACATTTAGTTGAAAACTAAGGCTTAGTGCTTAAATCATCATACTAGTTCATCATGAAAATGGAGTTACTAAAACATGCTGAAAGTATTTGGACAAGATAACATACTTAAATCATGTCAATTTCCATGGAAAACATGTTTTACTTAGCATGAGAAATAGCTTCAAACATATGTTGTTTGGCACTTCATATAAACACTTAGCATAAGAAAGAACTTCAAATGAATCATGGTTTCTAAATCACTAAAACATTAAATCATCACATAGTCACTCACAGCTTGTCGGGGCTCTTAATAGTTTATACGCCTCTCCTAGCTCTTCTTGGCCTGAGAGGACATAATTCCCGGTTAAATTCCTTAGAATTCTTAGCAGAATATCTCAACTAGTTCATTTACTAATGGAACTTTCCTCAACAAAACAACATTGCTAGCGAGATAACCATTATGAGTGAATTCATCCTCATGAGCGGGATCAAGCATATCATTAGCAAAACTTCAACCTAGCGATACTCACCACACCAACGAGATTTAGCCCAAATTTCCAGCGAGATTTCCTTCTTAAGCGAGATCTTTAGTACAAAATTAGCGAGATCCTCATCTTTCTTATCTCGCTCTCGCTCTCCACGGTGAGCTATTTGCTTATTCTTCCCAAGCAGCTATCTGCTTATGCATAAATTTCCTGCTTCAATTTCAAAAATTCATAACTCAAAATCCTGAACTCTTTTCAAGAAACTTCCTTCTACAAACTTGTTTAGAATCAAGTATCAACATTACCTTAAAATTTCAGCTCAAAATTCTCCGTCGTTTGATCTGGAGATTCAAACTTTCATCATTGGCCCTAATTCAAGTAGCTGTCTGCTTGTTCAACAATTTCTAGTTCAAATTTCAAAAATATATAACTCGATTTCCAGGCCTCATCTTAAAAAGTTTCATTCTACAAAGTTGTTTATAACTGAGTTACCTCAAATTTTTTGCTCAAAACGCTTCGTAATTTATCCTGGAGTTTCAATTCTTCACTGATGGCCTAGATTCACCCGAGAAACGAACCCTTCGTCTTTATTTTGCCCCTCCAACCTTATTCCGGCGAGTTTTCCCTTCAGCAGCATAGCCACAAAAAATAGACACACAGAGCTTTCAAATACCACTAGAATTACACAAATAGCCTAAGTAGTTTGTCCAAACCGACCCAAAATTCTGCATGAACCCTCCTTGTGCCACCTTGCCCATTATTGGTGATGAAGGGCTAGGATTTAGCAAATTTTCTTTTGCTAACTGCACTCACAATATTACTTCAGCACTACACCTCATTAGATGGTATGGTCTCATCCATATACTTATTATGCATTCCATCATCAAGCATGACCTTCCTTAGCCTAGCCGAGTTTTATCCTACTTTTACACTTAGCTACCCAAGAGCTTATTTCTTCTTGCTTCCATCTTCTATCCTTCCTAAGAGATGGCTTCATTTAGCTCATTAGAAAAAATCACATTACTTACTCTTACTTAAAGTAATTAGGGTTCGGGTTTTACATTGTAATAGCTAAGTGATCGTGTAGGAGTTTGTGGACGATCGTGTAGTGAGGAAAGAGAGCTTTCAAGAGTGGGAGTTCGGAAGACGCTGTCATGGAAAGGCCATCACAGTGTGTCGCTCATCGTCTACTTCCACTAGGCGATCGTGTAGTAAACTCAGTGATCGTGTAGCACTTGGTATACGATCGTATAGTAAAAGGTATGCGATCATATAGGTTCTGAGAAGGCGATCGTATAATAATAATAGTTAAGCAATCGTGTAGGAGTTTGTGGCCGATTGCAGAGGATTTAGTAAGCGATCGTTTAGTCATATTGAGCGATCGTGGAGAGATTATAAACGATCGTTTAGCGTCTCATAAGCGACCGATTAATCTTGTTTGATTCCTATCGTCTAATAAAGAAGTTGTTCATCGTTCACTTGTTCTTTTCGGAAGTTTGCACCTACTGTGACGTTAATAAAGAATTACTAAACGATCACATAGTAATTTTACTAAACGTCCTCTTCTCAATTTCCTTTAGATCGAGGGTCAAACTCTCGATCTCTTCTTTAATTTTCAACAGGTCAAGGGTTGAACCCTCGACAAAGTATTTTAAACAAAATCCCCGCCTTGAAAACTCCAAAACAACCATAGATTTCTAAAGAGTTTCAAAACCACTATATGTTTCTAAATTATTTTCCTAATCACAATATTAAAAAAATAATAATAATAATAATAAAAACTTCCACTAAATGAATGGCAATACCCGAACCAGACGGTGATTATCACAATACTTCTGATAGGTTCAAGATTACAAGGATTTCTCCCAATCGTCATGTAAAGAACATTCACACAACATCTCTTCGCTTCCAAACATAATCTTTACATAGTGTCTCTAATTTCCACCACAAACGACATAGTTGTAATGTTTGCATCATTCAGCGGGTTGCATAATCTTGTAGGTAATTGAACATCTAAATAATCGCCAACACCAGCTCTAGTGCTGCCCCAATCCGCATATATGAAGTTTGTGTCGGTTTTACATAAATGATTAAAACTATGCGGGTTTATTAATTTTAAATGCTTTTACACATGTATGTTGTCAATTACTATGCTTCTCCTTCCTATGTTGTTACCATTAAGGTCGATTCCAACTTGGCGAGTCATATTCTTGCAGTCTCGTAGTCTTCCATTAATTTTTACTTTAATTTTCATTTATATTTCTACAAATTTTCAATAAATATGTCTTTTTTTTTAATTAGTTTAAAAGCTTAAAAAAACATAAAAGTTGCTCTGCTGATTTTAGAAACCCAATTGCGGCACTTTTTTATACTTTTATTTTCATTTTTCATTTTTTATAACCGATTTTTAGTTTTTATATGAAATTAGATGCTAAATAATATTGAAAATACTTTTTTGTTTTACATTTTATTATCCCATTAATTTTTACAAGCTTAAGAAAACCTAAAGTCCTGATTAGAAACCTAATGACTGTACTTTTTTTATACTTTTATTTCAATTTTCATTTCTTTATAAGCGATTTTTAATTTTTATATGAAATTAAGTTCTAAATAATATTGAAAATAATTTCTTGTTTTATATTTTATTATCTCATTAATTTTTACAAGCTTAAAAAACATAAAGAATTATCTCTTAATTAGAAACCCAATGGCTGCACTTTTTTATATTTTATTTTATCTTTCATTTCTGTAGATAATTTGTGCTCTTCTTATTAATTCGTGAGACCAATATACATATTGTATCATCTAAGTGTTTAATACGGTATTAAATCTTAATTGTTGTATGGCTGTAGATGTAATTAAGCAGATAGATCCACAATACAAATCTATTTCAATTAAAAATGACAGATATTGACCCTATTTCAAAAATTGTACTAGAATAATTGATGAGACCCATATACATATTGCATCATCTAGAGGAAAGCATATACCATATACCGATCGAAAAGATATTATTACACAAAATATTATGGTTGTTTGTGATTTTAACATGAGAGGGTGTCGTTTATGATGCTCAAATTTTTATAGAGACGTTAAGAAGACCGCATTTAGGATTTCCACGTCCACCTATAGATTAATATGCAAGAATAAATACATTAATAATTATTATATTTTTTTAGTAGTTATTTTTATTGATAAGTGTTCACTTCGATGTGGAATCCAATCAAGAGGCATGAAGGAAGTACTTAATCATAGACATTTATCGTTTAGATGTACAATTGAGAGAACATTTGGTGTTTGGAAGAATAGATGGAAAATTGTTTGGGAAATGCTAGTTTTCTATTCGACAAATAAGTAAGAATTGTTATTACTTCAATGACTTCCATAACTTTATAAGAGTTAGGGATGGCAAAAATCTATGCATGTATCCATCCCTATATGGGCAGGGAATCCCTGATTTGATAGGAGATGGGGTCAAAACGGATTCTCGATCGGGGACGAGGAGAGTATCCATGTTATGTTATTTTTCACTTTTGTATCCACTCCATTTTATAATAAACAATTTACAATTATTTTATATGCAAATATTTTATGCTCTTTAATTTTGTAATTAATTTCTAATATTTGATATTATTTTATAATTATTTTTTCATTTCTTAAGTGTCTGTGCTTGTATTGACATTTACGTAAATATTTTACATCTAAATATTGTCTTATTTTGTAAAATGATGATTAAAAATATTAATTATAGTCTAATTCAGCCACAACAAAAGTTTCATTAACATTATAACAATTTTCATTCATTTCCATAAGTTCCCAAAATTTCTATTGATATCAATATTTCCATCAATCTTTTCGTAAAATAGAGACCTTGATATTTCTATCGTCATCAATATTCCGAACCTTGATTTTACTTAAACATCAAAGATTCAGAATCAAAGAAAATGTTGCAAAGAATGTTATTATTTGAGGGTGTTAAAAGAGTAATCATATGTTATTAAAAAGATTCATATCCGGAAGTTCATTTTTTTTTTCATTCATATCTTAGTCAACTCAATTATATTGGACTAATCTCATACGAGTCCCAGCTTAGAAATTTGCCAAAAGATTCTATAAACAGCCACCATGTTGTTCTAACTCAATCCATCTGATCACAAACTCACCCATCTCAGCTTTCAGAACAACTTCAACACTATCTTGAATTGTCAATTCGGGCAATGCCTCATTTAGATAAAGACACCAATTATCCATCTAGATCGATAGCTCGGTCTCCCAAAAAACGTAGGGTAAGTTGACGAATCAGATTGTTGGGTACATTATGTCAATAAAATATAACCTCAGTTTCCCTATGAACACAGAAAAAATTAGCCTCTGAACAACAGCATTGAACTAATCTCATCAATAACTAAAGAATGAGATATCACATCAGCTGGAAATGTAAGGGAATTCGATTGTATGAAACTGCAACACATCAAAATCTGTTGTCATTTGGGATGGAGAATATAAAAGCAGTCGCTGCACAAAAACTCCATAGCTCGACAACTACTAAAGATAAAGTCCAGTCTCATCTACATTACATGACCTTTACTCGGATGACGAAAATGGTACTCCATTCGAGAGTTTAAGAGTCGAAAGCATGAGATTCAAATATGTACAAGAACTATTCTGATCAAGAAGCCTGATACACAAGTTAAGCTGTCCTCGAGGACATTCACTTCAAGTCATTGAAACGATAATGACATTATTTCTGCTTGGTGCATCCACCTTTGAAGTGTTTTGGGGGTGTGCCCATGGTACCAAAACCATGGTCATGAAGCAGAAGAGAACCACCGCGTGCTGCTTTCATACTGTATATGCAGAGATCAAAAACTACTTGTTAATGGCAACTTTCATGTCCAAGATGATACTTGTTAATGACAACAGATATATATTTAAAGTATATGCTCAGTATAGAGAAATAGCCAAATTGAAAGATATAAATGTTTGTGCATTTTGTCACAGCATGAGATGAAACAACCAAATACAAGAGTAATTTTATATACCATCTTACATGTTTAATAGCAGAAATATTCTTTTTATCAGATGGAGAACCACAAAATACAAGAAACTTTATCACAACATTGACTCCCAACCCGAATGCTGAACCAAAGATGCAACACTGTTCAATGTAACTGTTCAGAAAGACACTACATGAAATATAGTTAGAAAAAATCAATACATCTGGTTATTCCCAACACCTTCTAAGGCATATGTTTTGTATAGAGAAATTAAAGTTATTCTGCATTCAAGGCCACTAATTTATCATCATTTATGACGGGCTATGTCTGAAAGTTGTATTTTAAAACCACAAAAACAAAATGTCGGAAAAAAAATGCTAGGTTGGCTAATTTCAAAAAATTATGTTCCTTTTTATATTCTCAATGTCCTCATAGGTAGTTTGTTTTTATAATAACAAAACTTGTCCTTCCGAAGATCATTGGTCTGTACACAATAGTCTTAATATAACAGATTAACAGGTCATCTAGCCAATATTCTTAGAACTAGCTTCTAGAAACTATTTTGCAAATATAAATCACAAAGCTACTATCTGTATTAAAAGAAAGTAATGGTTTTTACGCCTAACTATCAAACAAGCTGATATGAGTACGCTAAGCCACAAGTGGGCTTCACACATTCATGGGAAAAGACAAGGACATGACAAATGACAAGAGGCCTGCTAGTGCTAGGCTAAAAAGAGCTTATTGGACTTCCAACACCAAAACAAATTAATGGATTGTGTCGCTTTGATATTTTATTACCAGATAGCAGTCTGTTCATTTTGAAGCCACTACAGGCCTTATTTCTTCCCCTAAAGTTAATATCCTGGCCGTAAGAAACTCAAAGGCATGTTAAAGAGATTGGATAAATGCTGCTGCTATTGCTAGGTTACTTGTTACTAGACAACTAATTAATTCCTTAGAGAAAATACATTCGAGCAACAATTAAAACTATCATTGCATTATTAAGATTGAAATCAAGTTCTTTAAAAATGGAAGGTATGGTATAAAGCACATAGGCGAAGTCAAGAAAGGACTTCGCAACTTATTTTGAATAATAAGCAACACGAGAAGGAGCATACTAGATATTTACCAACGTGAAATAAATTTTAGTAGATTTCACATGTAATTTAATTAAATATTGGGACTATGAGAACTTGCATCACTAATTATTGTATACCAACCCGTTGGATTCACATTCTAACCACAAGTGGGCCATACAAGATCTCAGAATGTCATGAAGAAACTAAAAACTTGATGTACATCAGAAAAGATGCATCTATAGTCCTATAGGCTTCCACCTGGCTTAAGTAGGCCCCTATCTTCTTAATGAAAGTAGTTTTTTTTTATAAAAGAAAATATGTGACGGGGCTCAATAAAAAAATTAACTCTTAACGAGTAACGGAGGATTCAAATTTAAGCTCTGTGCCATTAGGCACGACTTTTGGTGCATACTTAAAATCAAGTTATAAATCAGGAAAAGTTCCTCATTTATCTCTAATCCACATCCTTCTCAACCAAAGTTCATAATTTAAATGTACTAGCACTTGTCCTCTCTTGGACCAGATTTTGTATTGCATAATTAAGAAAAAGACAAAACCATAGGGCTTCTTTATATGTGAAGGATTCGGGAACGATCAGAAAATTCAATAAGATAGAATGGGAATAACCTACTTGAGTACACAATCAATAAACAAAACATAAAAAACATCATGGATGGGTATCACTTCAAGAATGACTACATATAACTAAAAGTAAGGTGCCTCGTACGATGAATGTTCTAATTACATATTTGTGTATGATTTAGCATGACTTTGGCAATTGCAATCATAGGATTACATACAGCCAACATGTGAATAGAGAATCGAACAACTTCAATTCCCCTTTTTCACCTTATAAGATCCCTAGTAATAATAACTGCCTAAATTGCATAAAGCATATTCATGAAAGCAAAAGACATCATACCTCCTCTGTCTTCATTTGGAGAGTTGAGCGCAGGTGAATCCGGCTCGCACAAGTTCATTGATTACGTCTCTAAACTTAACATAATCTTCAAATTTGTTGTACACTTGATGAGAAATTCGTGCATATCCTGTTATAGGGGCAGTTTCCCCCTTTCTCGGAGCACGGTAATATATCGGGACTTCAACTCTAAATTCTTCCCGCAAATGCGTTCTCAACTTCAGAGTATCAGATTCACTTGAGATGTCCAAGCATGAAGGTAGCCCCACCATGACCATACTTGCACACATATTCGGTGGGCAGCCAAGATGAGTCTTCCATGATTCTGCCAACATCTCTCCCATCTTAATAACAGCCTCGTGATTCCGTTTTTTTATCCCGTTAATCCCATCTTCAAACCTATTAACAAATTTCAAAACCGAAGGCACGACCAACTGAGAACTATAATCCCTAGTTCCAATCCAAGCACTTTCTATGGCCAACCCATTACCATACTCATGAGAAACAACAGGATGATGCAAATCAGAATGACTTGGGGACCTCCTGGAATACAAAAAAGCAATTGAAGGTGGACAAAAAAACCACTTATGCAAATTACTAGTATAATAATCGGCACCAATCTCTTGCATATCAATATCAGTACACCCAATAGCATGAGCAGCATCAACAAATACTTGGTCAACACCCTCTTCCCTACAAATCTTAACTAACTCCTTAACCGGTATAACCACACAAGGCATCGATGTAATATGATCAATCACAGCCAAACGAACCTTCCTACCATTAGCCTTTCCTCTCTCCAACGCCTGACGAAATTCACACATAATCTCATCATTAGACTTAACAGGAAAAGGCAATTGAACCTCAATTACATACCCACCAGCTCGAGAAACATACGCCTCTATAGACTTCTTCACAGCACCATACGCATAGTGAAGCATAACCGCCGCATCACCTTTCTCGAATCTCCCCTCAGCAAAATCCCTAGCGATTTTCTGCAAAACTATAGCAGCTGCAGTGGTAGCGTTATCAACAATAGAAACTTCATCAATATGCTCGGCATTGATGAGATCCTTGATGATGGTTCTCGACTCAAGAATCCCCTTCTTGAGCTCGTTGAAGTAGAACCAGTCAGGCTGGCGAAGGAACTTAAGCTGCCATTGCTGTTGAGCAGAGATGACAGAAGAAGGGCAACAGCCAAAGCTACCGTTGTTGATCCGAGCAACAGAAGGGTCATGGTGGGCAAACTCGGATTGAATTTCTGAGTCAGAAATGAAAGTGGGAGCGATTTTAGGCCTTTTGGGCAAGTGGGTATTGGCGTCACCGTTGAGATGAGGGGTAGAATCAGGGGGAAGGTGGTTTTTTTCACAGTGAGAAGCCATTAAAGGGAGATGGGTAAGCAGGATTTAGGGTTGAGAGTGATGGGTGAAGCTGAAATTGATAGAAAATGAGAAAAGTGAGGAGGGAGAGCGAGAAAATGGGAAAATGGGTCGAAGAAAGAAGGAGAAATGCGATTAGAAGGGAGGTTTTGTTCGAGGGAGGAGAATACGGAAGAGAGGAAAACGTCAAGGCGACTGAAGAGAAAAATAATGAGAGCATAGACAAGTGGGGTTGTACAGTGCTGCAACAAAGAGAGAAAATGGAGAGAGAGATTTTGGCTTCCTCCATTAACAGAGTAAGCCATTTCAAGTGGCCTTGTTTGTCTTTGTCCTTTTATGTCATCCTCAGCCACAAAGAACACATAAATTTGGTGCTTACATCTCCTTTTAGACTTTCTATTAGGTCTGCTCCTTTTATAAGATGTTTGTTCACATAAAAAAAAATAATAATAATAAAAAAAAATAAAACCTTTTCTATATAATATGTGAGTGGGAGGAACGACTCAGATCTGAAGTTAATGGTCAATATTTTCCATTGTTGTATAATAAGACGTGAAAATAAAGGGAGGAGTTGAGAGATAAAACGTACATCAAATGAGTCAGTAGGGGTTATTTAGATTGGGGTTTTTTTTTTTAATTTAATTGGGGAAAGGGGATTTGGAACTTATTTAGGAAAAATGGGAGTTTTTTTTTTTTTTTTCCATCCAAGAGACGCATTTAAACATATTTTATTATTTTTTTTCCTGTCGTATTTAAAAAAAAAAATTAAACCGATCAAAATGTGTCTGTTGAACAGATGCATTCAGAGTAAGTTGACAATTCACTCTGACGCATGTGCTGTGTCAGAAATGCATCGACCAAATTTAGCATTTTTTCCATATTTTAGCATAAAAAATCCCACTTTTTTCCTTCATTCCGTTTCATCTTCTCCTTTCACAAATTTCATCTTCCTTACCGATTTCATTTCTCCTTCACAGATTTCATCCTCTTTCACAGATTTCATCCTCCTTCACCGATTTCATCTCTCTTTCACCAAAACCTTCATTTGATCTTCCTCTTCATCATCGAAGCCCTCATTTCATCTTTACCAAAACAAAATTTCCTTCATTTCTTTCACATTTTCCATTTATTTTTAAATACCGATCATTTTCTAGCTTCATTTGTTTCAATGTAGTATTTTATTTAGTAAGTTGATATATTTTTGTTATTTAACTTTGAATTAAGTTTTTGATAATTTTTACTGATTTTTTAATGTTTATTTTGTTTACAGTGATATTATTCAAAGTTTTTTTATAAGTTGGAATATTTGGTAAAGTGCAAAGTTTTTTTTGGTAGTGTGTAATATTTTTGCTTTAATAAGTTGATATATTTTTTATAGTTGGTTATCATAAGGGAGAATTACATGTGATTAACTAAAACGAATTAAAGAAACTGTATATTTAATAAGTCGATATATTCTCTATTGTTGGTATTTGGTTGATTTTTAGTTATCAAAATGAGTATGTCTTATTTAGTTAAACATAATAAATTGTAAGTATGTCTTCTTATTATACATATCAAATTATGATAATTATTTTTAAAATATAGTTTAGATTGTTCAACTATGATTTTTAAAATATTACATCATAGTTTCAAATTATTTATGTTTAAACATATAAAAAAAATTTAACGTTCTTAATAGGAAAAAAATAAATCTAAAAATAGGTTGAAAAAAAAAATTTAATGAATTCTAAAAATAGGTATTTAAATATGTTCTTGATGAAGAAAAATAAATTTTTTTAAATGTAAAATTTATATTTAATTTTTTTTTTCATTTTGCCAAAATTTTAAAATTTATTATTAGTTTTTAATGTAAAATTAAGAATATGTGGAAAAAAGAATAGTGATATTACTTTATTTTGTGAAGAAAAAAAAATAAACGAATTAAAGAAAATTTAAAGTTAATAGCGATATTGGATTTAAACTAAAATGTTCAATTATTTTTGTTTAAACACATAAAAAAGTCATTAATAAAATATATTACATAGTAAAAATAATGTTTTTTTTTTCATATAAAAGTTATATAAAAGTTATATTTAAATATTTTTTTATTTTGCCAAAATTTTAAAATTTATTGATAGTTTTTAATGTAAAATTAATAATATGTTCCTAGTGAAAAAAAAAAGTGATATTATTTATTTTGTAGAGAAAAGAAAAAAAAAACATATAAAAAAGTTAATAGTTAAAAGTTTAGAAACATATAAAAAAGTCATTAATAAAAATAATATAATATGTTCCTAATGGCTATTAATGTAAAATTATTAATATGTTCCTAATGTCTATTATTTTAGTAAAAAAAAAATATTACATAGTAAAAAAATATCCATAATTTTGTATTGACTTTTTTTTTATACCATATTTCTGAAGAAAACTCTACAATCAAGTCATTCAAAAGGTATGTATATAGTTATTTACCATTATTTGGAATGATGTATTCATTATTGAATATTGAATATTTGAATGTTAATGTTATTTTTAGTAATATTGTGTTGTTGTAAATTTTATGTTGATTAAAAAACAAAGATTCATGTCAATATAAAAGAATATTTATCATTGATTTATGGTCAAATGATGATGCATGGCTTAATATTTTATTTGTTTATTAAAAAAAATACCTTTATTTATATTTATTAAAAAAATAGTAATAACACATTAATATAGTTTGCCTAATATATACTTACAAATATTATGATAAATATCATATTGCATTTGCCAAACTACGATGGACGTTGTGGAATTTTTATGTTATATGCACGAAAACATTGTTAATGGGTCAAACGGGATAGAATATGATAGGCAATCATCTTTTCGTATAAACATGCATCGTCAAGTTAACTTCAACACATTAATCGATGGATTATGTGATGTATTATCCATAAATAGAGATGATGGAGTAGAGGTAATATGTAGATATGGTAGTTATGTAACGGGATCTACTTTCTATATCCCATCTCATTACGAAGTGAGACTGATTTACGGTTCATGATGAGCAACGCTTCATACCCTCCAAATAGAGTTGAGCTATATATATCCCAACCCAGTGTCCCAAGTCCAGCATCAATGAGAAAAGAAGTTGAAACTACTGTTGAGTTGGAAAACCATGTTGTGGAGGATGAGTAGTGTGATCTAACTATTGCCACAAACGATGAAGAAGTTGAGATAGACGATGATGATATCGATCTAGATCAACTACCTGGTCAATTTTATGGCATACATGAAGTCCCCAAAATATTTACTGAGATAGACCTGAACGAGATGACCATTGGACCCGATTCGACAATGGGGGAAGACAATAATATGGGGTCTGATTCACTGCTTAAGGGGATGATATTCAATTCCAGATTGGATTTAAAAAATGCAATGAAAAACTATTCAATCATTCGACATCAAAATTTTGAAGTCATTGAGTCGAAGAAAACAATATAGGATGTCAGGTGTAAGAGATATGGCAATGAGTGCACGTGGAGACTTCATGCTATTTGCCGTAAAAAACACGATAAATTTGAAATCACCTAGTACAATGGTCCGCATTCTTGTGATGCAAAACTAAGTCAGGATCACAATCAATTGGAGTCAGATCTAATTGCATCTGAGGTAAGCAGCATAGTGAAAAAAAATCCATCAGTTGACATCAAAACATTATAAGATATTATCTTAAAACAGTATGGTTATTCCGTCAAACAGTGTGGGACGGAAGAAGAAAGGCAATTGCGAAAATATTCGGAGATTTGATCGAATCATATAATTGCTGCCCAAATGGATGAATATCTTGCAAATCACAAACCTCGGTACAGTCGTCTATTGAAGGCTAAATGAGTTGGATTGTGATGAAAGGCTTGTAATGTTCAGTAGCGTGTTTTGATCGTTTGGACCTGTTATCGAGGGTTTCAAGCATTGCAAGCCACTATTTCAAATTGACGGAACCCATTTGTTTGGGAAGTATGAAGAAACATTGTTAATAGCTACCTTAGTAAATGCAAATGGTCACGTCTATCTGGTTGCATACGCCATTGTATCGGAGGAAAGTGCTGACTCGTGGAGCTGGTTTTTGAGGAATTTATAGGATCATGTAGTGCATAAAAGGGAGGGAATGTGTCTAATTTCATATAGACACAAAGGCATTATATCTACAGTCAGAAACCTTAGCAACGGTTGGGTTGGAGTACACCACAGAATCTGCTTGCGACATGTGGCGAGTAATTTTAACGACAAGTTCAAAAATAGTTTATTGAAGAGTTTGGTGTATAGTGCAAGATCAAAATTTCAAGTTCGGAATTTTAATGACTGTATGGCCGAACTTCAAATAACAAATCCTAATTGTTTACGATATTTTGCTTCCATAGATCCTAAATAGTGGACACAATCACATAATGGTGGTCATCATTATAGATGGCTAACAACAAATGTGGCTGAAAGTATAAATACTGTTTTGAAAAGAGCCAAAAAGCTACCAATCGCTGCACTAGTCTAAGCAACATTCTATCGAACTATTGCTTATTTCGTTGTTCGTCGTGTAGAAATAGAGACTGCTCTTGAATCGGGAGAGTGTTTCACAAGGTAAATTATTCACATCTTAGTTACCCACGTTTTTATATTGATTATCGAGGTATTATAAGGATATTTCACATTTGTCATAGGTATGCAGTAAAGAAAATAAGTCGTTGGGAACAACGTGCAACCAAACATTCCGTCAACATATTTGACCATCGAACAAGGTTGTGTGAAGTCACCAACTCAATTAACCCAATAACACTAAAGGGTGGAAACACACACTGAGTAAAGTTAAGTGAAAGAGCATGCACATGCAATAAGTGGCAGAGTTTTGGAATCCCCTGTTCTCACGCTATAGCTGCATATAAGACTATTGGGGTAAACTAATTTTACTACATTGAAGACTATTACAAAATTTCCACTTATCTGACATGTTATTCACCCCAGTTCGAGCACATCCCCGATAAAAAATGTTGGCCTGATCCTAACTTCCCAACTATTTATCCAGACGAATCACGAGTTAGGAAGGTTGGCAAACCGTGTACTTATCGCATTCAAAACGAGATGGATTGGAGGGAACGTTACAAGACACGGTGCACAATTTGCAGACAAGAAGGGCATAATAGACGGAATTGTCTCAATCGAGCTCGTCATGCGACTTAGTTATTTGTTTTTAATTCTTATTGTATTTAATTGATTGTAACTTCTTTTACTTATTTATTCTTTATTAATTTTCATTGTATTTAATTGAGTTTATTTATTGATTATATTTATTGATTGTATTTATTGATTGTATTTATACAATAAATGGTGTATTCTTTATTAATTGTCATTGTATTTATTAATTATATTTATACAATAAAGGGTGTATTCTTTATTAACTGACATTATATTTGTTGATTGTAATCATATTGATTTTTACTAAATTTAATATTGTTTTTATGGGATTAAATGGACGGGGATGTTACCACAAGACCATACAACAACTCGGTTTTGTACATATAGCGCAACCAAAGATCCGAGGTTGTTTGGGAAGATGAGTATATCGATGCAATGCATTGTCAGTGAAAAGAGGTTGTTATTCGCAGGCACAAGAACCCAAGCCCTCGTATATTGAACTATCTATGAGCTGTTGGATTCTACGGAGTCTCTTGTATAAAATTTATACAACTAGACTGACATCTGATAACGGCATTAGTGGAACAATGACGCCAGGAGACACACTTTCCACATATTGCATGGAGAGTGTACAATTACACTTCAAGATGTAGCCATCCAATTTGGACTCCCGATTAATGGAAGACCATTGCTCGGGTCTCTAAATTATGACTGGGAACAAATTTGTGCCCTTCTTTTAAGCGTAACCATGAATGAGTCGTTCTTAAGGGAAGTCGTCTAAGTCTATCATGGTTAGCTGATCAATTTAACAACTTCGCCCATCTACCAGACCATGAAGATGAAGAGAACCTACAACGATATGCTCGAGCATATATTCTCACATTGATTTGAGGATTGGTATTTCCTGACAAATCCAATAGCAGAGTGCACCTGATGTATATTCCTCTCTTGGTGGATTTTGATGTTGTCGGGACTTACAGTTGGGGCGTTAGATGTCTTGAATGGTTGTATAGGCAACTATGCAAGAGTGCAGTTATAGATGGAAAAGACATTGCAGACCCACTTTTATTGCTACAAATTTGGGCATGGGATCGATTTCCTCTTCTAGCGCCTCGACGACTCCATAGATACAAGAATAACTTAGGCAATAGACCACTTGCAGTAAGGTAAGCATATTTACCTCATTATTGTTGTTTTCATTATGAAAATACTAATAGCTAAAATTTAACTTCTGATTATTGTAGGTGGAATGACAACTATTCTGTAATTAGAGCACCTACGCATGTTCTAGTATAGTATAGGCACATACTCGATAAACATATGCCTAACCAGGTAATATTTTATTCATTCATATATCATATATTCATAATGTTTCAATCTTCTGGTTAATTCATTTTTTGACACATATGCATGCAGATTATTTGGGAGCCATATAATCATTTGATCCAACTATTGTCGTCATACTGTCTCGATGGCAATGAGATATGGACATCTAGATGTCCACTCATATGCTTCTTCGTTGTGGAGTGGCATCACCCAGATCGTGTGATGCGTCAATTTGGGATGTTACAACAAATTCCTCAACCTTGCAACACGGACGCCCGACTTCATTCACACGATCTAAGGAGCAGGCATGAGCGAGACCGGATTGCATATCTGGCTCTTTAAATTACAATCTGGGAAAATTGACACAGTTTGGTTGTTAATGGACCTCCTATTAACAATGGTGTAGGTACCGAGCCTGGATATATTGAATGGTATTCCACTGTGAGCAGGCGGTACATAACTAAAGTAGAAGCATCCTGTCACTTGTTGGTATGAGTTTATTGTTTATTATAATTGTTTGATTTTATTTCTTCATTGCACACCAAAATAAATTTTAAAGTCATTAACTTGTTATTCAATTATTTTTCAGGCCGAGCTTCCAAAATTATCAATATCTACTCAAAGAGCCTTACGTAGACTCACCTCGATATATGAGTGCGATATTTCGATGGTAACGTTCCAATGGAAGAACAAGGTGATCCAATAAGACATGAGGATGTTCCTATTCAACCTAATATTCAAAATGAATATCCAACAACACCACTATATCAGTACACTTCCATGATGTCCTCTCCCTCAACATTTAATTTTTTTCCAACAACCCTCAGTACACTAAACATGGAAGAAGGACAAACTTCACATGTCCATCCAAATATCTATGACTAGTATGTTACATATCAACAACGTAGTGAGAGTATACACTTTCCAGAGGAAAGTCAACCACCAAGTGTAAGAGGGTGTGGCGATTGTGGATACTATGTCACTCAACATGATCGATTTAGGCATAATAGAGGATCTTCTTCCGGTTGTGAATAAAGAACATTGTACATATGATTAAATTTATTAATGAAATTCAATTACGAAAATGCACTTGCAGTCTACAACACATCCTAAAGAACCTTGACTATTATTTACAATAGTCGAAAGTTAATATCTATATTTTTGCCTAAGTTTCTAACAACTTTAAACAAAAAAATAATTTGAAATTAAAAATTAATATTGAGTATATCAAATCAATCATAGAAATTTCTTAATCTTAAAATAACAATATTACTATCAAATCAATCATAGATATTACTAAGCGATCATATAAATATTACTAAGCGATCGGAGAGAATACTAAGCGATCGGATAGATAATACTAATCGATCGTTTAGATAATACTAAGCGATCATTTAGCTAATACTAAGCGATTGTTTAGCTAATTGTTACGCAATCGTTTAGATATCCATTACGTGATCGTGTACTAATTTATAAAGCAATCGTTTGGTTACTACTAAGCGATCGCTTAGGTTTTGTTATTCAATCTTTTAGATAATACTAAGCGATCGTTTAGGTTTTGTTAAGCAATCGTTTAGAGAATACTAAGCGATCGTTTATATATTCATTATGTGATTGGTTGGCTAATACTAAGCGATTGTTTGGATAATACTAAGTGATCATTTAGCTAATACTAAGCGATCATTTCGCTAACTGTTACACGATCGTTTAGATATCTATTACGCGATCGTGTACTAATTTATAAAGTGACCGTTTGGCTAATACTAAGCAATCACTTAGGTTTTGTTATTCGATCGTTTAGATAATACTAAGCGATCGTTTAGGTTTTGTTAAGCGATCGTTTAGATAATACTAAACGATTGTTTAGCTAACTGTTACGCGATCGTTTAGATATCCATTACTCGATCGTGTACTAATTTATAAAGCGATCGTTTGGCTAATACTAAGCGATTGCTTAAGTTTTGTTATGCGATCGTTTAGGTTTTGTTAAGTGATCGTTTAGATAATACTAAGCGATCGTTTAGCTAACTGTTATGCGATCGTTTAGTTTTCGTTTAGATAAATGTTTGCTAAATTTGTATAATACAATTGGTGTTGTACATTTAACCAAGCAAATAAATAACTAAGCGATCGTTTAGATAATTTGTGCTAAAATTACATATTGTAAAGTATAATTGGTATTGTACATAATATTATTGGTGCTAAAATTACATATTGTACAGTACAATTGATGTGTATATCAAACATATTCGGATCGATATTCAATCGTTGGTACATCATACCCACTAATTCACTAACTATTATATCATTTCTAACTTTCAGACCTTTCATATGACCACCAACATAATTTCTTCCGGACTCATCCCAATCCCCACCAAATCGTACAAAGATGCGAAGTAGCACCATTGATCTACAATTGGATAAACAAATCATTGATAAGTGAATGATCGTATATAAATTAGTAAGCGATCGTGTATAAATTACTAAGCGATGTGTATAATTTACTAAGCAATCGCGTATAAATTACTAAGCGATCGTGTACAAAATTACTAAGTGATTGTGTATAATTTACTAAACGATCATGTTCAACAGACACATTCTGTCAGGTTTAATTTTTTTTTGTTTTTAATGTGGCGTACAAGGGAAAAATAATAAAATATTCCCAAATGACCGGTTTAATTTTTTTTTGTAATGCGACGTACGGAAAAAAAATAAAATATTCCCGAATGTGTCCGGGACACATTCGGATGGGGACAAAAAACCTATCCCTTTCTCCTAAATAAGTTGGAAACCCCTCCCCTCCTTCCTCAATTAACACAACCCCAATCTAAATAACCCGTCAGTAGGGGTTTATTGCTAACATCCACAATATTGTTTGCATTCTTTTATATGATATGATATGAACATTGGTGGTATAAGGGATTGGGTGGACAAAACTATGAATATATCGTCATGGAATGAAGAGAATGAAAGAAAAGATAAGATAAATATTGTGATTTTTCATGCATAATACACGTTTGTTGATTAATTTATTGATCAATTGTTCGGCTTCATATTTATCATTATATTGACACATTAATAATGTGAGCAAATTCAAAATAACTTTAAGAGTCATTTCGATCGAGAAAAATGAGGATGGAAATAAAGGTGGGGAGGAATAAGGGATTTAGATAATTCTCAAATAGATGACAACTATGGGATTTAAAGTTGGTTAATTGATTATGCTAACAACAAAATCATTTTTTTCTCATTCATCTTTCTTTTATCTTTGTTCAATCAACGTGTTATTCTAATAAGAATATAATTGTGTCCAAGACAAGAACTTTTACCCGTCAACAACTAAAGTTGAATGATATAATGAAATCTTTTAAAGTCCAAGAACAATATTCTTTCACAACCAAAACTTGAGAATGTCATCCCATCACATTTTGCTAATCTAGTTGCCCCATTTTGTTTTACTACCGTACACGTCTTTTAAATTTGGACGTCAAATAGAAATTAGGAGTGTTCAAAAAATCTGATGATCCAAAAAAACCAATCAATCTAATTCAACTCGTGTGGGTTGGGTTATCAACTCATTTAGGTTGGGTTGGGTTTAAATAAATGAAAATTTTATGGGTTGGGTTGGTTCATGAGTTCACCTAATATAATCCAAACCAACCCAATATAACCCGAACCAACCCGAATTTATTATTAACTTTAAAATATATTCTTTTATTACTTATAATATAATTATATATATATATATATATATATATTGATTTTAATTTTATTTAATTCTAATATTTTTTTAATAGTTTATTCTTCAACAACTCGTTTCTCTACATTTTAGAAAGAAAATTTTCACTACATAAATTGAAATTGAGTTGCTAATCTTAATTCAATATATGAAAACAATTAAATTAGATTTTTACATATTTACATTTTACTTCTTTTTATAAAAAAATTAAATAAATGACCCGATTAATCCGAACCAACCCAACCTAACCTAAATATTTCATAGTTGGGTTGAGTTCATTTTTTAATAAGAGTTATTTAGGTTGAAAAAAACTTATAACTAGAACAATTAGATTGGTCTAAAAAATCTTTCAACCTAATCCATGAACACACTAATAGAAACCGATGGACAACTTCACTATAATAGTTGAGAGGGTGCACGGCCATGATTCATATTTGCATAAATAAAAGGAATATTTGATATGTACCCAACTAATGTATGGGTTGGGGGGAAAAATATCTTGTTTAGAAAATTACAAAATGAAATGTCTACTCAACAAATGGAATTGAAGTTGCTTTAACAATAATTCCAGAACTACCCCTAATAAGCAATATATATTATATGGTTTTCATATCATCTTCTTCTCTCCATTCATATTTAGACTTTATTCAATTTCTTCTTTATGGTTTGATAAGTTTCCTTTAAGTTCCTATCATTTAATCAAACCTCACCGATCGTTGTCACTATGTTAGTTTGTATTAGAGTTTAACATCAAGTAAAATATATATAGAAAGAGAAATGTGGATTTTCAAGTAGAAAAAAAAATAAGGATTTAAAATAATTTAAGACGTTTAACCAAAACAATGACCGAATTTAATTTTGAAGTTATAAGATCTAAATATAAGCTCGAACAAATATAGAAAATGCGCAAACCATGGGATAAAAGAGTAACATACTTCATTTTACTAATTTAATAAAATTAGAAAAATAAAATGACACTCTACTTTAAATGACTAAAAGCTTTTTTCTTTCTGAAAACCAAAATTTTATTGAAAAAAAAACATAAGCTCGACTTAAAACTCCTTTTTAATTTTATGGCATGAAGCCAAACATACAATCTACACATGGCCATTGGCTTGATAAGAATCAACAAGGCATAAAAATAACAGCATAAACTAACCAAAACTAATTACATCAATTAGCTCCTAATAAGAAAACATCTGAATTATAGCATTTAATGATACAGTAAGATTATATCACACCAAGCCCAAGTAACCCTTCTCAACCTAGGACGTAGCATCACGACAATAGATTTTAATTAAACTATGAAATTCATTGTCAAATTCTAAAAGCATTTTCTAAAACGAGTAGTCAGTAAAACTTTTCATTGTAAACCCGTTTAGAAATAAACTTTACTAAATCAAATCATATAACAAAAACTCGGCAAAATTTCCTCGGAAAATCGAATAAAAACACATGAAAAAGAAACTTTACAACATTCCCAAATAACATATTAAAAAAAAAAAAAGACCATCACTACAACCAAAATTGTCTCACGGTACTCTGTTAAAAAATCAGATCAACAATCATGAATCATAAGCAACTGAAACTACCGAAAAAGTATGAACTTTCAATTTACATAGTCAACATAAGACTAAATCGATATAAAGTTGTCAAAATCTTGCTAGCCACTTCATTATAAAATCAATGTCAATATTACAATTTCATGCAATTATGATGTAATTTATGTACAAAGGGTGGCAGATCTCGACCTTGATAGACTTGTTAGAACTCAGGCGCTACCTTAGCATAAACTAACATATAGGTTTATCAAGGAACGATATTGAAACTCTTGCATGTTTACTTGCGAGGATACTTGTACCTCCCAATGTATTTCAACACCACCATAAATAGAAAACTATTAGATCTTCAATACGCTTAGCTTTTCAAAAACATAATCTTTGAACATGCCTTTTCAATACACAATCATTAACCAAGTATAGCTTTCAAGAATATAATCTTTTTTTTTAAAAATGGGGCATTACTATGAAAACTCATCACTAAACGTGTATTCAAGATCGATCATACTGGTGCATGATAATCTCAATACACATAGTAGAGCAAAAATGTCATACTATAATGTCTCAAGTTCAGGATTTTGAATCTGAAATTGGCATTTAATGGCCCTGATATTCCCCCTGCGGCTTAGGCATGCTTGTCTCAAGTCTAAGATTTGGAATCCAAATTTGACATTTAATGGTCCCGATATTCCCCTGCGACTTAGGCGCTCTATTATAACAATGCCTAGGTCCAGGATTTGGACTAGGATTTGGACCAGGATTTGGAATCCGAATTTGGCAGTTAATAGCCCTGACATTCCCCTGCATCCCCTGTGGGCCGACACACTAGTACATACCGTAGAAACATATTCTCATAGCATACAAGTGATCGTGCAAGGTACATCGATTTAGTGGGTTGAAACCACTTTTAACTTAACATATATATATATATCTCATCAATTCTAAAAATTTGCATTTCTCATGATACTTAAAGCATCGTAAATTAAACTTTCACATTATTCTCAAATCGTATTGGAAATCATACTCTCTTGAAATCTTACTTCACAGTTTAAATAATCTTTAGTAAACATAAGACCGTTCTAAATATTCAAATAATCATGAAACTTAGATCGACATTTCTAAAAGTAACACATACTTGATTTCTCGTCAAATAACTTAGAACTTTTGCTAAATGACCAAATTTCCATAAATTCCAATGAAATAAATGAGTCGTTATGGTTAAAATTCCCCATAAAATAGTTCCCTTGAAATGCAATTATGCTAAACTCATAAATCATAAACAAAAGTATCTTTCAATAGTATACAATTGTGGAATGAACACAAGTTTCTTTATATTTAAAATACACAAATCAATAGTAGGAACCTCAAGCATGAGTGCTGTCAAAAACTCAAAATCATAAATTGCTATATTAGTAAAAGTATTTACAAAAGAACCACTCACAACAATATTGGCGTGTGAATTTCAAGTCGCAGTCATCCCGGTCTCCACTCAACTTGGAGTGACTGAACCAAAATGAGCAAATACCTATTTATCAATTAGAACATGGTGTCCATTAAATCCAAGATTTCAAACTAAAACCCAACATATATAAAGATATTCTCTCTCCTCCTTAATGAAATTGTACTACTTCAAAATTCAAATCATTCATTATTCATCTTCTTCCCTTTTTTTTTTCCATCCACAACCTATTGTTATCTCATTCTTTTCCCTCTTTTCTTTTCTTCCTTTATTCGGTTAGGATACCACCTAATAAGAAAATTCTCAAGAACACAAAAAGAAATAAAAATTGTAAAAGATAGATTTATATTGCAATATCAATAATGAAACTACAATATATCATAACTTTTCAAGAGGACTACTCTCTCCTTCAATTCCTCAAAGGAAATTCCACTAAATTCTTCATCCCTTCCTACCACTCCTACTCCTATTTATAGTAATTTTCACTAACTAACTTCCCATCTAATTACCCTTATAGCCCTTACTAATACCAATACTAATATTCTCCTAATAGTCCTACTATTTCTATACTAGGGGTCTTACAATACTCCGCCCTTCGAAGACACCTTGTCCTCAGGGTGTGCTTATAAAACACAATCACAAAATTGGGCAACCTTTTTTTTTTGTCCCTCTCTTGCTCTCTTTTCTTTTGTTTTTTATTTTTTAAATTATGAGAATACAAAACTCAAACCAGCATAGCCTTCTCTTCAGCCTTGAAAATAAATTGGGCTTCTATCTCTTCGCTTGGACTAGCCCAATAAACATCCCATGACTCCACATTCTTCTTTCTTCGTTTCTACTGCTGTTATTCTCTTTTAATGGGCTAGGCCCATTATCAATTTGTTGTCCAAAACAGCACAACAACCTTCTCTTAAGTAACCCCCACTGCCCATGTAACAGATATTGAATATAACAACCCCTTTTAACTTGGGTTGCCCTACACCAACTCTTCAAACGTTGGGCCCATAAATCATTATCTTCCTTATAAATAATAGTGGGCTTCCAGCAAAACCAACCCATTATCAAGCCCAAATTAATATTACCACTTTGCAGTCCATGGTCCCGCCACCAGACAGATTTTTCTTCCCTCCCATTTTCGCAAGTTACAACTCTTCTCAATTTGGATCAAAACAGAATAATGAGCCTCCATAGCTTTCTTGAACATTAGCTCAGCCGATGATGTAAATTCCACTTAATTAGGATTAGTTGCTTTTGCCCTTGATTCCCTCCATCCTGGCCCCACCATTTCCCATTTTACGTGCATATGAACATGTTTTTCCTCCTTTCCACGAAAATTTCCTCTTCCCCAAGTCATCTTCTTTGTCCATCGCCGCTCGCCCTCATCTTCAAGTTTCAGCACGTACAAACTCCCTTCAACTTCGCTCACCAGTGTTTCCGCCGCTTGTCGTTTCTCCCATCAGTATCTTTGCCATTCCAACCACTGGGCCATCGGTGCCTTCTCTTTCCATCACTGCCAACCGTCCTCTGCATCCTTAATCAATGACAATTTCTTCGTTCGCGCATTGTTGATCGCTGACACATTTCTTCTCCGTCGATTTTTTTGCCGCCTTTCTTTTTCGCTTTTCTAACCATGTGTTTGCCTGTAAGTGCTCCTTCCTCCATTTCTTCTTCTTCCGACTACCATATCGCCTTCTCATTACTAAGGTTTGTCCCCTTCTCTCTACCTCCTTTAATCGGTGTTTCCAGTTCCATCGAATCCTTGTCTCCAACTATCTCACCCTTTGCTGCCGGTTATGGACGTCAATGTTGAGTTTTATGTCCTAAAAACTCGCAGTTTGTAAAATGATAAACATTTTCTATAATAATAAATTTGTTATTGATTTCATAAATTGTATGAAAATCTAAATTCAATAAACTAAGACCCATAACTATTATATGAATACTTAAACTTTATGTGGAGACATAAGAGTGGATCAGGTTCGAGTAAATAGTCAAAATGATCTATAATACATGAATAAGGTTGGGTACCTTATTCTGGTAACACCATTGGATGCGACCTACTCTGTAGTTGTTAAAAAGAGTTGTAAAGTGCTACATACGATGTGATCCTAATTCGTGAATGTTATGACATAAGGGCGTCCTATGCAATAAGTTTGCATAAGTTCAGGACCAAGAAATAAGTCACTCTTAATTTATAACGTTGTTTACTGTATAAGACTGACTATTTCACCTAGATGATCTAGGTAACTCGATTTAATCCTGAGTAACTATGAACTCCTGTTTATTCGGGATTGCCTTTAGAGATTTGCATAATTGAGAGTTGACTCAACAGAGTCGGCTCAATAAGACTCCCATTTCAAGGGTAAAATCGGATAGATAGCTAGGGACATAGAGTGCAAGACGAATTCACGCCTACTCGGTTTAGGGATAGGAGAAAGGTTGTTCCCTCAAGTACTGAATCCAGGTCTTGAACAAGGGGCCCCACCCTCTCACTGGCTGGGAGAGTTTGGTTTAGTGATTAGATCACAAACTAGTTGTTCATTAGAGGATCAGTAGGGATGTGAGGAATAAGACATAATCTTGGGGGTAAAACAGATATTTGACCTAGCCGTTATTACGAACAACCTGTGAAGGATCGACTTGCTGATTATGGTTAAATTATGTGATCATAACATATCTACGGGGAGTGCATCTATGGGCTTTAGTGGAGTGACCCATTAGTTAACGAATGAAGATTAATATGGTCTAATGAGTTTCGCCAATTAATCTTGGATCGTTGAAGCCCATGATCTGTAGGTCTGCGAGGTCCCCCTACTAGCTCGTAACGGACTAGCTTTAGAATAGCGTGATAAGTTAATTTGAATCGTTCAAATTAGAATTAAGGGAATTAGTAATTATATGAGATATAATTACATGTTTAATTTGAGAATTAAACGGAATATGAGAATTTATATATTTAAATATATAAATATGGATATGTGTTAAAATTAATTTAATATTTGATATTAAATTAATTAAGTTTTATTTAATAATTAATTTATGAAATTAATTAAAATTTTCATTTTTAAAATCAAAATAGATTTTATAAAATCAAAATTGAATTTTGTGATAAAATTGGAAAAAGTAAAGAAAACAAAACACTTAAAATGAAAAATGAAGATTTACCATTATCCATCTTTGAAGTAGCTCACACATAATGCATCATCTTGGCTTTGTCTTCTCCGAGCATGACTGCAACTTACTCCTTTGTATGTTGATCTGCAATATAGTCAAGAGATTGGAGTGAAAAACAAGGATACAACCTATAGAGAATTTTAAAGAAAATTCAGGTTGAAGAAAGGGTTCTTCAACAAGATTGCTGTAGTGAGCTTTTCTCCTTCATCCCTTGATTCAAACTCGTTTTGTGTCCTACAACTCAATCTAGAGCACCAAGAGAATAGTGGGGAAGATCTTGAGGTGGTCTGCAACAAGATTCGGAGAAGATAGCAGCTGAAGAAGGAGCTTTGAAAAAGTTCTATAAGAGGTATATCTTGAAACTCACTTGTTTTTCTGCAAGAGCATGTTTTATATTTTGCCAAAATTAGTGAATTTGAGAGTTTAGAAGATCCTTGTGCTTCCGCTGTTGCTGATACAATCTTACAGTCAACAATCAGGTTCCACTTCTTTTCTCCATCTTCTTCATGACTATTTTCCTTCGATTCCTCCATCTTCGAGTCATTACTCTCTCTCTTTTTCTCCTCTGTCATGGAGCCCTCCATCGCCTTCTTTCTTTTCTTTTCTTTCCATCAATTGCATCTCCTCTTCTATCTCCGTTGCCCATTTTCCCTCAACGCAGCTTGCTGGAACAAACAACATTCCTTCTTCTTCAATTCCTTTCAATATTAGTGAAGATTCTTCCACGTATGCGCTTTCAATAGGAATCTCACTAGAAGATTTAGATTTGACTCCCACTGCAATCGTTTCTTGTTTCTCTTATATTTTCTTTGCTGATTCTTCTTTTTTTGTTTTGATTTTTGCTATTCTCTCCTCTCTTTCCCTCTCTTCCCAAAGATTCAATGAGCCTTTGTTGCAATGCTCACATTTCTCTATACCTCTAACAATGCTTTATTCAACCGATCACAATTTATTTCTAATTGATATTCCAAGATAAATAGCTCTGATACCAATTTGTTAGGATACCACCTAACAAGAAAATACTCAAGAACACAAAAAGAAATAAGAACGGTAAAAGATAGATTTATATTACAATATCAATAATAAAACTACAATATACCATAGCCTTTCGAGAGGGCTACTCTCTCCTTCAATTCTCCAAAGAAAATCCCACCAAATTCTTCCTACCACTCCTACTCCTATTTATAGCAATATTCACTAACTAACTTCTCATCTAATTACTCTTATAGTCCTTACTAATACCAATACTAATATTCTCCTAATGGTACTTACACATTCCTTTGTTTATCTCTCTTCAAAGCTTACTTTCCTTCTAGATTTTCCACCCACAACTTCATAAGCCCCACAATTAAGAACCCACAAATCAACGCACATAAGAAACATCCATGGAGACATTAAGAAAGTGAGACCCATATGATAAAGTCACCTATTTCCATGTTTTCTTTCAATAAAATGATCTTACCGAATTGAAATCGTTTCCTATAGCTTCTCCAAACCACTTCCGAAGTTGGTCACAACATTTTCAACTCCCAACGCACTTCCAAAACACGCAACTATATACAAAAGGATTTTCCAAGATTAGAGCCAACCTAAAATACTTTAATCTAAAATTAGAGTCTAAACAAACTTTACTACATAATACTTGCTGAAAATTGTTTGGGTCTTTGAGGATTTGTGTCCGAAAGTGTTCAAATTTGCAGATCTGACATCTAGCAACTGTGTGTAGTCTAATTTGGAGCCAAAAAAGCTATTGGAGTTCAAATCTGACTTGAAACGGAATGGGTAATGCGGATTGGAGGTCGTTTGGGCATGGGTCATTGTCGAACATGTAAATCTTCCAAGAAACACATTAGGGGTGACTCTATGGACCATTGTCGTGCAAACGTGTCGCTGTCGGCTTTAAGAGACTTTTGAGTTTCGAGTCTTTTGCCATAAGTACTTGCATTGCCTATACCATCGAAAAATAAGAAGTCAAGTGTGCTAAGTGATTCGTATGTCGATCTGGTCGCCGGAGATCTGTTGCTCGTTGAAGGAAGATGGTGATGGTCTTGGCTCAAACTCATGAGACGAGGGAGAGAGATGCTTCCACATGGCTTCACGTGGAAGCCTAACTTCCCAACTCTTCTCCTTTTTTCCCCTTCCCTCTCTTCTCCTTTTTTCCCACTTCCCTCTCTTCATGTGGTTCTTTGAAGTCACACGTCTAAGAAACATGGATACAGATACGAGACACAAATACGACATGAGACGGACACGAAGACACACCATATTTTATAAATCTAGGACACAACACGGCAAGAACACGTTTATTAAAATATACATGTTTTAAAATATATATCATTCTTACCGTAAAAGAAAATTCAATGTAAATGGGTTGATGCATTTATATGCTTAAAAACTTAGTTTGATGTATTTCACACTTTAAAAGTTACTATTATTGGCATATAAGTGTCTTTTTAGTCTACGTAACAAGTGTTCTATGCATGTCTAATACATTTTGTTGCATTAACAAGTGCTTGACATGTGTCAGAGTGTCCAAGTGTATAATACGTGTCAGATATGTTATCAAACTAAAGTGTTTGTGCTTCTTAGCCACACATTTTTGTTTTTCTCCTTGTTCAAGCTCCTTTCTTTTTCTTTTTACTTTTTTTTCTTTTTGTTTTCGATAAAACACTTTCCAATGACAACAAAAGTAATTCTCTTGACACGTATAATTCCAATTCTTTAATTTTTCTTTTATTTCTATTTCATTTTAAACTCCTCATCCAACAAAATGTTACACAATTACATAACCAATATGTAAAAATGACCAAAAGCTAGAAGCTTTAGAAGTGGGTCTTACAGATTATTACTCTATGAATGTCAATTACTTTACAACTTTCCTTTTGTCATAAGCAGCTATATTCTGAGGTTCACATTCTGGACTAAACAACCGGACAAGCAAAGCCGAGGTTGCACTCATCGATGCTGCTCCACAAGCTGCCCAACGAAGACTCCTAGGTACTGTAATTCTTGGACCTATAACACAACACAATCCAGAATTGCAGAGGCTCAAGTATGGTTAAAGAAGCATGGATATGGATACAATATGAACATAGTGACACATCATTTTCAAGAATTTAGTTCTCTGACACGGACATTGCTGAAATTTAAAGTCAACAAGTTAATGCATTTATATGCTGAAAAAAATAGTTTGATGTATTTCCATCTAAAACTTTGTTGGTCCTATATTATTGGTGTCTATTGAAGATACTTAATAAGTATTTGATACGTGCCAAACAAATGTTGAACCTATATTGACTTTGTGTAACTAGTGTCTAACACATGTCAATTATGCTAGTAAATGTCTAACAAAGGTCGGAGTGTCCAAGTGTTAAACACAGACACGCTAGTCAAACTAAAGTGTTTGTGTTTCTTAGAGTACAATATTAAAATCCCCTAGGACCATAGGCAATCCACTTTAAAAGGAAATGGTAAATAAACATTGATTTTGATTTAAACAAAGTCACAATTGTTTCTGTTTTGAAATAACATGAGAAAGTGTTTCAATTTCCTTGTACTACAGCCCAAAAGCCACAGATGAAAGGTGAAAAATACAGCAAAGAATAATTATGCATACGCTATATGGGAGTGCTTTTAGCACTGATTACTAGGACAAGTTTGAAAGTAACAAAGCCCAGAACACTTAAATGTATCGTGAGAAAACACTAATAACGTGCATTTGGACCATTCGACCAAGTGCTTGATGACAGAATCTTAAAGCACTCTTAAGAATGCAGAACCAAACACGGTTTTGTTCCATAATTAAGCACTTTTTCCTCAGGTGCTTGTAATTAAAGACTTCTGTTAAAAACCTTTGTTTTAGAAGTACTTCCAGAGATATTCATACTTGGTAAATTTAGTCCTGATATCTAATTAAACTCCATATATACGGGACTGGAAGTGTTCAAATGACTCAAGATCCCAAACAACTCAGGCAAACCCAACAGTCTCAACCCTTAGATCTTTTTCCAGTTTGGGTTGGGTTAGATCTTTTCTTGGTTTCCATTTGGGTTGGATTTTTGGAGAACAGAAAAATCAGTTCGGTTCTCAGGTTGGGGGTTTTAGAGGGTTCATTCACACCATTTCTCTCCATCTCAGGCCTCTCTTCACTTCTCAATTCTCTTCTCATGTCTCCCTTGTCTCTCTTCATCTTGAATCATACCTTAGTCTTGATTTCTATCTCTCTTGTCTCTCCCTGTCTCACTCTCCGTCCATCCTTCTCAACCTCCCCATCTTTATCGAGCATCCATATCTCTCTCATCCCCCCTTATTTTTTTGCAGTCTCTCGTGCCTCTGTTTTCCATCTTACAACTACATTTTTTCAGTCTTCACAATCTCTAATCTTGATTTAACTTTTTTTTTTTCCTCAACTCTCACTCCTGGGGTTCAGCTCTTCTTTGGGTCCCAGTGACCCAAACCAACCCAACCTGAAATTTAAGAGTTGGGACGGAGACCCTATTCGTCTTTTGGGTAGTTGATCTAATCAACCCAGATTTTCATGTTGGTCTAAAAAACCCTTTCAACCCAACCCATGTAGCCCTACACGTATATTTAAAGAAAGATCTAGAACGCTGTGGCTTCTATTCAAATTAAGTAAGTAAATATATTAGAATATATTAGAGAACAATTATTGATTAAAGTGCCACTTGTGTTCACTGAAAGTTGATCAGGAAGAAAGAAAGACATTAAACTTGATTATGTATATAAACTCAAATGAGCTGAGAAGAATATTTGACAGACCATAGTGCAATCTACAAAGAATCCAGAAAGCAAGTCCTCCACCAACAGTACATAACCCAGCAGTCTGTTTCATCAACTGCGAGCAAGGCTTAGCATCTGATCTCATGACCTCACCATCTGAAAAGCCTAAGAATCGTCTAAGAGCCATCGGCTTATGTCCTGGACCAGATCAAAATTGGCAATTTCATAAACTAAGCTTAGAACAACCACTGCTTATGCATAACCCAAAATTCAGTCATTGGAACCAAAAAAAATGAGAGTAAACCCATTCCAAAATACTCGAGTCAATGTCCAAATGTTAATCATGACCTTGTAAACAAAAACCATAATCATGAGATCCTTAGAATTAAGAGTATAAACAATTTTAAAGGCTAACTGAGCTTTGAGGTTTTTTTACCCTCTTAAAAAGACGAGCTAAGCCTGAAATTAGTATGAGCATACACCTCAATTCAAAATAAAAACATTGATAAAAAACAATGTACCATCAAACATAAAGACTATGGACAAATGAAGGGTAAAAAACTTTACACTCATCAATATTCACTTCATTAAATCAAGATTCTAAAGATGATTCTCAAAATCATAATCACTGTGATTCTAATTCCCACCGCTAGATTGTTCTAAAGGCAAGAAACAATACTTGATTCTACAGATGGAGATTCTAACAGAATTACCATTACCAACAAAATACCTTGTCTTAACTGCATTTCATATTCTGGGCATGGCTTCTTCAAATTAGAAGAGTTGGGTTTTACTTTACATAAAGTATAAAGGGGTTTGTTTAAACCAAACGGATTCCAATTCAGATTTCTGGGTTCAGTTTTTCGATTTGCAACAAATTACTAGACTCTAACACTAATCTATGAAGAACATACATGAATATGGATTCGCGATATAGATACAATAGGATACGACCATTCATCCATTTCTAAAAAACTAAGATATGGATACTTTAGGATATGTCATTTTATATATATATATATATATATATATATATATATATATATATAATATAATATAAAGAAAGATACTAAATGTAGTCCATCAAAGCATACAATATCAAATTAATAACATAAAAGATAATTTAATTCCCAAATTACAAAGTACACTAGAAACTAGAAAAACCTCAAGCGTTCAAATCTTAAACCTCCATAACATCATCATCATTGCCCATAGAAATTTCCACCCCCATCACCTAATTTATGAATTTTGGTCACATATTTCCAAAGAGGTTTTGTTTCATCTTCAACAATGGAGGACGTTGAGTTTATAGAAGGAGATGATTGACCATGGCTTGAGCATGAAGATGCCATTTTACCTAACTACTATTCAAATTAAAAGTAATGGGGATTTTCAGATTTCACAACAGTGTGGGAAAAAACAAAGAGCTTTGAAATCAAACTAACCGGTGACGGTGGCAGCAAGGTGCGGCGAGGATGGTCGAGGTCGTCAATGGCGGCGAGCTGAGGCGCGAAGGTGAAGAAAAGAACTGGGTCGCAGTCGAATGGTTGAGATTGGCCGCGGTCTGAGTCACGGCGAGCTGAGGTGCAGCGGTCTGAGTATCGACGGAGGTGAGGCGGTCTTAGGCGAGCTGAGGTGCAGGCGTGCGGCGGTCTGCTCAAAGTTCGTTTTCAGGGTTGAGATTGGGAAGAAAGAAGAGAAGAAGATCGTTAGTGGGGCGTGGGGAGGAAAGGGAGTAAGTTTGGATTGATCGGGGGAAAAAATATTTTTCAAAAGAATTCATTTTATTTAAATACTTTATTTTATAAAAATGGATTAAAATATACTTAAAAATGGATTGTTATTTTTGAGTTGTAAAGATCTTAATTTTTTCTCAAATGACTTAAATTTGAAAATGTAATCTAAATACATTCGAAATCTTATAATTTTATTTTTTTTCTCAATTTTATTCTTCTTTTCTAGTAGTTATTTAATAATTCATATTTGACAATTAATTGATAAATAATAATTATGAAATTGAAATGAAGTGGGTCGTTGGTTTTGGACTTGAAATTGGGCCCAATAACTCAAGATTTTTTAACAGTCGTATTCTCCTACGAAATACAAAAAAATTAGATATTTCATTTCACGTATATATTACGTATCTGGACATATCAATATCTGATACCGATTCTCTGCCCACTCTAAAGTATCTGTGCGTCATAGACAATAATGAATCATTAGGCAGAGAAATTGAAATCAAACGAAAGATAGAAAGAAGTGATATGATACGGAAGAAAATGGGAGTGAGAAAAACACGGATCAATTGCTTGAGACGAAAACTACAACTCTTGGTCGACGTACTGATGCTTTAAGGGCACCCCGCTGCCGGTTAAAGAATTTGAGGTTTAGAATTTAGAGGAGAAGTACCGAAAGAGAGTGGAGTTTTTTCTTTTAACTATTGTAGTTTTTAAATTTTATTTCTATTGTTTTTTAACTTATTATGTCAATATCCTAATTTTAATTTGAGAAATTTGTATGGATAACTCAGAAATTGGGTGTTGGGTTTTATGCCCTAAAACTTGTAGATAGTAAATATTATTAATTGACTGTCATCAACAAAATATTATCGATGTTAATTAATGTTATTGATTGTGTTGTATTATATTTTTTTCTTAATAACACTAAATTCAATAAACTAATATCCAAGGTTGTCTTATGAGTCTCAAACTGTATGTGGAGATATATAGGGATCAATGTTCAAGGATACAACATAAAGGGTCTATAGTATAGGGATAAGGTTGTGTACCTTATCCTGGTGATACAAATACAATGATCCAATGCATTTGTGTAGGTGACACACGAGTGAGTGTATTATATAATGAGTTTGTATAAGACCGAACCATGAAATAGTAACTACTAGATGTAACGTCGTTAACTGTTTAGGTTCCTATTTCAATTGGATGACCTAGGCAACTTAGTTTTAATCTTGATTCTATTATGAACTTCTATTCACGAGGGATTGTCCTTTGATTGGTATGGGTGAGAGTGGCCAGTTTGTCGACTCAATAAGCCTACTATTTTGGAGAGCAAGTCCGAGTGGGGAGCTGGGAACATAATAATACAAGATGAAATTCACTCCTTCCCGATTTCAGAGTAAGTAGATGAATATTCCTTTAAGTGGTGTCTCTGAGACTTGAACAAAGGGCCCTACCCTGTTATTAACCTGAGAAGGTTGAACCATAAATAAATTGTTCATAAGAGGAGTACTAGTACTTAAGCAATTAGAGGTAATCCAAGGATAAAATGGTAAATTGACCTAGTTGGCGTTACAAACAATCTTGAAGGACTAACTTGCTGTTATTAATCTATATCCGTGGACACATAAATATATCTGTAGTGAGAAGAGTGCACATGTGGGTCTTTAGTGGAGTGTACCTACAATTAATGAATATCGAATAATTTAGTTAATGAGTTTAGTCAATTAATCTCATATCGTTGGAGCTTCTGATCTGCAGGTCCACCAGGTCCCCTTATTAACTCACTAAAGGATATTAAAGATGAATGATTTTGAATTGTTCAAATCAAATTAAGGAAATTTTATATTAATGTGATTAATATGTAATTGATTATGGATGTGATTTATAATTTAAATTAAGTTGGAGAGAACTATTTGAATGAGATTCAAATATTTAATTCAAGCGAATTAGATTCATAAAGAATTTATCAATTAAATTAATAGAGAGGTGGTGCACATAAACATACGATGTTCATTTATGTTAATTAAATATATACATTAAATTTGATTATTTAATTAATGTGCTAATTAATTAAATAAATGTTATCTAATTAATTAAGTACAAGGGTAAATAGGGAAAGACTTGGAGAAAGGGTTAACTCTTTTCCATATGAACTCTACCTTACAACCCTTTTTAAGGCAAGAATTTCATTTGGTGAATTTACCTTAGCCACTAAAATCCAAATCCTCTCTTCACTCTCTAAGAAAAATTTCTCTTACCTCTTCCTCTTTTAATTAGTTGGATACCACCTATCCTTTGTTGCGGTTGATGCCCTAAATCTTGTAGGGTTCTATAGTTTGTAAACATTGTTGAACAAACTCATTATGTATTTAATAAAATATATGATATTTTATTCATTGTCTATAAAATATATGATATTTTAGTTGCATTAACCATAAACCAATAAACTAACATCCAAGGTTATCTTTGTAACTTAAACATGTATGTAGATGTCGGGTTGATGCCCTAAATCTCATAAGGTTCTATAGTTTGTAAGCATTGTATGAACATACATTTCTGTGATCAATAATATATGATTTTTATTCATCTTGTCTATGAAATATATGATATTTTAGTTGCATTAACCACAAACTAATAAACTAACATCCAAGGTTATCGTTGTAACTTAAACATGTATGTGGAGACATATAGGTGAATCATGTTTAAGTGATAACCTAAATGGTTTGTAGTATATGGATAAGGCTGGATACCTTATCCTGGTGATACTACGAGTATGATCCACTTTGTAGGTGTTACAAATGTTATAAAGTATTACAAATGATTTGATTCTGATCTTCATGTATTAGACATGTGAGCGGGGATATTCTATACAAAGGAGTTTGTATAAGATTGAACTACAAAATGCTTAGTCTTGTTATATAATGTCATTCATAATAGAGACTTTCATTTCACCAAGATGACCATAGGTAACATGACCTTAATCCTGAGTGAGTTGTGAACATCTGTCTATGAGGACGGTCCTTCAATTTGTATGGGTGAGTGGCCAGATCGCCGACTCAACAAGCCTACCATTTTGAGGATTTGTCTTATTAGGGAATTGGGAACTCAACTACACAATATGAAATTCAATCCTTCCCCAAAGCAGGGGTAAGTAGATAAATTGCTCCTTTAAGGACTGATTCCAAGTCTTGAACAATGTGGCGCCACACCCTCTCTTGGCTAGAGAGGGGTTTAGTCATAGTAGGACTATGATCTATTGTTCATTAAAGGAATCAGTGGTACTTAAGGAGTTAGATGTAACTATAGGGACAAAACGGTAATTTGGCCCAGCTATACTTATGAGCAATTTGTGAAGGGTCATTGTACCGTTGATTGGTTATATCCAATGGACACAGAAATATATCAGTAGTGCGAAGAGTGCAGCTGTCGGTCTTTAGTGAGATGTCCGACAGTTAACGGATGGTGGATAAAGTAATTAAAGAATTTAATTATTTATTCACGTATCGTTTGAGCTTCAAGCTACAGGTCCATAAAGTCCCCTTGGTAGCTCAAAAGATTTAGTTGAGAATCAATTTTTGGGTTAATTTGAAATGTTCAAATTAATAAGAAGGAATTTAATTATATGTGATATAATTAAATTAATTAAATTAATTCAATTATATATGATATAATTGATATAATGTATTTGATACATTATTGTTTAATTGGAGGAACTAATATTTGAATATGATTCAAATATATTTTCTATGAATAAGATTCATAATTGTTAAATTTAATATGAATATGATTTATATTAAATGCCATAAAATAGAGAAAAATAACTATGGTTTATATATTGTATATGATGTAATATTAAAACTATAGGTTATAAATATAATATGATAAGTTGGTTATCATATTTATTTATATTATTAATTATTTAATAAATAATCTCATTTTTCTCTCTAACCACCCTTAGTGGGAAGTTAATTGGTTTTATAGCAAAAATAGGATAAATGAAAATATGATTTTTATTATTCCGAGAGACGAGTATTCACGATTGATCTTCTACACAATTTGCTTGCGAGCCTATGCGATAGATTCAGTTTATTACACGATTGAAGTCTTTCTATGTGATAGAGAGTTGCTTCCTTGATCGAACCGGTTGACTCAAACTTTTGTAATAGATTAGCATTTCTTTTTCGATTTTGAGATATATTATCCCGGTCCATCAACTTTTATTTAAATATGCATGAGATGTATGTTTTTTTATATTATATGCTATAATGTATGTCATATAGTTTTAAAACCCACCATAGGTTATGCATTTTAATTCATGCATCATTTTATATTATAAGTGTTATCATATATTAGAATGCATGATTAAATTACTTAAAGCATGCTCATGCATCATATAATATAAGAGTTATAATATATGCATGCATTATAGCATATCCATGCATCATTTATATTATAAATGTTATAATATAAGGTTGTATGTTAGCATGGAATGTATGCTTAGTTCATTACTTGTTATATAAAAGTTATATATTAGTAATAAATTAATATTGCATGAAGCATGGCACTTAGGTTTATTTATAATTGTTATAAATAACTTTTTGTATGTCTAGCTAGCAATGTGAAATGGTTTTATTTGTTTCATCTTTTTTTATAAAGTTATAATTAATGAAATTAGACTTAAAATCAATAATAAAGAGTTACATGCAAACCTTAGGTTTTAATCATCTTTTAAAATTGTTTTAAAATTTGATCGAGATAGACTTAAGATCACATTTCTAATGAGATTAGAAATCTAAGTTTAATCTTTTAAATTGGTTTAATAGGATTAAATTGATACTAATAAAATATTATATATGTAACAATGTATCTATAAGGGACCTTTTGACTAAGGCTGGTTTTGGCTAGGCTGGGGTACTTAAGTCGATGAAAACACCGCACCCCTACTTGGGAATCTACTTGGAAAGGTGAATTAGATAGATTTGTTACATGAATGCAAATTTGATGAAAATCTATTAAAGAGTTTAATAAGACTTGAATCAAATTTGTTTAATCATTAAAGGCAAGTGTTGTTTTTGAGCAAATTAAACAAACCACTTAGTTAAAATCAGTAGCCAGATATTTTAAGTTAATGAACCCTAGGTAGAAAATTAAGTGGGAGGTAAATGGCGTATATGATATTTCACTTTACTTTTACACGTTTCTCCCTAAAAGTTCACACCGTGAGATCTATCCTCATCCTCGAGGCACCTCAAGAGTATCCCCCTATGGGTGGCATTTGGGTAGGTCAATACCAAGGTGAATGGAGAGAATTCATAGAAAGTGGGAGTGGGACGTGTGACAACATATCTCTCGATCTCTCTCATTAGGTTGGATAAAGTTTTTGTGCATCACCTCATGGCATCGTGGGTGTCCCCCTAAAGAATGGCAGTTTTGCACAACTCTTTATTTGATCTCCAGAAATGGATATGGTTGCTTTAGTCTCTTGTCCTAATCGACTTTTCCCTAAGGTTGGCTCATTAGGGTAGAACCCTAGAGCCTAAAATAAGGGTTCCACTTACACAAAATTGCTAAGGATGTTAACAAATTCTGGAATGAACAATGGTGACTATTAGATTCAGCTACAAGGGGTTGTTTGTGTCTAATGGTTGAGATTGTCTCATTCTAGTAAAGCGGTACTTGATCCCCCTACGGTGACTTTTGTCCTGCCTCACTAGAGTATCATTGCAAAATAGATGTCTCTTAGGGTACATTAGAACTATTTTGCTAAAACTTAATTGGTTTTAAAAGTGGTTTAATGCAAGTAGACTTATTAAGTTTGTTTTTTTTTCTTCAACGAATTAATAGTGGCTACCGCTACTCTTTCTTTACTTGCTGCCGATAAATTGACTGGCAAAAATTATGCTAGTTGGAAAAACGCTATCAACATTATACTAATCATCGATGACCTCGTTTCGTCCTTACGGAGGGATGTCCTCCTATTCCACCTCCTACCGCTGCTCAAAACATTTGAGAGGCGTAGAAGCATTGGACACGGACGAATGAAAAGATCTGAGCGTATATCTTGGCCAGCTGTTAGCTCTCAAAAAGAGCTAATTTTATAGCCTTAATTTCCTATATTTGGGTAATTCTTGAATTCTATTATCTTATTTTATAGGAGAATTAAACCTATGGAGCCGACACATGGAAAAGACAAAGAATCAAGCCAAAAGAGCGTAAAAACTAGAGTCCAAACACACTAAATCAAGTCAAGTTGAAAAATGAAGATTTTTTCCTGTGTCAGCGTCACAATGCTCATCCCAAGCCTTAGTCCAACACTCATTCGATGCTGAAAGTGAAGGAACTGTTATACAAGAGTACCTATAAGCGGAAGCAGATCTTTCCAATTCATTGTGATAGAATTTCCACAAATACATTCACACAAACAGATATGCATTAACAACGTTAAATTACTGGCATGCTTAAAGGATGAATAAACAAGAGACCAAGAGAACATACCAGTTGAACACTTTCTTCACTTGAAATCTCGCTCTCTCTGCGAACGAACTCCTCTCACTAGAATGTCAAGCAATCGTTCAGCAACACTTCCGTCGTCTACCACGAACGACTTCTCACAAACACCAGGAAATGGGGATGTCACCACTACTTGGAGCCCTTAGTATTCTCAAAGTGAGAATCCAAAGGGTGAGCTTTGTTCGAATTTGGTAGAGGTGGGGAGGAAAAACTATCATGTACAAAAGATCAAGCAAGTGGGAAAAGTGAAAGACTATCATATAGTCGGGTGCTTGATCGTTTAGGCAAGGTACACGATCATGTAGTAAAAGCTAGGCGATCGTCTATACGATCGTTTAGTTCAGCTCAGGCGCTAAGCGATCGTCTAGGAAATGGTAAGCAATCATTTAGAGAAAGGGTGCGTAGGTGTGCAATCGTTTAGTAAACGCGATGCGTGATCATATAGGCTTTCAAATACTATGTGATCGATTGCAAACACACCGTAAACAATTATGCGTATCTCTTGAAAAATGAAAAACATTTTCATTTTATTCTTCAGTTACTAGAACTGAATTAAACTTCCCACTAACGCACGAATTCAGAGAAAATGCTGGGAAATTATCTCATAACCGTCCAATTTATAAAATAATAAATATAATCATATTATATTCATAACCTATAGTTTGATATCATATATCAACCATAGTGTTTAGTTCTCTACTTGATATAAATCATATTTATATCTAATTTCCTCCATATTAATGTATCTCATACATTTAGTCAATCATATCATATATAATTAACCAGTTCAATTATATCATATATAATCAAACTCCTTCTTGTCAATTTGAACATTTCAAACTGACTCAAAAACTGATTCTCAACTTGTATCCAAGCTACCAAGGGGACCTTATGGACCTATGGCTCGAAGCTTCAACGGTACTTGAATAGCTGACTAAACTCTTTAGCCATGAGATCCACCATTCGTTAACTACCAGACATTCCACTAAAAACTGATAGCTGAACTCTTCTTACCACAGATATATTTTTATGTCCATCGAATATAACCAATCATGAGTATGATAACCCTTCACATATGCTCGTACGTACAGCTGGGCCAATTTACCATTTTGCCCCTATAGTTACATGCTTAAGTTACATAAAGACAACCATGGATTTTAGTTTATTGGTTTATGATAAAACAAATAAAACATTAAATATGCAAAGTCAAGAAGTGAAGTGAATATCATATATTATACATCACAAGCATTCATACTGTTTACAAACTATAGGACACGAGACTTTAGGGCATCATCCCCAACAATCTCCCACTTGTCCTAAAGCGAGTGGGGTGTAAAAAAACTAGTACAAAACAATAAAATAGGGCACTAAGGCCCAGTACAATAAAATCTTCCACTTGCCCTAGTCCAGCTGCGGGCGATCCCGTAGACTTATGCTCTGAAGGTGACCCTCAAACACTGTAGCCATGAGTGTCTTCGTAAATGGGTCAGCAAGATTGTGCTCCGAAGCGATCTTCATGACGATCACGTCCCTCGATGTACTATCTGGCGAATTAGGTGATACTTCCGCTCCATGTGTTTGTTGCACCTATGACTTCTAGGCTCCTTAGAGTTCACTACCGCACAACTATTGTCACAATAGATGGTGATTGGCCTAGACATATCTGGAACAACTTCCAGTTCTATTAAGAACTTCTTGAGCTAGATAGCCTCCTTAGCAGATTCACAAGCCGCTACGTACTCCGCCTCCATAGTGGAGTCGGCGATGCACCCCTACTTAGTGCTTCGCCACATTACAACTTCTCCATTAAGAGTAAAAACTGACCTTGAAGTGGACTTGCGAGGTTTCTTATCAATCTGAAAGTTAGAATCTGTGTATCTAGTAAAGATCAAATCCCTAGATCCATACACGAGCATGTAGTCCTCGTTCTTTGAAGATACTTAAGGATATTCTTCACTGGTCTAGTGACCCTAGCCTGGGTTAGACTGATACCTACTGACTATTCCCTCAACATAGTAGATGTTTGGTCTAGTACAGAGCATCGCGTACATCAAACTGCCAACGACAGATGCATATGGGACCCGTCTCATTTCCTGAACTTCTTGAGGCATCTTAGGACACATGTCCTTAGACAAAGTGACTTCATGCCTAAACGTAAGTAGGCCTCTTTTGGAATCCTGCATCGAGTACTTGAGCAACATCTTGTCAATGTACGATGACTGAGACAACGTAGCACTTTGTTCTTACGATCCCGAAAGATCTATATACCTAGAACAATCTGAGCCTCTTCCAAATCTTTTATTTGGTATTGGGTCACTAGCCAGTTCTTAACTGCAATCAATAGACCTACATCATTCCAATAAGTAGTATATCCTCTACATACAACACTAAGAAAACTACTGAACCGTTGACAATCTTCTTGTAGACACAAGGTTCATCAACATTTTGGTCAAAACCATACGATTTGATTGCAGTATCAAACCGAATGTTCCAATATCGAGATGCTTGTTTTAGCCCATAAATGGACCGACTCAGTTTGCAAACTTTTTGCTCTTGACCTTAGGAATGAATCCCTCGGGTTGCACCATGTAAATGGTCTTTTCAAGATTGCCATTTAGAAAGGCCGTCTGGACATCCATTTACCAGATCTCATAATTATAATAAGCTGCAATGGATAGAAGGATGCAGATCGACTTTAACATGGCAACAGGAGAGAAAGTCTCCTCATAGTCGACTCCCTCTACCTGAGTATAACCCTTTGCCACAAGTTGAGCCTTGAAGGTTTGCACTTTCCCATCAACACCCCATTTGCGCTTGTAGATTCATTTACAACCTATAGGTTTTACCTCATCAGGCTGATCTACAAGATCCCATACTGAGTTGAAGTACATCGACTCCATCTCGAGATCCATGGCTTTGACCTATTCATCCTGGTCTATATCCTTCATTACCTTCTGATAAGACAACGGATCCTCAACATCGCTGTCTGCTACAATAACAAGGATTTTCGTGAAACCCAAATAGTAAATGGGCAGGTTCGCAACCCTCCCATTGTGTCGAGGTTCTCTCAACTCTTGAGGGGGAACCAACCTACTAGATAAACTATCATCAACAACTCTTGCTGATGAAGCAGGCCCCTCAACAACTCTTATTGAAGTTTCAGTAGTTTTGTTGAAAAGCTCATGTAACATGACTTTACTACGTGGAATGTGCTCCTTAATATGATCCTCCTCCAGGAAAGTAGCATTCGTGGAAACAAACACCTATTTTCTGACGGATCATAACAATAACCCCTTCGTGTACCTTAGGGGTAGCCTACAAAGAGGCATAACCTCAACCGTGATTCCAACTTCTTGGGATTTACCTCAAGCACATGTGTCGGGCAACCTCAAATGCAGAAGTGACATAAATAGGCTTTATGCCCATTCCACAACTTAGTGTTAATCTGCCAGATCCCCGTCCCCATCCACAACTTAGTGTTAAGTGTTAGACTGAAGAAATCCGGGAAGAAGAAGAGACAAGACCGAGAGGTGAGTCTTAGTGTTAATCTGCCAGATCCCCGTCGCGAAGCTCTATACTCAGATCCCTGCCACCGGTTGAGCAAGCCTGAGAGGGAAGCTCATCCTTCCACACGATCCATCCATTCCGGCAAAAAATCTCCATCCAAATCGGTGCCGAGACGTTGGCGTTTGTTTGTATTTGTTTCTATCTCTTTTCATCATTGTATTTCTTCTTCTTTATCTCTTCATTCACATACCATGTATTAGACGCTAAATAGATATATCGAATGTCTCGATTGTTTTCATTACCACTTCTCTGTCTATTTCCATTCTTCCATTTATCATTTTCTTCACGAAGTGTTCTTAACCCCTTGGTAGTCAATATGAATTAAACGAGTACTTAATCTGTGTTAGAGAGAGAGATAATTGCGTTTAGCTAAGGCATGCTAGACGACATCTTCATCTGTGAGAGCAGAAGTGAAGATGTCATTCTGATCTATCGAGAGAAGGTCAGAAGAATGCGTTAACTAGAGCGAGTAGTACTTCCAAGAATGGAAGCAACCTTGCGTTCATTACGTTCGTCTCTGTTTCACCACAGACATGTGGGAACACGGCTGATCTTTGAAAGGTGTACGCTAAGGGAAAAACGGAACCGTACTTATAACTTTAACACAACTAAGGACTTGTGATGTTTATATTAGTTATCTTTCTCTTTCTGCTTTGTACATAAGACTTGCCATCGCATCTCATGATCTGTGTATAATCTTCACAGCCAGCCTTGCCCTCAATATTTTGTATCATGCCGCCTGTATCTTGTACCATCTTAGCTTAGGTTTACTACATTTTATTTTATTATCGCATTTTTACTGCTTTCCTTTACTTTATCACAACTTTATATACTTGTACACAAATACTTTTATTAAATTGAAAAACCTGATCGCATGTATCATAAACAGAACGCAATAACCTCAAATAGTCTCTATGTTCGACCTCAGATCACATCGAGAAACTTGTGGTGGAATTATACTTGGTTCCAATGCAAGGAAACTTGTGACAACGCATAACATACTACAAGAGCATCCATTAATAATGCATATCTAGAAGTAGTATTGCATGAATTGAGTCAAGCCAGTCAATGGACTGTATCTCGTGTATTCTCAGTGCATGCATAATAAGGAATTAATTTTACCATTAAAAAGGTGGCGGACGAGGGAATCCTCTTTTTCACCAAAATTCAAATCAAGGGCCGCCGAGACAGTCGCATCACCGGCAACCATCATCTTCCACTACTTATGGAAGCTCTTTGGAGACCCTACTGAAGTAATATATGGATAAAAACGACATAGTGATGCAAGCACAGACGTCTTCAATTAGAAATTTGGAGATCCAGAAACGTTGCCCAGCAATTTGGAGATCCAGAAACGTTACCCAGCAATTCAGAAGCCCCGGGATCTATAGGAAAGGAACAATGTACCTAGGACATTGGGCAGGCAAGTAGAACTGCTTACGTAGATGTGGATATTGCTCATTCAAGAAACGTATCTGTCGGTCCATATCTCACCACTATCTTAAATTCTTATCTCTTTGAATTCTTGAATTTTGTCTTCACTTGCTTATTTAATTTGTTCTTGGCTTTATGAATTTAATTCTTCATTTATTTCCTTGACATTTATTTCCGTATAGTCTTTAATTCTTTAAGCTTTTCTATAATTAATGCATTGAGTTTTAAATGGCGAATGATTGAGTAATAAAGAAAAATTTATTGCCGCAAGTCATAGTACTTGCATTGATGAAGAAAAAAAATATAATAAATAAAAATAAAATCATATAACCAACAACAAGTATGCAAGGCAACAATGGACGCATCTTGAACCAATAAGATATGCTTTGCATTCACCCAACTCAATTGTATTGAGCTGAGGGGTGTGTTGCGCTCGTATATGCCCTTTGGCCATCCTTAGCTAAATGCACTATGTTGAGGTATCCTCCAGAAATGTGTTTGGTTAAGGGGTGTGTTATGGGGATGTATGCGTTGTTGCCCGTCCTCTGCGAAGATGCATTTGCGTTGGTGAGTACATTGTGTTAATCTTTATCTTGCGTCCATTTGAATAAAATATTAAAGAAAGTTCTTTTTGTAATGTGGGGAAGTCCAATCGTTTCGTATTCCAAAGTAATGATGATTCGACAGATGAAATGACATTTTTTTCTTAAATCCCATAAATGAGGGAAGTTAAACGACGCACCTTTTGAGTGTCTCGAGGTCTGTCACCGCAAAAATCGCATTGAGCTCACTATGGCCAAACCTATAAATAAGACCCTTAACTCATTTTTGGAAACATTACCTCATCTTTGCAATCAGAAACCCTAGCGCCGTAGCATACAGACTTCCCTCTTCCCCAGCATCCCAGCGTTTTACTAGTTCTTCCGAACTTGGCTTCCATGGCTGACCAAACTTCCAACCACTCTGCTTCACCATCCACCCCTACCTCGGACCTAGTAGCTATGCGAGAGGCAACATTTCTGGCTGCCAGTCACAGACTCGCCGCCCAAGCTCAAGAGGCTCTTAATGCCCTAGTTTATTGTTTTGTATTTTTTTGTACACCCCACTTCGCTTTAGGACAAGTGAGAGATTGTTGGGATTGATGCCCTAAAGTCTCGTGTCCTGTAGTTTGTAAACAGTACATACGAATACCTTTGATTGTTAATATATGATATTTACTTCACATCTTGTTGTTTTGCTCATTTACTTGTTTTAATTGCTTTACCACAAACCAATAAACATAAAATCCTTGGTTATCTGTATGTGACTCAAACATGTATGTGGTGAGGAAAACCTTATCCACAATGGTCTATAGTATATGGATATAGGAGGAAAACCTTACCCTGGTAACGCTACGGACGAGGCCCATTTTGTGGAATAATCACAAGTATTGTGGCTTGTCACAGATGATCTGATCCCGATCATTCGTGTTGGGGACATGCAAATGGGGGCGTCCTATATAAAGAGTTTGTATAAGACCTGACCACGAAGTGTTAATGTCTCGTTATATAACACCGTTCATGATAGAGACTTCACTTCACTAGGATGACCATAAGTAACATGACCTCAATCCTGAGTGAGTTGGGAACTCTTGCCATTGAGGGCGGTTCTTTAATTTGCATGGGTGCGAGTGGCCAAGTCGTCGATTTAAACCTAAAATTTTGGGGATAAGTCTGATTTGGGAGCTGGGAACTCAGATACACAAGAAAGAATTCACTCTTTTCCCGACGCAGGGGTAAGTAGATAAATGGCTCCCTTAAGGGCTGATTCTGGGGCTTGAACGATGTGGCGCCACACACCTTCTCTTGGCCCGAGAGGTGTTCACACATAGTTGGACTATGTTGTATTGTTTATTAGAGGAATCAGTGGTACTTAAGGAGTGAGATGTAACTACAGGGGCAAAACGATAAATTGGCCTAGCTGTACTTACGAGCATCTGTGAAGGGTCATCGTACTCATGATTGGTTATATCCAATGGACACAAAAATATATCTGTGGTAAGAAAAGCTCAATTGTTGGTCATTAGTGGAATCACTGATAGTTAACGGATGTGAATCTCGTGGCTAAAGAGTTTTAGTAAGCTATTCACGTACCATTGGAGCTTCGAGCCACAGGTCTATTAGGTCATATGGGTAGCTTGGATAAAGTCGAGAACCAGTGTTTGAGTTAATTTGAAATGTTCAAATTGACAAGAGGAAGTACAATTATAAATGATATAATTGGAATTGCTAATTATATATGATATAATTGGCTAAATGTATGAGATACATTATTTTGGAGGAAATTAGATATAAATATGATTTATATCAAATATAGGAAAAATACTATAGTAGATATATGATATCAAACTATAGGATATAAATATAATATGATTATATTTATTAAATAAATTAATTGATTAATTATTTTTTAATTAACCAATTCTCACGTTTTAGGAAATGGGATCTTGGGCACCGAAGGTTATGTAACTGGCAGGATACAAGTTGAAAATAGTTTTCAATTTGTGAAAAAATTCAATCGTGCAAAAGAATACCGACGCCCAAAAACAAAATTGTGAAAGATAGATCGTCGAGAGCCTATATGATAGCTTCTCAGCCATCTAAATGATCTTCTAACTCACACATCCCTTAAACGATTGTACATCAGTTTCCTAAACGATCGTCCAGTTTTTCTAAATGATTGTGTAGTGTTACTATATGATAAACGTCTTCGCTATATGATAACGAACTTTTTTTCGTGCACGCTTGTCGTCTACACGATTTCTTTTCCTCCATCTTCTACCCAACTCACTAGAGCCCACTCTCTGGGTTTTTTCACACCGAGGATACCTAGGTCTCCTTATTGGTGGTGTTGTCCCCGTCTTCTTGATCGTGTACGTTCGGATCGTGCAGTTTTAGACGAGAGATTCCCTGGGGTGCTGGTAGATCGGTGGAATTCTTCTGCTGCCGTGGGTTCATACATTCGAAGATCGTCTTCCTCTGGTAATGAACCTCTTCTCTATGCTTTATTGAATTCTGAGCATGTTGTTGTTAAATTGTATTATGCATAACTGTGATTTAGAATGTATATCGTTTTTTTATTCCGGTCATTATGAAAATCGGAGCGATGTAAACCCGCTCATGGAATTCTCGGTTTTGAGTTCCTATAATTGGTATTAGAGCCAGGTTTTCTGATACTTCGATTTCATATGTTGCAACGAAATAACGTTTACATTCAAGGTGGGTGCATTTCTACATTATTTTAAATGTTAATATTATTGTGGATGTGCCAGATTAATGGATGTTTTTGGGATGTATAGCCTCGGTTTGTTTAAATTTGTTTTACATTTGCAGTTATATGTAAAGGCCCCTGCATTTTTTGGGCATATATAATTGTCATCGAGACTGTATTTAAAGTGTTTGAGTCTTGAGTCATTCGTCGAAGTTCTGGGCAAAGGTTGCGGCTCTTGGAGGAAGGGGACGATCCAGGGTTGATCGCATTGTGTAGAAGAGGTTACACACAATTGTTGTTCATCGCATTGTGAAGATGAAGGCATAAGCGATCGTGGTTGAACGCATCGGTTGAACGATGGCGTATACGATCAAGCGTTGGTCATATCGGGAAGATGATCGGGCATGCGATCGCTGAGCATCATTTAAAGTGTGCACAAGCTAGATGATCATTTAGGTCAGCAAGCTTCATTGCTTAGTAACTGACTAAATGATCGCTTAGCATCGCAAGGTAACTCGTTTACCAAGTTGCACGCTAAGTTAAACGATCAGGCACTTGCGTATCGTTTAAGTGCACTAGACGATCGTTTAGGTCAGCAAGCTTCATCGCTTAGTAACTGACTAAACGATCACTTAGTAATGCAAGGTAAATCGTTTACCTATCGTTGCGCTATACGATCAAGCTTCGCAGCCTCGTCGTCGTCTACGCGATCGTTTGCTAAAGTTCCTATCGTCTAGTATGTGCTAAACGATTGTCTACCTAATAAAGATTGCTACACGATGGAGACCTCCTGGCGGTTCAAGACTCGGTTTGCTCGATGATAAATGTAATAGATAGGCTTATTCATTCCAGTTCATTTTGGTTTAAAGGCTCATCCCGGTCCATTAATCTTTTTTTGGTTTAATACATGTGATATATGACTTATATGTCATATGGTATGCACACATAGTAAATCCCACCATAGGTTATGCATTGATTATGCATCATCTCTTTATTATAATTGTTATAATTTAGAGAAGCATGATTTAATTATGTAAGAGCATGCTTATACATCATATAATATAAGAGTTATATTTATGCATACATAAAAAGCATAGACATGCATCATCTTTATATTATTATTGTTATAGTATAAGGGTGAATGATAACATGTTTCCTTGGTTATTATGAGTTATATAAAAGTTATATAGTAATGATCGGACATTGCATGAAGCATGCACATAGGTTATTTTATAAATATTATAAACGCCTAGTTGTGCACAATTTTATTTAGTTGTTTCTTTTTAAAAGTTAAAGAGAAATTAGAACTAAAAGAAATAAGATAGACATGCATGCTAACTTAGGTTTAATTCTTGGTTTTAAAGTGTTTAAAACTTGGATCACATAGACCTAAGATCACGGTTCTATTATGATTAGCAACCCTAAGACTTTAATCTTTTAATCAGTTTAATAGGATTAAATGGCTAATAAAAGGTTAAAATGTAGCAAATCTATCTATAAGGGACCTTTTGTTTAAGGCGAGTTCTGTCTAGGCTGGGGTATTTAAGTTAACGGAAATGTAACACCCCTACCTGGGAACTTACCTGGAAAGGTGAATTAGATAGATTTGATGCATGCATGCAAGGTAAGGACAGTCCATTAAAGTGTTTAAATGTGACTACTTGAACTTGTTTATATTTCATAAACAAACGTTGTTTATGAGCGGACTTTAAAAAAACCACTTAGACTAAAATTAGTAGCTGGATTGTCTAGGTTAATGAATCCCTAGGTAGAACATTCAGTGGGAGGTACTTGGGGCATGAGATGCTTCACTTAAACCTTTCGCTATTCTTCTTAAGTCCACACCGTGAGATCTATCCTCGGCCTTGTGGCATCTTTGTATGTCCCCCCAACAGATGGTGTCTGGGTAGGTCAATATCAAGGTGGATGGAGAGAATGTTCATAGTAAGTAGGAGCGGGAAGTGCAATAGCATATCCCTCGGTCTCCCTCGTTAGGTTGAATAAAGTTATTGCGCATCGCCTCGAGGCACCCTAGGAGTGTCCCCCTAAAGGATGACAGTTTTGCATGTTTCTTTATTTGACCTCCTTTAAGAGGATAAGGTAACTTAGTCTCTTGTCCTAATCTATCTTTTCCCTACGGTAAGCGCATTAGGGTGGGACTCTGGCACCGAAAATTAGGGGTTACACTTACACGGAATAGTTAATTGTTAACTATTCTAGACAAAAAAATGGTGGCTATTAGGTTCAGTTCCAAGAGTTGGTTCTACCTAATGGTTGAGAATGTCTCATCTCAGTGAAGAGGCAATTGATCACCCCATCGGTGGCATTTGTCCTGACTCACTAGGGCATCATTGCAAAATAGAAGTCTATTACTTAGGGTACTTGAAACTGTTTTGCAAAAACAAATTTGTTTAAAAGTGGTTTAGCAAAACTAATCAAGATTCGTTCGTATTTTCAGCAATTTTTTCCAAATGGAAATAACCACATTATCATTGTTAAGCGCCGAAAAATTCATTGGCGACAATTTTTCAACATGGAAACATACGATCACGACGATTCTAATCATCGAGGATCTCATGTTCGCTCTCACGGAGGCTTGTCCTCCTATTCCAGCTCCAAATGACACTCGAAATATTTGGAAGGCATATGAGTGATGGACAAGGGCGAATGAGAAGACCCCACCCTATATCTTGGCAAGTCTTTCTGACGTCTTAGCCAAGAAGCATGAGCCTATAGTCTCAGCTCGTGAGATCATGAAGTCCCTGCGAGGGATGTTTGGACAACCGTCTGAACAGCTTATGCATGAGGCTTTTAAAAACATATTCAACTCCAAAATGCAAGAAAGCACCTCTATTCGTGAACATGTGCTAAACATGATGGTCCACTTCAATGTGGCGGAGTTGAGTGGGTCTACCATCAATGAGGGCAGCCAGGTTAGCATAATCCTGCATTCTTTATCGGAGAGCTTTCTGTACTTTGTTAGCAATGTGATTCTTAACAAAGTGAAATATAACCTTACAACTCTCCTCAACGAAGACATACTAATCTTTACTGAAAAGTAAGGAGAGGCAGAAGGGTGAGGCAAATTTTGCTTCATCATCCAAGAAGTTCCATAGAGGTTCGACCTCAGGAACAAAATCTGCACCTTCCTCTTCTAACTCTGCAAAGGGGAAGAAGAAGAAGGGTGGTAAGGGAAAAGGGAAGGCACCTGCTAACCCACCGCCTGTCGCCTCAAGGAGGTGTCCAACAATTGCTAAAGGAAAGTGTTTCCATTGTAATGAAGATGGACATTGGAAGAGGAACTGTCCTCGGTATCTGAAGGAGAAGAAAGCAGCTAAGGCTAAGACCAAGGCAGATAAAGCTAAATATGATTTACTTGTATTTGAAACTTGTTTAGTGGATAATGATGATTCTGCTTGGATAATTGAATCAGGTGCCACTAACCATGTTCGTTCTTCTTTTTAGAGGATTAGATCCTGTTAACAGCTGGAGGCTAGTGAGATGACGATGTGAGTAGGCACCGGGTACGTCGTCTCAGCTGTGGCAGTGGGAGGGATCCAGTTGACTTTACAGTATAGGTTTCTAAATTTAACTGATGTATATATTGTTCCTGAATTAAAAAAGAACCTTATTTCTGTAAAGTGCTTATTGCAATGTAAATACACTATTTCTTTCAAATTGAGTAAAGTGTTTATTCATAAAGATGGTGTCTTTATTTGCTCAGCTAATCTGGAATAAAATTTATATGTGCTAAGGTTGTTAGCCATTAATTCCCTTCATAATACTAAAATGTTCAGAACTGCCATAACTCAATCAAAACGTCAACGAATTTCTCCAAAAGAAAATGCCCAACTTTGGCATCTACGTATAGGGCACATCAATCTCAATAGGAATGAAAGATTGGTGAAGAATGGACTTCTAAGTGAGTTAGAAGAAAATTCTTTATCTGTTTGTGAAGCTTGCCTTAAAGGTAAGATGACTTAACGACCTTTTACTGAAAAAGGTTTTAGAGCCAAAAAGCCTCTTGAGTTAGTACATTCTGACCTTTGTGGTCCTATGAATGTGCGAGCCCGGGGTGGCTATGAGTATTTTATCAGTTTTATTGATGATTACTCCAGGTATGGGTATGTTTATCTTTTGCAACGGAAGTCTGAATCCTTTGAAAAGTTCAAAGAGTTCAAGGTTGAAGTTAAAAACGCATTGGATAGACGGATTAAAACACTTCGATCAGATCGAGGTGGAGAGTTTTTGGACTCCAAATTCTAGGACTATTTGATAGAACATGGAATTATTTCCCAACTCTCAGTGCCGGGTACACCTTAGCAGAATGGTGTAGCAGAGAGGAGAAATAGGACCTTTTTAGACATGGTTCGTTCGATGATGAGTTATGTTTCCTTACCGGACTCGTTTTGGGGTTTCATAGTGGAGATTGCAGTGTATATACTCAACTATGTTCCCTCCAAGAGTGTTGCAAGAACACCTCTGAAGTTTAGAAATGGGCGTAAAGCTAGTTTACGTCATTTCCGGATTTGGGGTTGCCCTGCACATGTGCTTGAGGCTAATCCCAAGAAGTTGGAACCACGGTCGAGGTTATGCCTTTTTTGTAGGCTACCCCAAAGGTACACGAAGGGATTATTTTTATGATTCAATGGAAAATAGGGTGTTTATTTCAACAAACGCTACTTTCCTGGAGGAGAATCATATAAAGGAGCACAATCCATGAAGCAAAGTTGTGTTACGTGAGCTTTCCAATGAAACTACTGAAACTTCAACCATAGTTGTTGAAGAGCCTGCTACATCAATAAGAGTTGTTGATGGGAGTTCATCCAGTAAGTCAGTTCCACCTCAAGAGTTAAGGGAACCTTGACGTAGTGGGAGGGTTTCAAACCCAACCGTTTGCTATCTGGGTTTCGCAAAAATCCTTGTTATGGTAGCAAATGGCGATGTTGAAGATCCGTTGTCTTATAAGAAGGAAATGGAAGATGTTGACTGGGATGAATGGGTCAAGGCCATGGATCTCAGGATGGAGTCGATGTACTTCAACTCAGTATGGGATCTTGTAGATTAGCCTGATGGGGTTCGCCCTATAGGTTGTAAATGGATCTACAAGCGTAAACGGGGTGTTGATGGGAAGGTACAGACCTTCAAGGCTTGACTTGTGGGAAAGGGTTATACCCAGGTAGAGGGAGTCGACTATGAGGAGACTTTCTCACCTGTTTCCATGTTAAAGTCGATTTGCATCCTCTTGTCCATTGCAGCTTATTATAATTATGAGTTTTGGAAAATGAACGTCAAGACGACCTTTCTGAATGGAAATCTTGAGGAGACCATTTATAGGTGCAACCCGAGGGATTCATAGCCTAAGGTCAAGAGTAAAAGGTTTGAAAACTAAATCGGTTCATTTATGGACTGAAACAGGCGTCTCGATCTTTGAACATATGATTTGATGCTGCGATCAAGTCATATGGCTTTGACCAAAATGTTGATGAACTTTGTGTGTACAAAAAGATCATCAATGCTTCAGTAGTCTTCTTTATGTTGTATGTAGACGACATCCTACTCATTGGGAATGATGTAGGTCTACTGATTGCAGTTAAGAATTGGCTAGCGACCCAATTCCAAATGAAAGATTTGGGAGAGGCTCAGTTTGTTCTAGGGATCTAGATTTTTTGGGATCATAGAAATACAAGTTATTTATGCTATTTTATTTAGATATTGTGACAAAAAGAAAGGAAAGTTTCGTCGATAGTATCAAAATTGGCTAAGAAATACGAAAATTATGAAATATTGTAAACACACCCACTAACACCATTGCGATGGCGAAATAGAATGTTTCAGTCTCTGTTTTGCAGGAAATAAGTCATCGTATGCGTTCATGGCTCGAAGACAAAATAAACAACGCATCTACATCGCATTGCACCCATCAATCAAGAATGAAGAGATGATCTAAGCAATGACGGTGCATGGGACAATCGATCTTGAGCTTTAGCGATCAAAGCATTTCCACTGCATGCGGTAATAAAAAACAACACCGCATGTAGCGATAGATCGAAGATGTGAAGAGCAACACATTCATAGACGATTCTGATAAGTGTACAACTTTTAGTTGGGCATTTCTGACGGATTGATTGTGTAACAGAAAGGAATTTTCCATTCCGCCATTTTAGAAACTACCATAATTAGACAGTGGAGACCACAAATTTAAAGAGCCAAGGTGTCACCTATAAATAGCTTCCTCAAATTCGCTGAAAGGGATATACAAATACAGATACACCTAGTTACTGAGATATACTGATATTGAGAGAGAGGTTGGTCTAAAGCGACTACATAGTAAATCCGGGAGAACTCCGAGCAGAGAATTCTTCCAATTCCCAAAGCTGAAGCTCTGTACAACGGTCAATTCTACCGGGAAAGCAAGCTGAGAGGGAAGCTTTCCTCTCTACCACTTCCATACACCGGCAAGCGCAAATCTCCGATCGGGATCCGTGTCAAGACGTTGACACTCTTTCTGTATTTGTTTATATTCTCTATTTCATCCTCTGTATTCATCTTCTTTAGAATTAAATGTTATCATCGTCACCATTATCATCTCTCTGTCTCTTTCCATACATTCATAATTCATTTTCTCCATGATGTGTTCTTAATCCTCAGGTTAAAAAGCGAGAATTAAGTGAGTGAGTTAATCTATATCAAGATATCAATTAAGTTTAGATAAAGCATGCTCGACGACATCTTCACTTGTGAGAGCAGAAGTGAAGATGTTATTCCGCCTATCGAGAGAAGGTTGGAAGAATACGTTAACTAAAGCAAGAAGTATTTCTAGAGATGGAAACAACCTTGCATTCATCACGTTCATCTCTGTTTCACCATAGACATATGGGAACGCAGCCGATCACTGAGAGGTGTACGCCAAGGGAAAGCGGAACCTTAGTTGCATCCTTAATGCAATTAACAAACTTGCGATGTTTTTACTCTTTACTCTTTCTCTTTCTGCTTCATTCATAAGACTTGTCATCGCATACATCGATTCTTTTGTACAATTTCACAGTCAGTCCTCAACCTTAACCTTAGGATCATGTATCATGTATCATAGTAGTTTAGGACTTTTCTTTATAAACGCATTTTTACTTCATCGCAATTTACATTTCTGTACAAACCAACATTCTTTATTCATTATTAAAACCGGTCGCATGTATCACATAAGTATCGCATTAACGATAACAATCCCCGTGTTCGACCTGGATCACTCTGAGAAACTTTTGTTGAAATTATACTTGGTTTTAGCGCAAGGAAACTTGTGACACACACTATTTTATCGTATACTATGAGCACATAACTATCAACACATATATTAGAATGTAGTATCACATAAAATTATCTTTATCGCAGAACACAGCGAATTTAGCACATCATTCATTTTATTCACAAGCCATGCGTTAGAGTTAGATAAAGATAAATATTATAAAATTTAGTCATCAAGTTTATGGCAACATGAGCTTGTAACACATCATAAGTAATCTTTATCATTACAAGTTTATGGCATCGTTGCTCAAGTACTCTGTAGTTGCTCAAGCATCGTACATTGACGAGATGTTGCTTAAGTACTCGATGCTGGACTCCAAGAGGGGCCTATTGACGTTTAAGCATGGAGTCACTTTGTCTAAGGAAATGTGTCCTAAGACGCCTCAAGAGGTTGAGGAAATGAGACGAGTCCCATATGCGTCTGCCGTTGGCAGTTTGATGTACGCAATGCTCTGTACTCGTCCAGACATCTGCTACGCTGTCGGCATAGTTAGTAGGTATCAGTATAACCCAGGCCAGGGTCACTGGACCGCAGTGAAGAACATCCTCAAGTATCTTCGGAGAACGAGGGACTACATGCTCGTGTATGGTTTTAGGGATTTGATCCTTATAGGATACACGGATTCTAACTTTCAGACTGATAAGGACTCTCTTAAGTCCACATCAGGGTCAGTCTTCACTCTTAACGGAGAAGCTGTAGTGTGGCGAAGCACTAAGCAGAGGTGCATCACCGACTCCACTATGGAGGCGGAGTACGTAGCGACTTGCGAAGCTACTAAAGAGGCCGTCTAGCTTAGGAAGTTCTTGACAAACTTGGAAGTTGTTCCAGATATGTCTAGACCCATTACCCTCTATTGTGATAATAGTGGGGCAGTGCCAAACTCCAAGGAGCCAAGGAGTCACTGACGCGGTAAACACATAGAGCGGAAATATCATCTGATCCGCGAGATAGTGCATCGAGGGGACATGATTGTCACGCAGATCGCTTCGGAGCACAATGTTGTTGACCCGTTTATGAAGGCTCTCACGGCTACAGTATTTAAGGGTCACCTACGGAGCATGGGTCTACAGGATCGCCCACGACTGGTCTAGGGCAAGTGGGAGATTTTCTTGTACTAGGCTTTTAATGCCTTAGTTTATTGTTTTGTACTATATCTTTTGTACACCCCACTTTACTTTAGGAAAAGTGGGAGATTGTTGGGATTGATGCCCTAAAGTCTCATGTCCTGTAGTTTCTTAATAGTACATAGGAACACCTGTGATTGTTAATATATGATATTTACTTTATATCTTGTTGTTTTGCTCATTTACTTGTTTTAGTGCTTTACCACAAACAAATAAACATCAAATCCCTGGTTATCTATATGTGACTCAAGCATGTATGTGGTGACATACAAGTGGATCATGCCTTGAGTAATAAGCAAAATCGTCTGTAGTATATGGATATATGAAGGAAATCTTATCCTGGTAACGCTATGGATGCGACCCATTTTGTGGAATGGTCACAAGTGTTGTGGCTTGCCACAGATGATCTGATCCTAATCATTCGTGTTGGGGACATGCGAGCGGGGGCATCGTATACAAATAGTTTGTATAAGACCTGACCACGAAGTGTTAATGTCTCGTTATATAACACCATTCATGACAGAGACTTCACTTCACTAGGATGACCATAGGTAACATGACCTCAATCCTGAGTGAGTTGGGAACTCCTATCATTGTGGGCGGTCCTTTGATTTATATGGATGCGAGTGGCCAAGTCGTCGATTCAAACCTACCATTTTGGGGATACGTCTGATTTGGGAGTTGGGAACTCAACTACACAAGAAGGAATTCACTCCTTCCCCGATGTAGGGGTAAGTAGATAAATGCCTCTCTTAAGGGCTGATTCTAGGGCTTGAACGATATGGCGCCATACACCTTCTCTTGGCCCGAGAGGTGTTCACAGATAGTTTGACTATGTTGTATTGTTCATTAGAGGAATCAATGGTACTTAAGAAGTGAGATGTAACTACAGGGGCAAAACGAAAAATTGTCTCAGTTGTACTTACGAGCATCTGTGAAGGGTCATCGTACTCATGATTGGTTATATCCAATGGACACAAAAATATATCTGTGGTAAGAAAAGTTCAATTGTTGGTCTTTAGTGGAATCATTGACAGTTAACGGATGTGAATCTCGTGGCTAAAGAGTTTAGTCAGCTATTCACGTATCGTTGAAGTTTCAAGCCAAAGGTCCATTAGGTCACCTGAGATAAAGTCGAGAACCAGTGTTTGGGTTAATTTGAAATGTTCAAATTGACAAAAGTAAGTATAATTATATATGATATAATTGGAATGGCTAATTATATATGATATAATTGGCTAAATGTATGAGATACATTATTTTGGAGGAAATTAGATATAAATATGATTTATATCAAATATTGGAAAAATACTATAGTAGATATATGATATCGAACTATAGGATATAAATATAATATGATTATATTTATTAAATAAATTAATTGATTAATTATTTTTAATTAACCAATTCTCCTATTTTAGGAAATGGGATTGTGGGCACCGAAGGTTATGTAACCGGCAGTATACAAGTTGAAAATAGTTTTCAATTTGTGAAAAAATTCGATCATGCAAAAGAATCCCCACGCTCAAAAACAAAATCGTGAAAGATAGATCATCGAGAGCCTATACGATAGCTTCTCAGTCGTCTAAACAATCGTCTAACTCACGTGTCCCTTAAACGATCGTACATCAGTTTCCTAAATGATCGTCCAGTTTTTCTTAAATGATCGTGTAGTTTTACTATACGATAAGCGTCTCCGCTATACGATAGCAAAGTTTTTTTCATGCACGCTTGTTGTCTACACGATTTATTTTCCTCTGTCTTCTACCAAACTCACCAGAGCCCACTCTCTGGGTTTTGAAGTCGAAGATACCCGGTTCTCCTTATTTGTGGTGTTGTCCCCGTCTTCTTAACTGTGTACGTTTGAATCGTGTAGTTTCAGACGAGAGATTTGCCGGGGTGCTGGTAGATCGGTGGAATTCTTCTGCTATCGTGGGTTCATACATTCGAAGATCGTCTTCCTCTTGTAATGAACCTTCTTCTCTATGCATTATTGAATTATGAGCATGCTGTTGTTAAATTGTATTATCATAACTATTTTTAGAATGTATATCTCTTTTATTCCAGTCACTATGAAAATCGGAGCGATCTAAACCCGCTCATAGAATTCTCGGTTTGTAATTCCTTCACTCTTGAGGTGGAATTGACCTACTGGATGAACTCCCATCAACAACTCTTGTTGATGCAGTAGGCTCTTCAACAACTCTTGTTGAAGTTTCAGTAGAAACACTTTCCCTTAGCAACCTGTGGACAGTTCCTCTTCTAGTGTCCATCTTGGTTGCAGTGAAAACACTTTCCCTTAGCAACCATGGATGCCTCCTTGGGGCGACAGGCGATGGGTTAGCAGACGCCTTCCCTTTTCCCTTACCACCCTTCTTCTTCTTTTCCTTTGTAGAGTTAGAAGTAGAAGGTGCATACTTCGGTCCTAAGGTCAAACCTCTATGGAATGTCTTGGAGGATGAAGCAACATTTGCCTCTCCCTTGTTCCTCTCCTTACTTTTTAGTAAAGATTGGTAGGTCTGCAACTCATTAAGGAGAGTTGTATGTTTATATTTCACTTCGTTAAGAATCACATTGCTAACAAAGTGCAGGAAGCTCTCCGACAAAGAATGTAGGATTATGCTAACCTGACTGCCCTCATCGATGGTAGAACCATTCAACTCCGCCACATTAAAGTGGACCATTATGTTAAGCACATGTTCACGAACAGAGGTACCTTTTTCCATTTTGGAGTTGAATATGTATTTAACAGCCTCATGCATAAGCTGTTCAGATGATTGTCTAAACATCCCTCATAGGGACTCCATGATCTCACGCGCTGAGACCATATGCTCATATTTATTGGCCAAGACTTCAGAAAGACTTGCCATGATGTAGGCTTTGGCCTTCTCATTTGCCCTTGTCCATCGCTCGTATGCCTCCCGAACATTTCGAGTGGCATTAAGAGCTAGAATAGAAGGATAAGCCTCCGTGAGAGCGAACATAAGATCCTCAATGACCAGGATCGTTGTGATCATGTGTTTTCATATTGTAAAATTATCGCCAGTAAGTTTTTCGGCGCTTACAATACTAATGTGGCTATTGCCATTTTGAAAAAGAAGTTGCTGAAAATATGAATAAAACTTTATAAGATTTTGCAAAACCAATTTTAAACCAATCAGTTTTACAAAAAAGTTTCAAGTACCCTAAGTTATAGACTTCTATTTTGCAATGATGTCCCAGTGAGGCAGGATAAACATCACTGGTGAGGTGATCAGTTGCCCCTTCGTTGGGATGAGACATTCTTAACCATTAGGCAGAACCAACTCTTGGAACAGAACCTAATAGCCACCATTTTTTGGTCCAGAACTGTTAACCTTTAACAATTTCGTGTAAGTGTGACCCATCGCTTTCGGTGCCAGAGTCCCGCTTTAATGAGCCCACCATAGGGAAGAAGTAGATTAGGAAAAGAGACTAAGTTACCTTATCCTCTTATAGGAGATTAAATAAAAAAAAATGCGCAAAATTGCCATCTTTTAGGGGGATACTCCTAGGGAGACCGAGGGATATGTTGTCGCACTTCCCGCTCCCACTGACTATGAACACTCTCTCCATCCACCTTGATATTGACCTATCCAAACACCATCCATTAGGGGGACACACCAAAGGTGCCACGAAGCCGAGGGTAGATCTTATGGTATGGACTATTTAGGAGAAACGTGAAAGGTTTAAGTGAAGCATCTTATGCCTCAAGTACCTCCCACTGAATGTTCTACCTAGGGTTCATTAACCTAGACAATTCGACTACTAATTTTAGTCTAAGTCGTCTTTTTAAACTCTTCTCATAAACAACGTTTGTCTATGAAATATGAACAAGTTCAAGTAGTCACATTTAAACACTTTAATGGACTGTCCTTAACTTGCATGCATGCATGCATCAAATCTATCTAATCTATCTAATTCACCTTTCCAGGTAAGTTCCCAAGTAGGGGTGTTACGTTTCCGTTAACTTAAATACCTCAGCCTAGACAGAACTCGCCTTAAACAAAAAGTCCCTTATAGATAGATTTGCTACATTTTAACCTTTTATTAGCCATTTAATCCTATTAAACTGATTAAAAGATTAAAGTCTTAGGGTTGCTAATCATATTAGAACCGTGATCTTAGGTCTACGTGATCCAAGTTTTAAACACTTTAAAACCATGAACTAAACCTAAGTGAGCATGCATGTCTTTCTTATTTCTTTTAGTTCTAATTTCTCTTTAACTTTTAAAAAGAAACAACTAAATAAAATTGTGCACAACTAGGCGTTTATAACATTTATAAAATAACCTATGTGTCATACTTCATGCAATATCTGGTCATTACTATATAACTGTTATATAACGCGTAACAACCAAGAAAACATGCTATCATTTACCCTTATATTATAACAATTATAGTATAAAGATGATGCATGTCAATGCTTTTTATGCATGCATAAATATAACTCTTATATTATATGATGCATGAGCATGCTCTTACATAATTAAATCATGCTTCTTTAAATTATAATAATTACAATAAAGAGATGATGTATGACCATTGCATAACCTAAGGTGGGATTTACTGTATGTGCATATCATATGACATATTAAAACATACATCGCATGTAAGAAATAAAGGATTAATGGACTGGGATGAGCCTTTACAAGAAAAAAAAAAGGGAATGAAATAACCCTATCTATTACATTTTTCATCGAGCAAACTAGTTCATAGGTAAACAGGTCTTGAACCATTAGGAGAACTTCATTATGTAGTAAATGCCATAGGTAGACGATTGTCCAGTGCGCACTAGACGATAGAAGCAAAACTAAACGATCGCGTAGACGAAACGAGGCTGTGGAGCCTGATCGTCTATACGATTGCTTAGCGCCACGACAGGTAAACGATTTACCTTGCATTACTAAGTGATCGTTTAGTCAGTTACTAAGCGATGAAGCTTGCTTACCTAAATGATCGTCCAGTACGCGCATGCGTCAAATGATACGCGAGCATCTCATTGTCTACACGACCCAATACTCAGCGAACGCGTATCCGATCGTCAATACAATACGATCAACTTTTGATCGCCATCGTTTAACTGATTTGTTCCATAGTGATCGTGTACCCCATCGTCTGTACGATGCGATCAACAACGATTGCGTACACATCATTTGCACGATACGATCAACCATTAATCGTCTTCTTCCTTGAAAAACCGGAACACTTGCTTCGATCTTCTTCTTCGAACGACTCGATAACAATTATTAATGCCCAAAAAATGTAGGGGCCTTTATAAACAACCAAAAATGTAAAAAGATTTAAATCAAATGAGGCTACCATCCACGAAAACATCCATTAATCCCCACATCCGCAGCAATTTAACCATTAAACAGTGTAGAAATGCACCAACCATGAACGTAAATGTCATTTCGTTGCAACATATGAAATCGGAGTATCAGAACTTAGCTCTGATACCAATTGAAGAATCTCTTACCGAAGAGTTCCATGAGCGCATTCAGATCGCTCCAATTTCACAGTGACCAAAATACATCAAATACGTTCAAACGCACAGTTATGCAAACAAGCAGTCAATTAACGGCATGCTATGAACAATAAATTACAAGGAAGAGAGTTGCCATACCAGTTGATGATGGTCTTTAAACTTCGGAACTCAACGCAGCGGAAACCTCTACCCGATCAACCAATGCCCAGCAGATGCGTCAACTGCACAACACGAACAACCGCAAACTCACGAACGCAGCGGGGATGACACCACCAGAAAAGAGCCTCGAGTATTCTCGGAGTGAGAACCCAACGCATGGTCTTTGGTGAGTTTGGTAGAAGAAGGAGGCAGAACAGATCGTGTAGGCGATAAGCAAGTTGGAGAGAATACAACGCTCCCGTATAGCAAAATGCTTATCGTTTAGAAGAAACTACACGATCGTGTAGATTTTACTGAACGATCATTTAGAAAACAGAAGGCGATCGTTTAGCAAATACGACACACTATACGATCGTTTAGAAAAGCTAACCGATCGTTGAGGACCAAGTGTGTGATTGTTTAGGCGCTAGGTAGACGATTGTTTAGGCGTAGAGCAACTATCGTATAGGCTCTCGAGATTAAGCGATCTATTACGTGTTTAGATCAACGTGATCCTTCGATCTTTTTCCGGATGACCCAAAACTTCAAAAATGAAACAAATTTCATTTTAATTCATCGGTTACAATAACCGATGCAGCACACACGTCCGAACGTGATTTTGGGTTAATTATCATATAATTAACCAATTAAAATATTAATAAATATAATCATATTATATTTTTAATCTATAGTTTGATATGACATATCTACTATAGTAATTTCTCTTCTACTTGATATAAATTTATATCTAATTTTCTCCAAAATAATGTATCTCATACATTTAGCCAATTATATCATATATAATTAACCAGTCCAATTATATCATATATAATCGAACTTCCTCTTGTCAATTTGAACATTTCAAATTAACCCAAACACTAATTCTCGACTTTATCCAAGCTACCCAGAGGACCTAATGGACCTGTGGCTCGAAGATTTAACGGTTCGTGAATAGCTGACTAAACTCTTTAGCCACAAGATCCACCATCTGTTAATTATCAGGCATTCCATTAAAGACCAACAGTTGAACTCTTCTTACCATAAATATATTTCTGTGTCCATCAGATATAACCAATCATGAGTACGATGACCCTTCATAGATTGTAAGTACAAATGAGCCAAATTATCGTTTTTCTCCTGTAGTTACATCTCACTTCTTAAGTACCACTGATTCCTCTAATGAACAATACAACATAGTCCAACTATGTGTGATCACCTCTCGGGCCAAGAGAAGGTGTGTGGCGCCACATCGTTCAAGCCCTGGAATCAGCCCTTAAGGGAGTTATCTATCTACTTTTCCTTGCCTCGGGGAAGGAGTGAATTCTATCTTGTATAATTGAGTCCCAGCTCCCAAATTAGACGAATCCCCTAAATGGTAGGTTTGAATTGGCGACTTGGCCACTCGCACCCATACAAATCAAAGAATCGCCCTCAATGGTAGGAGTTCTGAACTCACTTAGGATTGAGGTCATGTTACCTATGGTCATTCTAGTGAAGTGAAGTTTCTATCATGAACGGTGTTATATAACGAGACGTTAACACCTCGTGGTCAGATCTTATACAAACTCTTTGTATAGGACACCTCCGCTTGCATGTCCCCAACACGAATGATTAGAATCAGACCATCTGTGACAAGTCACAACATTTGTGACCATTCCACAAAGCGAGCCGCATCCATAGCGTTACCAGGATAAGGTTTCCCTCCTATATCCATATACTACAGACCATTTTGGTTATGTAACATCCCCAATTTCAGGAAAATTTAAGTTAATTATCTAAAATTATTGAGTTTAAATTTCCTTTTCATTTGGAAAATTGGGATTAAGTTGAAATAATTGAAAAACTTTTAATGGTTAAATTGAATTTAATTGATTAGATATTCGAACTGATTATCTTGAAAATATTGAATTTTGCTTCCCTTTGAGGATTTTAGGGCCAACTTAAAAAAAAAAAAAATTAAAAGAGATAACTAATTTCATGTGGTTTTGAATTGATTTAAATATTTGAAAAGATTTAATTTGTATGAAATTGATGGATCTTATGCCCTTTAATTTTGGTTTTTGAAGCCTAAATTAAGATAATTTGAAAAGTTAACTGATTTATAAATTTAATAGAATCTTTGGAGATTTTGGAGATATTTTGATAAAATATTTTATTTATCTTTTCAAAATTGGAAAAAATAAAAGAATTGAGATTTTTTTTCGAAATTAAATGAGAGTGAAAAGAGGCAAAAAATTGGAAGAAAGTAATTCGGTTTTTCAGCGACATCTTCCACAAAATTATCGATTGGCAAAGTTTGAACTGTTGGATCATGCTCAAATTTGGTCAGTCTATTCGAGACATATAGAATTTCATTTTGAACGGTTGGATCGTTGTTTGAAGCTCTGGTTATTTTGTAATCGTTGCTGAATAAAATCTGTAAAACTAGAAATTCCCCTTCTCTCTCACTCTTGCAAACCCTCCTCATGCAAGACCCTCATTACCAACTGCTAACCTAAACAATTTATGTCGTCTGACAGTAACACTTGTTGCCTATCTATGGTAGCCATGAGCCGACGCGCCATTAACCGCCACTGCCCGATCTTTGCCAAAATCTTGAGAAAAACCATGGGTAAGACTTATTTTTCCTTATAATTTGAGAGATGAAATTCACCCATTTTATTTTGGGTTAAATTAGTAATCTCTCTTTGGTGTGAAACTTAGTTTCAAGATTTGGAAGTTTTGAGGCATTGACGATCAAGCTAGAGAACATTTTTCGTTTTGCAGAAAATTGGTAAAGATTGGTAAGTTCTGGGTAAGAGCGGTTGAGTTTAGAAGGTTCTTGGTTGCCCATTAAATTTTGGTTTTCTTTTTGGTTGATGCCGATTATATTTGGAATTTAGATCCAAGATTGGAGCACTTCAGAGTGCGCAACATGCTGTCCAGCAGATTCAAGTTCGTTCGGTAAGTAGTTTAGTAAGCGTTGTGATCCTTGTTGTTGGTTGTCGGCCACCTATTGATTATTGGACTAAAAGAATGGTTTAATTTTAAGTATTTTGAAGGTTCTAAGTCTTCATCCATTGATTTTTAAAATCTGCTAAGAGGAGATTTTGGATTCAAAATCCTGCGAGTGTCTGTTGATCAAGTTTCGTTTGGGTAAGTTATTTGGTGACCGTTTGATTAAATTTGTATGTTTGGGTCCTGGTTCTAAAGACTGAAATTTAGTATTATGTCTGTGTTAGAGGACTCAATTTAGGACTTATTTGGTTGGAGATCATTAGCTTGGATTAATATCTGAATTTGACTTCGAGGTAAGTAATCTTACTACTGGAACTGTCCACGGGCCAGACACTGGATGTATACTAGCATGATGGATGAATGTTATGGTAGAATGACAGCATGATGAACTGATAGTTTAGTATAACCTTGCTTAAGGATCTGAAAGATGTATTTGTGCACATAGATACTTGAATGCTAACATAAGATGATATTTGATTTCATGAGGTTGTATGTAATCTGTGGATATTGATGCATGTGTGTATGTTGTAGAGCCATGATGTTGAGGCATATATGTATGTCATAAAACCATGTTGTGATAATTATGGTGTCGAGCCTATGATAGCGATTTTACTGATTAGTTAGAATGCCCACTAAGTTTGTGTTTCCTTCAGGATTCACCAGTTATTGTGTTTCCTTCAGAATTTACCAGTTTGTGTTTCCTTTGGGATTCACCAGTTTGTGTTTCCTTCGGGATTCACCAGTTATTGTGTTTCCTTCGGGATTCACCAGTTATTGTGTTTCCTTTGGGATTCACCAGTTATTGTGTTTCCTTCAGGATTTACCAGTTATTGTGTTTCCTTCGAGATTCACCAGTTTGTGTTTCCTTCGGGATTCACCAGTTTTTGTTTCCTTTAGGATTCACCATCTTGTGTTTCCTTCGGGATTCACCAGATATTGTGTCTCCTTCGGGATTCAACAGTTTGTGTTTCCTTCGGGATTCACTAGTTATTATGTCTCATTCGGGATTCACTAGTTTGTGTTTCCTTTGGGATTCACCAGTTATTGTGTTTCCTTCGGGATTCACCAGAGGTAGTGGGCATATTTAGTTACAGTAGGATAGAACTTAGTTTTTCATGAATGTATGTGTTCCATGAGGACTAGGACAGTTTATATGTTTCTTTAGAGGTAGGCATCTAGAGGACATAGATGCCTAACCTGACCCCAGTAGTGGGGTTACTTACTAAGTATTTTATACTCATTCTTTCTCATGTTGTTGTTTCAGGTAAAGGTAGAGATGCACTGACACGAACAAGCGGAATTCGTGATCGAGCCATTGGGACTAGTTTTATGCTTCCGCTCATGAGATTTAGATTTCTTTTCATGTTTTTCTTAACTTTTAGTTTTGATGTTTAAAACATACTATTAAGAATCGTTTTCAGACTTATTTATTATCATTTATGATTTATGGGTACCCTACTATTATTTTTAATGTTTGAATTTAATGAATGTCTTTTGAACTTACTTTATTTAATTAGCATTTATTTCACAATAACATAGTGTCTTTTTAAGTTCCATGCTTGCATGTATTTAGTAACGGCCTACTTAAGTCCTAGGGGGTCAGGTCGTTACAGTTGGTATCAGAGCCTAAGTTTTAGGTTCTGTGGACTGACTTACGATGTAAGTCTTGGTTTTGTGTCCTTTATGGCTATTCACGGATCCTTCGTCCTTGCTAGGTATATTCGTTCATTAAATGTTTGATGGAAAATGTGTTTAAAAGCCTTCATGTCTAAGCTTTATGTACTGAATGATTGTTATTGCTAGTTTAACTACCTGAAAGAAGTTAGTATGAGATGGCTATTTTGTTTTGGTGTTATGGAAAGAAAGAAGGATCATAATAAGGCTATTTGGCGTTAGTTTAATTCATGGAAGGACTGTTAGAAACGAACATATATTTTGATTAAGGGATATTGAAACCTGATAGAACTATGAAGTGTTATGCACTTATGACATGAAAAAAAGAAATGGATGTATTTGGTTAAGCTATAGAATAAGGTAGGTGAATTAGAAATTCACTGGGGAATAATATTAAGTTTTGCATTACGAGAATAAAACTAGTGGTGCTACAAGGAACTCTATCACAAGGCACACATTCTTAGTTACGAGATTAAAGTTTCTTTATAAGATGAAAAAAAGAGGTGAAGAAGAGACTATAAATTCTATTAAGGATTACTAGATATTAAAGTCAAAATGTTCCAAGAAAAATTTTGAAAGGATTAATAAGTCATGATCACTTTCATGGTACCGAAGTTGGTGGACCGAGTAATGTATGGTGTTTTAGTTCTTTATGTAACATGCCTAAAAGGAAGAAGAATTACTAGATGGAGCATAAAAGAAAGAGAGATGTAGTTAGAAAGGTACATAACTTCAAAGCTAGACTTGTAGCAAAGGGTTATACCCAGAGGGAAGGGATTGACTATGAGAAATTTTTTTCTCTTATTGCTATGCTTAAGTGTATAAGAATTCTCTTGTCCACAGCCACATATGATGACTATGAGATATGGAAAATAGAGGTCAAGAATGTTTTTCTAAATGACAATCTTGAAGAGAACATCTTTATGTATCAGCCCGAGGGGTTCATAGCCCAAGGACAAGAGTAAAAAGTTTGCAAGATGAATCGATCCATTTATGGGTTGAAGCAAACATCCAGATCTTGAAACATTAGATTTGATTGAAATATTTTGGTTTTGATTAAGACGTTTCTGAACCTTGTATCTACAAGAAAATCATTAATGATAAAGTAGTTTCTTAGTACTTTATGTGGATGATATCTTACTCATTGGGAATAATATAGGGTACCTTATTGACATTAAAGAATGGTTGGTAGCCCAATTCCAAATGAAAGATTTGGGAGAGGCACGATATATACTTAGGATCCAAATCATCAAAGATTGCAAGAACAGAACGCTGGTTTTGTATCAAAAAACTTATATTGACAAAATGTTGACTCGATATTCAATGTAGAACTCTAAGAAGGGTTTATTATCTTTTAGGCATGGGGATCATTTGTCTAAGGAACAATGTTCTAAGACACCTTAAGAAGTTAAGGATATGAGACGTATTCCCTATGCCTTAGCTGTAGGTAGCTTATTGTATGCCATGCTCTGCACTAGGCTAGACATTTGTTATGTAGTGGAAATAGTCAGTAGGTATCAGTCCAATCCAAGATTAGACCACTAAGCTGTGGCTAAGAACATCCTCAAGTATCTTAGAAGAATGAGGGACTACAAGCTGGTGTATGGAGCTAAGGATTTGATCCTTACAGGATACACCGACTCTGGTTTCCAAACTGACAAGGATTCTAGGAAATCCACGTTAGGATTAGTGTTCACCCTAGGGGGAGCTGTAGTATGGCGTAGTGTCAAGCAACGATGCATTGTAGATTCCACTATGGAGGCTGAATATGTAGCTACTTGTGAAGTAACAAAGGAAGCAGTTTGGCTCAGAAAGTGTTGAGATTGGTTTCCTAAATCTCTTTGTATTCTCGTAGTTTGTAAACTTTGTATAAACATATTGTTGTTAATAAAATAAGTGTCCTTTTATAAGCATATACTCAATCCAATAAACTAAGATGCGAAGTTATTTCATGTAATTTAAACAAATATTAGAGACATACAAGTGGATCTTGTTTAAATAATATCCTAAATGGTCTGTAGTAGATGGATAAAGCTGGATACCTTATCCTGGTGACACTACAGATACAACCCGCTTTCTAGGTGTTACAAGTGTTGTAAAGTGCTACAAATGATCTGATCCTGATCATTCATATGGAGACATGTGAGTAGGGGTATCCTATACAAAGGAGTTTGTATAAGACCGGACCACGAAATGATTAGTCTCTTAATATAACGCCGTTAATAATAGAGACTTACATTTCACTAGGATGACCATAGGTGACATGACCTGAATCCTGAGTGAGTTATGAACTCCTGCTCATGTAGGTTGTCCTTTTATTTGTATGGGTGAAAGTGGCCAGATTGCCAACTCAACAACCATTTTGGGGATTCGTTTGATTGGGGAGCTGGGAACACCGCTACATAAGACGGAATTCACTCCTTCCCCAATGTAGGGGCAAGTAGATAAATTGCTCCCTTAAGAGCTGATTCTAGGTCTTGAACATAGTGGCCACACCCTCTCCTGGCTCGAGAGAGACTTGGTCATAGTGGGACTATGACTTATTGTTCATTAAAGGGATCCGTGGTACTTAAGGATTTAAATGTAACTATAGGGGAAAAACGGTAATTTTGACCCAACTATACTTATAAGCAATTTGTGAAGGGTCATCGCACTGTTGATTGGTTATATCCAATGGACACATAAATTTATCTGTAATGTGAAGATAAATTTATTATGGACATATGCGGATGTACATGAATTCATGCGTTACACATAACTGATGTGTTTGCTCCCATGCGTCTAATGTCATGCGTCAGAATGATGATGCATTAATCTTAGCATGCAATGACCACGCGTTCCTATCACAAACGCAAGTTTCTCGGGTGATCCGAGGTCGAACACGGGGACTTTTCACTCAATAATATTTATGAAGCAATGTGTTTAAGGCGATGAAAAGAAAAATAAAAAGAAGTTTAATAGATGTACAGACTATTCCTACTCCTAACTAAACAGATTGAGCAATAGAAGACTTGCAATGAGAATGAATAAAGACACAACAACCATTAACACATAGTAATGTTTATTATCTTAAATCGCCCGAGTAATCCCAGCTCATTGCACTAACGTGTCGTACACCTCTCGGTGGTCAGCCGTATGACTATATCTCTATAGTGCATGGTTCCGTCGAGCATAAGATTGTGCCTATCTCTAGGAACAATGCTAACTTTACTTTAGTACGTTCCATCTCTTACCTTCTCAGGCAGTTAGACGTGGCTATTTAACTTATAGACAAGCAATGCAACATCCCATAGACAGGCGTTGCTACAGCCTTTCACCAAGCAAAGAGGATTAACTCACTATACTCGCACAATGCACACCTCTTGGTAGGTTGCTTCATGCGTCCTATCTCTAGGCTACACGATTAAGCATGCGATTGACTTTGATAAATAAACGCTGAAGATAAAATATGATGAAATGAAGATGATGAAGAAGACGGTAATGGAGGAATTAAGATTTGCATTGATCACAAAATATCTTAATATCTCAAGCTAAAATGTAATACAATATAGAGATTAGAAGGGAGATAAAGGAATCTGCGTCAAGGCTGCCGGTGGTGCCATGTTGAATGGTGGAGATGTCTCTCTCGAGCTCTATCTCTGGTGAATGCTCCGGTCGTCACTCGGTCTGGGTTGTGGAGATGAGGAATTCTCACTAGAAATCTCTTTCAGGCTCTCATTTGTGATCACAAATTTCTGCCTTGAGGCAGAAGCTCGGATGTCTCAAAATGAAGGTCTTAAAGGCTATTTATAGAATTTGGACGCCGACAGCTGTAATGAAGAAGGTATGGCTCACTGCTGTTTTTGTCGTGGTATGGGAATTGTCACATCGCCTTATCTTGTTGATACTCCCAAGGTATGCGTCCGAGCTGAATTTAGCTGAAGTTATCAACGCATTCTACCCATCTTGCGATCTTCTATTATGGCTGTCAATTCATGGCCGCAATCTCTATTTATTCACCGCATTCTCCATGTGTTGGACGCATGCAATTACTGCAACTTCCATGCGTTGGATGCATGGAGTTACCGTCTGCGTTCGTCTTTTGCGGTCGTCTGGCTTTAGCCCATGCGTTTGTCTGTGATTGCTTATTATAAACGCATGCATTTGATTCTTGCGATAGCTACAAAAATAGACACTTTGGCACAAAATAACGCATAATATTGGGTCAGTGAGGTTTTAGGTGCTTATCGACGCAAAACTCAATTTTTCACAAATTCTAAGTATTATCATTGCATTTTCTACCTGTTAGCCCTCATAATTCTAAATAAAAGGCTTATAATAACTGGCATTTTTGCCAGTTATCAAGTGCAGCATCGGTCTTTAATGGAGTGACCGACAGTTAACGGATGATGGATAATTTAATTAAAGAGTTTAATTAATTATTTGAGTACCGTTGGAGCTTCAATCTATAAGTCCATAAGGTCCCCTCTATAGCTCAACAAGGATTTAATTGAGAATTAATTTTGGATTTATTTGAACTATTCAAATTAATTGAGGGAATTAATATATGATATAATTAATTAAATTGATTATATATGTGATATAATTGATGTAATGTATTTGATACATTATAATTTAAGGTAATATGAGAAGAATTTGAATATGATTCAAATACTAATTATATGAATGAGATTCATGTAATTAAATATAAATATGATTTATATTGAGAGAAATATAATGTATTGTTGAGAGAAAATAAAATCTATAGTTTATGTTGTATTTGATGCAATATAAACTGTAGGCTATATGTTATATTTGATATAACATATAGTGTATATATAAAATAAAGAAGTTATTATATATATATACACATCATTAATATTAATTTAATTGAAATTAATTAAAGGGAAGGAGTTACAACTCCTTCCACTTATTCTCTCAATGTTTTTACATGGGTTGAGATTAAAGTGGTTAAAGATTTTTCATCTTCTTCCTCAATTCACTCTGAGAGAAGAGTTCTCTCTAGGAAAAAGTTTTATAGAGAAGAAAAGTTCTTCTCTTCTCTCTCCTCCTCTCCATCTCTTTCCCTCTTCCAAGGATTCAAGGAAAGCCTACAACTCTTGCTTGAATCCTTTGTTCCAAGAGAATATAGAGAGTTCTCGAATGGTGGTGTTCCATGTGGAGAAGTAGATTAGTTCATGATCCATTCAAGGGAGTTCTTGAAGAAAGGGTTTTTCAAAGGTAAGGGTTTTTCAAACCCTATGTATTTTGTTCAAAGCATGCTGTAATTTTAAGAAAATGCATATCTTGTTCTTATTTATTATAAAACTTATATTCAATGAAAAATGGAATTTGGATCGATCTTTGCTTCCGCTCAAAAGATCTTTTTCGGAAATTTCCTTTTGGAAGTTCCTAAGCAATTTGGAAATGGTTCCAAATATGAACTTGCTCATCACCTTATACTGTGACAAAGTGGGACACACTCACTCTAAAGAACCTCACAGTCACAAACGAGAAAAGCATATTAAGAGGAAGTATTACCTGATATGGGAGATTGTGCAACGAGGAGATGTGATCATCATAAAGAGTGCCTCGGAGCACAACATTGCCAATCCATTTACGAAGGCTCTCTCAGCTAAAGTATTTGAGGGTCATCTAGAAACTATAGGTCTGTGAGACTTGTACATTGTATAATCTAGGGCAAGTGGGAGATGTGTAATGAGTATATGGATGCCCTATTTTTTTGTATTTATTTACCATATTTCTATTTTTTTAGATTCTGATATTATGTACAACCCACTGACTAGAATTTTAGTTCAAGTGGAAGTTATTGGATATAATGCCCTAAAACTCGTAGATAGTAAATGTTATTAATTGACCGTTATAAAAAAGAGTTATCGATATTATTTCAATAAATATTATCGATTGTTTTGTATTCTATTTTTTCTTAATAACTCTGTATCAATAAACTAATATCCAAGGCTACCTTATGAGTCTTGAACTATATATGGAGACATATATGAATCAATGTTCAAGATACAACCTAAAGGGTCTATAGTATAAGGATAAGGTTGCGTACCTTATCCTAGTGACACTATGGATACGACCCACTGTTGGGTTGTATGTCCTAAAACTCGTAGTTTGTAAAATTAAAAATATTCTATTTACAAAAAAGATGTTATTGAGATTTATTCAATAAAGTTGTTATTGAATATATAAATTGCACTTGTAAAACCTAAATCCAATAAACTAATGAACCCCTGGTTATAACATAAATACTTGAACCTTATGTGGATACATAAAAGAGGACCAGCTTCGAGTATTGTTGGGATTGATACCTTAAATCTCTAAGATCCCATAGTTTGTAATTGTAATATACAAACATTTTATTTATATAATAAAATATGTGATATTTTATTTCAAAATTAGTTGTATTAACCATAAACCAATAAATTAACATCCAGGGTTATCTTGTAGCTTAAACATGTATGTGGAGACATATGGGTGGATCATGTTTAAGTGATAATCTACATGGTTTGTAGTAGATGGAAAAGGCTGGATATCTTATCCTAGTGACACTATGAGTATGACTCGCTTTATAGATGTTACAGTTGTTGTAAACTGCTACAAATGATCTGATCCTGATCATTCATGTGGAGACATGTGAGCAGGGATATTCTATACAAAGAAGTTTGTATAAGACAGGACCACAAAATGTTTAGTCTCATGATATAACACCATTCATAATAGAGACTTACATTTCATCAGGATGACCATAGGTAACATGACCTGAATCCTAAGTGAGTTGTGAATTTCTGCCCATGAGGGCGGTCCTTTGATTTTTATGGGTGAGAGTGGCCAAATTGCTGATTTAATAAGCTTAGCATTTTGGGGATTCATCTGGTTAGGAGTTGGGAACACAACTATACAAGAAGAAATTCACTGTTTCTCCAATGCCGAGGCAAATAGATAAATTGCTCCCTTAAGGGCTGATTCCGAGGCTTGAATAATGTGATGCCACACCTTCTCCTGGCTTGAGAGGGATTTGGTCATAGTTGGACTATGATTTATTGTTCATTAGAGGGATCAATGGTACTTAAGAAGTTAGATGTAACTATAAGGGCAAAACAGTAATTTTGGCCTAATTGTACTTACAAGTAATTTGTGAAAGGTCATCGTACTGTTGATTAGTTATATCCAATGGACACATAAATGTATCTGTAGTGCGAAGAGTGCAACTATCAGTCTTTAGTGAAGTGCCCGATAGTTAAAGGATGGTGAATTATTTAATTAAAGAGTTCAATTAATTATTCACGTACCATTGGAGCTTTAAGCTACAAGTCCATGAGGTCCCTTTGAGCTGAGAATCAGTTTTTGGATTAATTTGAATTGTTCAAATTAATTGAGGAAATTAATTATATATGATATAATTAATTTAATTTTAATTATATATGATATAATTACTATAGTGTATTAGATAAATTATAATATTAAGTATTTATGAGAGGAAATAAATCTTTGAATATGATTCAACTGTTAATTATATGAATGTAATTCATATTGTTAAATTTAATGTAAATGTGATTTATATTAAATGTCATTGGTGAGAGAAAAGAAACTATAGATTATATTGTATTTGATACAATATATAAACTATAGGTTATATGTTATTTTTTATATAAGGGTTGTTTTTAAATATAGAAAAATAAATCAAAATATTTACAAAATATAGCAAAATTTTAGAACTATCAATGATAGACACTGATAGACTTCAGTGATATTAATAGACACTAAAGTCTATCAGTGTCTATCATTGATAGTTCTAAAATTTTGCTATATCTTGTAAATATTTTCAAAAGTTTTACCATTTAAAATAATTTCCCTTGATGTAACATATAGTTTAATATATATATATTATATGATAAACATATATATTAAATTGTTTATTAAAATAAATTAAGTTTTTAAATTTATTTTATTTAATTAATTTTGAATTAATTAATGGGATAGAGTTGTAACTCTCTCCCCTTCTTTTCTCTCCTGATCGTGTGAATGGTGGGGTGGTTGAGTCTTCTTCTTCCTACATGAAGAAATAGACAAGAGAAGACATCAGTGATTCAGTGATTTTGTTTTTAGAAAAATTTCCATCCTCCTCCTCTCTTCTCTTGATCAATTCCATTCTCTCACAAAATCCAAAATAGCCAGAGCCCACACCTCCTGGGTCCTCTGCCTGAGAATACTTAGATTTCCTAGTGGTGGTGACCATTTGACCTTTCAACTCTGTTTATATTTTTCACAGAGAAGAGGAATTAACGTGAAGATTGAATTCTTCAAAGGTAAGGGTTCCAATAACCAAATTCTCTTTTGTTTTGTTTTTCTTAAGCATGCTGAATATTATGAAGCAAATGCATAATAATCTTCTTCCTTTATAAAATTATGAGTTCTGTAGAATTGAGGATTTAGGTAGATTCGCTTCCACTCAAAGATCCCCTCATCAAGGTTCCTTCAATTGGTATTAGAGCCTTTAGGTTTTGATCCCAAATTTCCAATTTTTATGAACTAATTTTATAGTTTTGGTGGGTTTTAGTTTTTGCATTATGTAATTCATGTGATGTTTCATTTTGAATGTGGTTTTGTTAATAGATGTTGTGGGATTGGACATATAGATTTATGGCTATCTATTGTGAATTTGGTTCTGTAAAGGCCCATGTTTTGAGGCATAATTCTGTTTAGAGTCTATAAATTCATATGTTGAGTCGTTCGTGGTTGTTCCCAACTGGTTTCTAGAGAATTTGAGGCAAAAAGCGGTGGAGTTTCGAAGCAGTTTGAAACTATACAATAGCGATTGTACAGTAGCGTTGAAACGTTGTGCCCTAGCATTGTAATGGTGCGATGCGGCAGATGAGAAAAATTTTCGTAGCATTGCGATGCTAGGGCACAACGTCGCGATGTTCCAAGACGGAGATTTCACGTGGTTTTACTCCAGTTCGCGCATGGTTCATGGTCTGTCGATTCGGTTCAGTGGGTTCTCTGGTTCGAGTTGTTGGGTTCATCTGGACCGGTTCTTGGTCTGGTTCGAGCAATTTAAGGCCTAATTCACCTGTTTTGAACCGGATTACTATTATTTTGTAATAGTTAGCCTTTATTGTTTTTAATGGGTGTCCAATCCTGGTCCATTAACTGTTGTTTTAATATACATGTGATGTATGTTTTATTCCTTTTTATATTTCATATTGTATGTCATATAGAATAAAATCCTACCATAGTTTATGCATTTAATTTCATGCATCATTTATATTATAAGTGTTATAATATATGTATATGCATGATTTGTTTAATATAGCATGATCATGCATCATATAATATAAATGTTATAAAATATGCATGCATGCATTAATAACATATTCATGAATCATTCATATTATAGTTATTATAATATATGGTTCAACATATGTATAGTGCAAAGTATGGTTTTAATTTATTTCATTTATTTATAATTGTTATAACAAAATAAAATTAGAAATTAAAATCAATAATTGAGAGTTGCATGCAAACCTTACGTTAAAAACCATCTTTTAAAATTGTTTTAAACCATGATTCGCATAGACCTAAGATCAGATTAGAAATTTAAGTTCAATCTTTTAATCGGTTAGGATTAAAAGATTAAATATTATAACAAATGTATCTAAAAGAGACCTTTTTTTCCAAGGCTAGTTCTGTCTAGGTTGGGATATTTAAGTTGACAGAAATGTAACACCCCTACCTGGAACTATCTTGGAAAGGTGAATTAGATAGATTTGTTACAAGCATGAAAGTTTGATTAAAGTTTGTTAAAGTTTCTTAAAGAGTTTAATACACCCCTAAAGGCAAGTGTTGTTTTTGGGCAAATTAAACAATCACTTAGATAAAATCAATAGCCAGATATTCCTAAGTTAATTATGTTAGGATTGGTGTCCTCATTCTCTCGAAGTCTCGTAGTTTGTAATCTATACACATTGTTATGAATAAAATAAGAGTTATTTTATTTGGCATTTACTCATATCCAATAAACAAAGCTCCATGGTTATTGTATGAAAACTTAAGCATGTATATAAGATATAGAAGTGGATCATGCCTTAAGTGATAACCTAAATAGGTCTATAGTATAAGGATTAAGGAGTGATACCTGATCCTTGTGACACTACGGATACAACCCGCTTTGTAGAGGTTTGTAAGTGTTGTGAACTACTACAGATGGTAGATCCTGACCATTCATGTGGAGACATGCAAGCAGGGGTGTCCTATACAAAGAATTTGTATAAGACCTGACCACGAGATGATTCGTCTCTTTATATAATGTTGTTGATACTGGAAACTTACATTTCACCTAAATGACCATAACCTTAATCTTGAGTCTTTTGGGAACTCCTACCATTGAGGGCGGTCCTTTGATTAGTATGGATGAGAATGGCCAGATTGCCAACTTAATATGGCTACCTTTTTAGGGATTTGTTTGATCTAGGAGCCGGGAACTCGGTTACACAAGATGGAATTCACTCCTTCCCCAAAGTAGGGGTAAGTAGATAGATTGCTCCCTTAAGGGCTGATTCCGGGTCTTAAACATTGTGGCCACAACTTCTTTTTGGAAGAGAGGAGTCAGTCAAAGTAGGACTATGACTTATGTTCATTAGAGAGATCAATGGTACTTAAGGAATTAGATGAAACTATAGAGGCATAACGGTTATTGGCCCAACTGTACTTACAAGCAATTTGTGAAGGGTTATCGCATTGTTGATTGGTTAATATGGACACATAATATATTTGTATTAAGGAGAGTTCAGCTATCAGTCTTTAGTGAAGTGATAGAGAAATGAGTATGGATATTCTAATAGTTTCGAACGATTTAACTCTTACAAAATTAATGAAAAGAGGAATATTGATTATCGAACTGGTTTGTCTGTATGTAAAAAAATGATGGACAATTTATTATGTCTCAAACCATAGATATTTCATTAGTTCATAAGAATAAGTACCATTGTAAAATGTTGTATTTCTATCGATATCATTTCTATTCCCAGATTTGAAACAAATTAGAATTCTAAACTCTCTTCGACCTCTAGGGGATAATATATTTTCCAGAGCAAGCAAATCATAATGATTGTTGGTTCTATTTTCATTCGTTTTTTTGAAGTATTGCAATGGATTCAGAAAAACTCTTCTTATAAGGATAGTCTTTTTCTTGATATCAATGGAAGTTAACGAATGGTGGATCCACTGACTAAAGAGTTTAGTCAGTTATTCATGTACCATTGGAGTTTCGAGCTACAGGTCCATAAGATTCCCTTGGTAGCTCAATGGATTCAAGTTGAGAATCAGTTCTTGGTGTTGATTTGAAATGTTCAAATTGACAGATATGATTGGTGTGATGTATGAGATACATCAAGTGAAGGATTAATGTAAATGAGATTTACATTAAGTACCATGAAATAGAAAAAGAACTGTGGTTTATATATTTCATGAGATGAAACATTAAAACTATAGGTTATAAATATAGTATGGTAAGTTGGTTATCATATATATTTATAATAATATTAATTATTGGATAATTATCTCTTTTTCTCTAATAACCAATTGAATGGGAGGTTATTGGTAGTTTCATGGTAAGCGTGAGATAAAAGGAAAAATGTTTTCCTAAATTTAGTAGTTGTTGAATTGAGATTTTCCATTCTCGAAAAGACTTACGGTTTGCTGTCTCTTTTTCTCTAAAAATGTTTTCCTAAACGATAGCTAAAAAGAGACTAAACAATTGTGGAGTGACACTACATGATAGTTCACTCAGCTAGCCATTAGCTAAATGATTGCGAAGCTTTTGCTAAACAATCGCGGAGCATTTGTTAAACAATTGGTCATTGTTTATACGATAGACCTTTGACATCTCCCACTTGCTCAATCATTTACACGATTGTTATTCCTCCGGTCTCTTCCTCTAACCAAGTCCACACAGAGCCCACACTTCTGGATTCTCACACCGAGATTACCAAGGTAGCCATTGTGGTGGTATCGTACTCAACTCGACATAGTCGAGGTTTTTGAAGGCTGTTTAGAGAGTTTGCGGTGGTCGTGTGGTGGTTGCTGATTGATCGTGTTGTGTTGTGGTTGCTGTGTTCGAGCATTCGTGTGTTGCAGTCTTGGAGATTGTTCGAACATTCGTGATCGAGGGAGTTTGAAGATGAGTCTTCAAAGGTATGTCTTGTTACCCCTTGATCTCTTATGTAAAGTACTGTAATTTTGTTTTGTGCATGACTAGTTAGTTTCCGTTTCTTGACTGTAATTGTTTATCTTCATATATAATTAGAATTTTGAATGATCATTCCGCTGCTCATGAAAATCCTCATATCCAATTTCCTTCAAATTAACCCTAGGTAAAATGCTCAATGGGAGGAAAATGGGGTATATGATACTTAATTTCATCCTCTTCACATTTCTCCTTAAAGTTCACATTGTGAGATCTATACTTGACCTCGAGGCACCATGGGTGTCCCCTTACGAGTGGCATTTGTATAGATCAATATCAAGGTGAATAGAGAGAGTGTTTATAGTAAGTGGGTGCGGGACGTGTGACAACACATCCGTCAGTCTCTCTCATTAGTTTGAAGTAAAGTTTCATGCATGGCCTCATGGCACCATGGGTGTCTCCTTAAAGGATGACTTTTTTGTATGACGCTTTATTCAACCTCTAGAAATGAATACGATTGCTTTAGTTTCATGTCCCAATCATTTTTTCCCTATGGTTGGCTCATTGAGGTGGAACTCTTAGACCTAAAATGAGAGGTTACACTTACAAAAATTGTTAAGCTAGTTTAACAACTTCTGGACCTCACAATAGTGACTAATAGTGACAGTAACAAAGAGTCATTCTGTCTATTAGTTGACATTGTCTCATTTCAGTGAAGGGGCACTTGATCACTCTATGATGACTTTTGTCCTACCTCACTGAAACATCATTGCAAAATAGATGTCACTTAGAGTACATTAGACTATTTTGCTAAAATTGATTGGTTGTCATGTTGGTTTATTATAAATAGACTAATTATAAATAATTTTTATGGTTTTAGCAAGCTTCTTTAAATATGACTTCCACAACCCTAAATTTACTCGCCGCTGATAAATTAACGGGCGAAAACTACACTTCTTGGAAAAACACGATCAACATAATCCTTATAATCGATGTTAATTTTTTCCTTATGGATGACTGTTCTTCCATCCAGCTGCAAATGCTACTCGAAATATTCGAGAAGCATACGAGCGTTAGACACGGAAAAACGAAAAGGACCGAGCGTATATCTTGGTGAGTTTTACCGAAGTCTTTGCCAAGAAGCATGAGCTCATGCTTACAGCCCATGAGATCATAGAGTCCCTGAGGGGAATTTTTGGACTGAAGAAAATCACAAACACAGATCTTCATGAGTAGCGGAACTGATTGTTCCAAATTCCATTTGAATGAACACAAACAATTACAATCTTAAACCGAAACTAACAGATTATGCATCAACAGAAATTACAGCATGCTACAAGAGATTCAAGGGATGGAGTATGCATACCTTTAAAGAACCATTCTTCAAGAATCCCTCGATCAGTCTCCACTGCATCCATCAATAGCACTCGAATGCAACGAACAGAATACCAACAACACGAACATCTTGATTCTCCTAGAACCCAATCGAGTCCAAGTCGATTCACGAATAGATTAAGGATACCACAACAAGTGTTACCTTGGTATTCTCGGTGTGAAAATCCAGGAGTTGTGGGCTCTGTATGATCTTGCTTGAGGAAGACTGGAGGTATGCAATCGAGTAGATGATCGAGTAAGTGGGAGATATGAACACTATCTATTGCATAGACGATATACTCGATCGTTTAGTAAATGAAGCCTATCGTATAGACTTTGCTACTCGATCGTGTAACAACGATCAAAAGAGTAACTATCGTATAGTCAACTCTTAGCTGATCGTGTAGACTCTGTCAATGCTATCGCTTAGTAAAACTCCTTTTACTTGATAGTTTTTTCCATGAGAATTATTCGAATGGATAAACTACTAATTTTGGAAAACAATTTTCCTTTTATCTCACGATTACTACAAAACTTCCAATAACCTCCCACTCAATCGGTTATTAGAGAAAAGGAATTAATTCTCATATAATTAATATATTATAAATAAATATGATAACCAACTTATCATATTATATTTATAACTTATAGTTTTAATATTTCATCATATGAAACATATAAACCATAGTTCTTTTTCTATTTTATGGTACTTAATATAAATTATATTTATATTAATTTCTCCATTTAATGTATCTCATATATCACACCAATTATATCACATATAATTGAATTTCCTCTTATTAATTTGAACACTTCAAATCAACCTAAAATCTGATTCTCAACTTAAACCCATTGAGCTACCAAGGGGACCTTATGGACCTCTAGCTTGAAGTTCCAACGGTACATGAATAATAGACTAAACTCTTTAGTCATGAAATCCACCATCCGTTAATTGTCGAGCACTTCACTAAAGACCGACAGTTGCACTCTTCTCACTACAGATATATTTCTGTGTCCATATAACCAATCAACAGTGCGATAATCCTTCACAAATCGCTCGTAAGTACAGCTGGGCTAATTTACCGTTTTTCCCCTACAGTTACATCTAACTCCTTAAGTACCACTAATTCCTCTAATGAACAATAAGTCATAGTCCTACTATGATCGAGTCTTCTCTTCCAAAGAGAGGGTGTGGCCACTATGTTCAAGACCCGGAATCAGACCTTAAGGGAACAATTTATCTACTTACCCCTGTGTCGAGGAAGGAGTGAATAACCGATGATAGACGAAAATTTGTTATTTTATCTTTATCTTTATTTTATTATACGATAATGAATGAAAATGATGATGCTCTATGCGCTTAAGTTGCTTTGCGATAAAGATATTGCGATACTACGTTCTAAATGTATGCGATGATAATGATATGCGTTCGTAGTATACGATGATGTAGTGCATGTCACATGTTTTTTTACGCTGGAACCAAGTATAATTCCAACGCAAGTTTCTTAGATTGACCTGAGGTCGAACACGGGGATTGTTGTTGTTTAGATGCGATACTAATGTGGTAAATGCGACCGGTTTAACATAAAGAATAAAGAATTGGTTTGACAAAAATGTAAATTGCGATGAAAAGTAAATTGCGTAGTAAATAAATGCATTAAAGTAAATTGCGGTGATATAATAAATGTCTAAACTATTAATGATACAGGTTGAGGATTGGCTGTGAAGTTGTGCAAGATGATCCAGTGAATGCGGTAGCAAGTCTTGTGAATGAATCAGAATGAGAATGGGTTGAGGGAAAGGACATCGCAAGTTCGTCAATCTTGTTGAGGATGCAACTAAGGTTCCGCTTTCCCTTGGCTTACACCTCTCAGTGATCGGCCGCATTCCTATATGTTTATGGTGAAACAGGGATGAATGTAATGAATGCAAGGTTGTTTCCATTTCTGGAAGTACTTCTCGCTTTAGTTAACGCATTCTTCCAACCTTCTCTCGATAGGCGGAATAACATCTTCACTTCTGCTCTCACAGGTGAAAATGCCGTCGAGCATGCTTTAGCTAAACTTGGCCGATTACCTTAACAAGGATTAACTCACTCGCTTAATTCTTCCCCTTTACCCAAAGGATTTGTGACACATGATGGAGAAAATGGATAGTGAATGTATGGAAAAGAATAGAGAAATGACAATGATTATGATGATAATATTAAATCTAAAGATTAAGCATTTGATACAAATCGTAAATGAAAGATTAAAGAAATATGAACACAGTAGATGAATGAAAGAATAGAAACAAATACGGAAAGAGTGTCAATGTCTTGACACAAATCCTGATCGGAGATGTTGTGCTTGCTGGCATGTGGATGAAATGGAGTGGAAAGTTTCCCTCTCAGGCTTTCTTTCCAGGTAGAAGTGACCTCTTGCAGAGCTTCTTCTTTGGGAATGGAAAGAATTTCTTCCTCGAAGACTTACCTTTCAGCCTTGTCTCGTCGTTCTCCCCGATTTTCTCTATATTGTCTCTTCAAGCCAGCCTCCTTAACAATGAATTCAAGGAAGCTATTTATAGACCTTGGCTCTCTATATTGGTGGTCCCACTTTGTAAATCTGATAATTCCTACCATGGCGTAGTGGAAATGTCTGTTCTGCTCCATGATTAATTTGTTAGAATCATACAACAGAAAAGCTGTACACGTCAGAAGTCCTTGTGAATGCGTTGCTCTTCTCCATCTTCGATTGATCGCCGCATGCGGTGTAATTGTTTTGAATTACCGCATGTGGTGGAAATACGTTGATCGCTTGAATATATGATCGATCGTCGCATGCTACAATTGCATTGATCTTTTTCGTTCTTGATCGATTGCCGCATGCTGTATGGATGCGTTGTTCATTTTGTCCTTGAGTGATTAACGCATGCGGTGACCTATTTCCTGAAAAAAAAGACTTGGACATTCCATTTCGCCATCGCAATAGGGTTAGTGGGTGTGTTCACGACACTTTACAATTTTCGTATTTTTAAGCCAATTTCTATACTGTCGACGCAATTTTTCCTTCTTTTTGCTGCATAATATAAATAACTTGTATTTCTTAAAGTTATCAACCACCCTCATAGGAAGAAGTTACCAAAACACTCAGGATTAAGGTCATGTCACCTATGGTCATTTCAGTGAAAGGTAAGTCTAAATTATCAACGACGTTATATAAAGAGACGAATCAGCTCGTGGTTTGGTCTTATACAAACTATTTGTGTAGGACACCCCTCGCTCGCATGTCTCCACATGAATGGCTAGGATCAGACCATTTGTAGCACTTTACAACACTTGTAAATATCTATAAAGCATGCCATATCCGTAGTGTCACTAGAATAAGGTATCCCTCATTTATCCTTTTACTACAGACCATTTAGGTTATTACTTAAGGCATGATCCACTTGTATGTCTCTCATACATGCTTAAGTTTACATTAAATAACCACGGATCTTAGTTTATTGGATATGAGTAAATGCAAATGAAATAACATTTATTTTATTAATAACAATGTGTACAAAATGTTTACAAACTACGAGACTCCGAGAGAATTAGGACACCAATCCCAACAATCTCCCACTTGTCCTAGTGCCTCAGAAGACTAATGTATAATACATAAAATAGTACAATATACAATAAACTAGGGCATACTCTATAACCCAATATCATCTCCCACTTGCCTTGACAAGGTGCCACATGTCCCGCAGACCCAGACTCTCCAGATGACCCTCGAACACTTTAGCCGTGAGAGCCTTTGTAAACGGATCAACAACGTTGTGCTCCAACGCGATCTTCGTGACTATCACATCACCGTGATGCACAATCTCCCTGATCAAATGATACTTCTATTCAATATGCTTGCCTCTTCGGTGACTCCAAGGTTCCTTTGAATTTGCCACAGCCACAGTTTTATCATAATAGAGATGATTGGCAAAGATATATTTGGAACAACTTCCAAATCTGTAAGGAACTTCCTAAGCCAAATAGCCTCTTTAGCAACTTCACAAGCGGCTTCGGCTTCCATAATGGAGTCTACGATGCATCTTTGCTTGATGCTTCGCCAAACTACAACCCCTCCATTTAGAGTGAACACTGACCTTGATGTCGATTTCCAAGGATTTCTATCAGTCTGAAAGTCAGAGTCTGTGTAACCTATAAGGATCAAGTCCTTATCTCCATACACGAGCATATAGTCTCTCGTTCTACGAATATACTTGAGAATCGTTTTGACTGCCGCCTACTGATCTAATCCTGGATTGGACTAATAACGACTGACAATCCCTACTGCATAGAAAATGTCAGATCTAGTACATAAAATTGCATACATAAGGCTTCCAAGAACCGAAGCATAGGGAATCTATCTCATTTCCTCAACCTCTTGAGGTGTCTTAGGACATTGTTCCTTAGACAAAACAATTCCATGCCTGAAGAGTAATAAACCCCTTTTGGAATTCTGCATCCTATACTTGATCAAAATTTGGTTAATGTACGATGCCTGAGACAAAACTATCCTTTTGTTCTTACGATCTCGAATGATCTGGATCCCTAGAACATATTGCGCCTCTCCCAAATATTTCATTTGAAATTGGGCAGCTAGCCACTTTTTAATGCCAGTCAGAAAACCTACATCATTCCCAATGAATAGGATATCATCCATATACAGTATCAGGAGAGCTACTGAGTTGTTGATGATTTTCTTGTAAACATAAGGTTCATCAACATTCTGATCAAAGACAAACGATTTGATCGCACTATCAAATCTAATGTTCCACGATCTAGATGCTTATTTCAGCCCATAAATGGACCTATTAAGCTTGCATACTCTTTGCTCTTGATCTGGAACAACGAATCCCTCTAGTTGAGTCATGTAGATGGTCTCCTCAAGATTACCATTCAAAAAGGAAGTCTTGATGTCCATTTTCCATATCTCATAATTATAAAATGTGGCTATGGACAGGACAATCCTGATATACTTCAACATGACAACAGGTGAGAAAGTTTCCTCATAGTCCACTTCCTCGATCTGGGTATAATCCTTTGCCATGAGTCTAGCCTTAAAGGTCTGCACCTTTCCATCTACACCAAGTTTTCTCTTGTAGATCCACTTACACCCTATAGGTTTTACCCCATCAGGCTGATCCACAAGTTCTTAGACAGAATTGAAGTACATAGACTCCATTTCCCGATTCATGGCTTTAATCCACTCATCTTTGTCAACATCCTCTATTGCTTGCTTGTAAGACAATGGCTTCTCAGATAGAATTGAAGTACATAGACTCCATTTCCTGATTCATTGCTTTAATCCACTCATCTTTGTCAACATCCTCCATTGCTTGCTTTAAGACAATGGATCCTCAACTCCATTATCAAACATGATGTTTTAAGTTTCAATCAAACTCATATAGCGTTCTGGTGGGTTCACAACCCTTCCACTACGTCGAAGCAGTCTCAACTCTTGAGATGGTTGACTAGATGAACCGACATCAACAAATCTTGTTGATCTATCAGTCTGTTCAATAACTCTTGTTGAACTCTCAGTAGTCTCACTAGAAATCTCATGTAAAACAAGCTTGCTTCGTGGTTTATGATCCCTGATGTGGTCTTCTTCCAAGAAGATAGCATTTTTGGACACAAACACCTTATTCTCACTTGGATCATAGAAGTATCCACCCCTTGTTTCCATGGGGTAGCCTACTAAGAGGCAAATTTTCGAACTCGGTTCTAACTTATTAGGGTTAGCCACAAGCACGTGGGTCGAACATCCCCAAATTCTGAAGTGGCGTAAACTACTTTTACGGCCTTTCCACAGCTCAAAAGGTGTTTCTACCTTTTAAGGGAACGTCGTTCAAAATATAACATGCAGTCTCCACTGAAAAACCCTAAAATGAGTCTGGAAGATGAGCATAACTCATCATAGACCGAACCATGTCCAACAGGGTTCTGTTTCTCCTTTCTGATACATCATTTTGCTGAAGTGTACCTTGGCCGAGAGTTAGGACGTGATTCCATGTTCTATCATATAGTTCTGGAATTCGAGGTCCATATACTCTTCACCACGACCACATTGTTGTGTTTTTATCTTCTTACCTAACATGTTTTCAACTTCAGCCTTATACTCCTTGAAGCTGTCAAGAGCGTTAGACTTACGTTCCATTAGATAAAATAACCATATCTTTAATAATCATCTATGAAAGAGATGAAATATTCATACCCACCTCGAGCTTCAACACTCATCGAACCACAGAGATCTTAATGTATAAGCTCCAAGGTTTCCTTGGCTTTATAACCTTTTCCAGTAAAAGGTCGTTTCACATACCGCTAAGGAGTTTTCTTCTAAACTCTTTAGAAGTCCATATTTCACCAACTTCTCAATCCTATTGAGGTTGATGTGACCTAAACTTAGATGCCAAAGATGGTCGTTTTCCTTAAGAGAAACCTTTGGTCTTTTTGTAGTTATCGCTCTTTTGAACATTTCAGTATTAAGTAAGGCTTTTATGACTAATGACCTTAGTACATATAAGTTATTTTTCATTGAACCAAAACCAATCTCCATACCATTTTTGAAAATAAACACTTTACTCTCAGAAAAGGAGACGTTATAACCTTGTTCAATGAGACAAGAAACCGAGATAAAGTTCCTCTTGATACGAGGAACTATAAAAACATTATCCAGTAACAGATAATATTTCTTGTCCAAAAATAACTTCAGCCTGCCTACAACAACAACTGAAAACAACCTCACCAGTACCGACTCGAAGAGTCAACTCTCCCTCTTCCAACGTTTTTCAGGAACTAAATCCTTGGTAGGAAGAGCTGACGTGATTAATAACACTTGAATGAAGTATCCAGGTAGAATCATCATTCTCTACCAAACACATCTCCGAGACAAATAAATCACATTTATTGTCATTAGACTTCTTCCTCTTCTGAAGAGTAATGGGATCAATATCAGAACCTAAATAAGCTCCAAGTTCCATTTTAGAGAACAATTCTCGTTGATGAACTTTTCCAGAGTCAGCAACACTTGCTTTTTCTTTTACTCCTTTGACATTCAAGAAATATTGGAGGTTATCTTGGGAACTGACACTACGGGTTTCTTTGTCATCCATCCATTTGTGATAAAAACGTGAGAACTTACATTCAAACAATTCTTACAACGAGACTATGATCTTACGTGCAATGACCATGTTCTCAACCCTTTTGGCTAATACATCAGGAATGCTAGCCAAAATGTGAAGTCAGGCCAACAAGTTAGCCTTCATCCACACCTCATATGCATTATGAAAATTTTGTGGTACATCAAGGGTCAGGACTTGAGGACACTCCTCAACCATGACAAACTCGAGGTCGTTTACTAAGAAATATGTTTTAAGAGACTCTTGTCAATGTATATAATTCGTCATATTAAAAGAGGCAACTAACGGAAAATCATACATGTTGAAAAATCAAACACATTGATCTACATTAGATTTTAGCAAATACTCTTTAAAACAAAATCCAATTTGGTTTAGCAAAATTTAAATGAACCCTGTGTGACATCTAGTTTTGCAATGACACTTCAGTGGTTTAGGATAAAAGGCACCGAAGGGTAGTCAATTTATCCCTCCTTTGAATTAAGACACTCTCAACCAGTCATTAATACCAGAACAACTCTTGCTCCTATAACGACTAGCCATCATTTATTTGGACAAGAAATCATTAACTTGCTTAACAATTTCCCGTAAGTGTGACCCTTCATTTTAGATCCTAGAGTTCCGCCCCAAGCAGACAATCTAAAGGGAAAAATCCGATTGGGACAAAAACTAAAGCGACCCTATCCATTTTTGGAGTTCACCTTGATATTGACCAACCGCACAAAACCATCCAAATAGGGATGCTTCCAGGGTGCCACGAGGCTGTGCAAGAAAATCTCATGGTGCAAACCAATAAAGGCGACCGCAGGATATGTTGACACACATCCGTCACCCACTTACTGTAAATACTCTCTTTGTCCACCTTGATATTGACTCATGCAAATACCATCCGAAGAGGGATGCTCCTAGGGTACCACGAGGCCAAGCATGAATCTCACAGTGTGAACATTCATGAAGAAACGTGAGTGGAATTGACATATCATATATCTTTTCCTCCCACGGAGTATTTTATAACCTAGGGTTTAGTTTACTTAGAAAAAACACGGCTAACGATTTTAATGAAGTGAATTTTTAGGTTTGCCCAAAAGTAACTCTTACTTTGTAAGGTTGAACAACTTTTGATCATCATTCATTAAACTCTTATAGATATCTTGTAGCAAATCTATCTAATTCACCTTTCTAGGTAGGTTCCCAAATAGGGGTGTTCCGTTTCCGTCAGCTTAAATACCCCAGCCTAGAGAGAACCCGCCTTAGATAAAAGGTCCCTTATAGATAGATTTAATACAAATTTAATCTTTTATAGAAATAAATTTAATCCTATTAAACCAATTCAAAAGATTAAACTTAGGTATCTAATCTCATTAGAACCAGGAACTTAGGTCTATCTCAATCCATTTTTAAAACCCTTTTAAAACATGAGTTCACCTAAGTTCGCACGCAACTCTTTCTAATTGATTTTGTTCTAATTTCTATTATAACACTTATAAGCGGAAACAACCAAAACCAACCACAATGCAAAGCAACACATACAAAGCATTCATAACTCTTATAAATAAGCCTAAGTGTCATGCTCCATGCATTGTTCATTCATTGCTACTTTTATACAACACTTATATATCAAAGCAATGAACCAAGCGTACATGCTTCCATACACTCTTATACTATAACTCTTATAATATAAAGATGATGCATGAATATGCTTAATGCATGCATAAATATAACTCTTATATTTCATGATGCATGAGCATGCTTTCTTGTAATTTCATCATGCCAATTACTATATTATAACACTTATAATATATGATGCATGAATAAAATGCATAACCTAAGGTGGGTTTTAAATCTATATTGAAGGAAATCGGAAGCGTGAGATTTCCATGAGCAGTGGAACAAGACTATTCCAAATTACAATCATGAATGAACATATATTTACAGTCGAATTCAAAACAAACGGTTATGCGATTCATATAGAAATTACAGAATGAATAAATACAAATGTACAGAGGGAAACTCTACACACATTTTTTGATGCGTCTCCACGCTCCGTTGCGTGACCGCTCGAACAATTAGTAACAACGAGCGCTCGATCTACACTACCACAACACCGCACGAACACTACGAACTCCTCTACAACACAAACGACCTCCACTGCACCATGAACGATCTCCAGAAAACCTCGACGGTGTCGAGTTGAGTCTACACCACAAACAAGGCGACCTTGGTATTCTCGGTGTGAGAATTCAGAGGTTGGGCTTTGTTCAAACTTGGTATGAGGTAGACGAAGAAGGAAAACATGACTGGACAAGTGGGAGATGGTAGAGATCTATCGTATAGGTCGATGCCCAATCGTTTAGATAAAGCTATGCGATCGTCTAGCAAAAGCTATGCGATCGTTTAGCCTATCGTTTAGATTGGTCTATTGCCTACAAACTCTACACGATCGTTTACCTTGGGCCAACGATCGTCTAGCAAAACTATGCGATCGTTTAGTAAATACTGCACGATCGTTTAGCTTGCACTTGCACGATCGTTTAGCTCACCCAACCATCATTTAGTAAATCTGTATTTACTTGACAACCACCGTGAGTTTCTTTTTCGCGAGAGAAAACTCAAAATCCTTTTCAAACTTTTTGTAGAAAAGTTCTTTTCAAAATAGGAAACCACTTTCCTTTTAAACTCACGATTACCATAATCCAATAACCACCCACTAATTCTTTTATTTAAAATAAAAAGAATTAATTATATAATAATTAATATTATTATAAATATAAATGATAACCAACTTATCATAATATATTTATAACCTATAGTTTTAATATTTCATCTCATGAAACATATAAACCATAGTTCTTTTTCTATTCTATGGTACTTAATGTAAATCTCATTTACATCAATCCTCCACTAGATGTATCCTATACATCATACCGATTATAACATATATAATAAAAAAAACTCTTGTTAATTTGAATATTTCAAATCAACACCAAGAACTGATCCTCAACAGAATCCAAGCTACCAAGGAGACCTCATAGACCTATAGCTCCGAAGCTCCAACGGTACGTGAATAACTGACCAAACTCTTTAGTCATGGGATCCACCATCCGTTAACTTCCAGACACTCCACTAAAGATCGACAGCTGAACTCTCATTACTATAAATATATTTTGTGTCCATCTTAACCAATCAACAATCTGATAACCCTTCACAGATCGCTCGTAAGTACAGTTGGGCCAATAACTGTTGTGCCCGTGTAGTTACATCTATCTCCTTAAGTACCACAGATTCCTCTAATGAACATAAGTCATAGTCCTACTATGATTGAGTCTTCTCTTCCAAAGAGAAGTTGTGGCCACTATGTTCAAGCCCCGGAATCAGTCCTTAAAGGAGCAATCTCTCTACTTATCCCTGCTTCGGGAAAGAAGTGAATTCCATCTTGTGGATTGAGTTCCCAGCTCCCAGATTAGACAAGTCCCCAAAAAGGTAGGCATGTTGAGTTGACAATCTGGCCACTCTCACCCATACTAATCAAAGGACCGCTTTAAAAGACAGGAGTTTCCAAAACACTCAGGATTAAGGTCATGTCACCTATGGTCGTTTAGGTGAGATGCAAGTCTCTAGTATCAACAACGTTATATACAGAGTCTAGTCATCTCGTGGTTCAGGTCTTATACAAACTCTCTGTATAGGACACCCCTGTTACACGTCTCCATACGAATGGTCAAGATCTACCATCTGTAGTAGTTTATAACACTTGCAAACCTCTACAAAGCAAGCCGTATCCGTAGTGTCACCAGGATCAGGTATCCAACCTGAATCCTTATACTACAGACCGATTTAGGTTATTACTTAAGGCATGATCCACTTGTATATCACATATACATGCTTAAGTTCACATAAGATAACCAAGGAGCTTTGTTTATTGGATATGAGTAAATGCCTGAATTAAATAACACTTATTTTATTCATTAAACAATGTTTATCTTTACAAAACAACGAGACTCCGAGAGAATTAGGACACTAATCCCAACTCCTCAAAAGAAAAAAAAAGCTAACTATTACAAAGAACAATGAGTCCACCAGTTTAAATAGGTGAACCGAGTCTTGAACCATCCAGGCGAAGATCACGTCTCCTTCATCATGTAACAACTCTTTGTGATCGCCTACACGATAGAGTAAACTCTTTACTCAATTGTTTAGCAATGTTGTTTGAGCATAAACGATCGTTTAGCAATGATCGTGTACCTTTGACTATGAAGCATGAGGTCACGCGATCATGCAACACGCATCGTGCTACGCAAGCCTTAAAAGATCAAGTAGACGATAACGATGCAGTGAAGCATAATCGTCTAAATAATAGCAAAGCAAGCATAAGGTATCGTATACCGGGTGATCGTGTAGTCAGTGACTATGCAATGAAGCATGCTAAACTACACGATAGTGTAGTGCACACGCCTTTTATTAAACAATGAGTGTAAAAAACTCTATGCGATCATTCACCTCCAGCGTCCACGTGATCGAGCAGCAAATTCTACACGATAGAGTAAACTCTTTACCCCATCGTTTAGCATTAGCTAAACAATTGTTTAGTAAATACTACACGATCGGGCATAACTTTTCTACACGATCGTTTAGCCAAATGTCAACGGTCGTTTAGCCTGGGATACACGATATGAACAACCTTTGGTCTTCTTCCTTGATGAGAACTGCATCTCCATGCTTCGAAACTTCATCACGAACGACTTAAACAACTTCAAACACTTTGAATACAGACTCGATTGCTTGTTAATTATGCCCAAAAATGAAGGGCCCTTAAAAATTAATACTTTGTAATCTTAAAGAAAGCTTTAAACAGAGGAAATCATCCCGTAAACATCCATAAGCACATCCACAAACGCATTTAACATTTAAACACATTTAAAATAAACTTAAAACCCACCACAACTGTAAAAGAAGTCCAATACAACAATGGAATTTGGAATATCAGAACAACCTGGCTCTGATATAAATTGAAGGAAATCACAACCATAGATCTCCATGAGAAGTGGAAGTGGATCGCTCCAAATTCCATTCGAATGAACACAAACAATTACAGCCTTAAACGAAAACTAACAGATTATGCATCAACAGAAATTACAACTAAAGGATCTCATATCGAGAGTTCTATGAGTATGTTCAGATCGCTTCGATCTCACCGTGACCGAAATACAAATTATATACATTTAACACATACAATTATGCATATAAAACTTAATTAACGACATGCTCAGAATATGATAAATAACAGGGAAAGGGTTCCATACCAGTTGAAGACACTCTTCGAACTTTTGAACCCTAACACAGCAGATCCCTCCAACAGGTCTACCAACACCCAGCGAGAACGTCGACTGCAACAGCATGAACAACGCGAACATGATCGCCGCAATCAGGACGACACTACCACTAATGAGCCCCGGGTATTCTCGGAATGAAAAACCAAAGGGTGGGCTTTGATGAATTTAGTAGAGGAAGAAGGACAAACGAGTCGGTTAGGGGATAAGCAAGTGGGAGAGAAAACAAAGCTATCACATAGCAGAAGTGCTTATCGCATAGAGAAGCTACACGATCGTGTAGGATTTGCTGAATGATCGTTTAGGAAAAGGTATATGAACATTTAGTTAAATCGACACACTATACGATCATTTAGATAAACTATCCGATCGTCTAGGCGACAATGTGCGATCCTTTAGGCGCGAGGTATACGATCGTTTAGTTGGAGAACGCTATCCCATAGGCTCTCAAGCGATTGTTTTGAATCACCAACGCGCACTTCACGAATTCTTTTGGCCTACTGAACTACTTCGCAAAAAAGAAAATATTTTTCATTTTAATGCATCGGTTACCATAACCAACGCTGCCCACTAACCCACATCCGAACGTGGAAAAAGGATTAATTATCATATAATTAATGAATGAATTAATGAATAAATATACTCATATTATATTTACATCCTATAGTTTGATATCACATATCTACTATCGTATTTTCTCCTCTACTTGATATAAATCATATTTATATCTAATTTCCTCCAAAATAATGGATCTCATACATTTAGCCAATTATATCATATATAATTAACCAGTCCAATTATATCATATATAATTGAACTTCCTCTTGTTAATTTGAAAATTTCAAATTAACCCAAACACTGGTTTTCAACTTTATCCAAGCTACCCAGGGGACCTAATGGACCTGTGGCTCAAAGCTTCAACGGTACGTGAATAGCTGACTAAACTCTTTAGCCATGAGATCCACCATCTGTTAACTATCGGCGATTCCACTAAAGACCAACAGCTGAACTCTTCTTACCACAGATATATTTTTGTGTCCATTAAATGTAATGAATCATGAGTACGATGAGCCTTCATGGATGCTCGTAAGTACACCTGGGCCAATATATCATTTTGCCCTTGCAGTTACATCTCACGCCTTAAGTACCACTGATTCCTCTAATGAATAATGCAACATAGTCCAACTATGTGTGAACACCTCTCAGGCCAAGAGAAGGTGTGTGGTGCCACATCGTTCAACCCTAAAAATCAACCTTTAAGGGAGCCATCTATCTACTTATCCCCGCCTGGGGGAAGGAGTGAATTCCCTCTTGTGTAGCTGAGTTCCTAACTCCTAAATTAGACGAATCCCCAAAATGGTAGGTTTGAATCGGCAACCTGGCCATTCACACCCATACAAATCAAAGGACCGCCTTCAATGGCAGGAGTTCCCAACTCACTCAGGATTGAGATCATGTTACTTATGGTCATCCTAGTGAAGTGAAGTCGTTGTCATGAACTGTGTTATATAACGAGACGTTAACACTTCATGGTCAGGTCTTATATAAACTCTTTGTTTAGGACGCCCCTGCTCGTATGCCCCCAACACGAATGATCAGGATTAGACCATCTGTGACAAGTCACAACATTTGTGACCATTCCACAAAGTGGGCCACGTCCATAGCGTTACCAGGATAAGATTTCCCTCCTATATCCATTTACTACAAACCATTTTGGTTATCATTCAAGACATGATCCACTTGTATGTCACCACATACATGCTGGAGTCACATACAGATAACTAGGGATTTTATGTTTATTGGTTTGTGGTAAAGAAAATAAAATAATTAACCGAGCAAAATACAAGATGTGAAGTAAATATCATATATTAACAACACAAGTGTTCATACATACTGTTTACAAACTACAGGACATGAGACATTAGTCCATCAACCCCAAAAATCTCCCACTTGTCCTAAAGCGAAGTGGGGTATACAAACAACTTAGTACAAAACAATAAATTAGGCATAAAAGCCCAGTACAAGAAAATCTCCCACTTGCCCTAGTCCAGCCGCAGGTGATACTATAGACCAATGCTCTGTAGGTGACTCTTAAACACTGTAGTCGTGAGAGCCTTCGTAAACAGGTCAGCAACATTGTGCTCCAAAGCGATCTGCATGATGATCACGTCCCCTCGATGCACTATCTCACGGATCAGATGATACTTCCGCTCTATGTGTTTGCCGCGCCGATGACTCCTTGGCTCCTTGGAGTTCGCCACTGCCGCACTATTATCACAATAGAGGGTAATGGGCCTAGACATATCTGGAACAACTTCCAGGTCGGTCAAGAACTTCTTGAGCTAAACGACCTCCTTAGCAGCTTTGCAAGCCGGTACATACTCCGCCTCCATAGTGGAGTCGGTGATGCACCCCTGCTTAGTGCTTCGCCACACTATAACTTCTCTGTTAAGAGTAAAGATTGACCCTGATGTAGACTTGCGAGAGTCCTTATCATTTTGAACGTCAAAATCCGTATATTCTGTAAGGATCAAATCCCTCGAACCATACACAAGCATGTAGTCCTCGTTCTCCGAAGATACTTGAGGATGTTCTTCACTGCGGTTCAGTGACCCTGGCCTGGGTTAGACTGATACCTACTGACTATGCCCACAACATAGCAGATGTTTGGACGAGTACAGAGCATCGCGTACATCAAACTGCCAACGATAGACACATATGGGACTCATCGCATCTCCTCAACCTCTTGAGGCGTCTTAGGACACATTTCCTTAGACAAAGTGACTCCATGCCTAAACGGTAGTAGGCCCCTCTTTGAGTCCTGCATCGAGTACTTGAGCAACATCTTGTCAATGTACGATGCTTGAGACAGTGCTAGTACTTTGTTCTTAAGATCCCAAAAGATCTGTATACCTAGAACAAACTGAGCCTCTCCCAAATCTTTCATTTGAAATTAGGTCGCTAGCCAGTTCTTAACTGCAATCAGTAGACCTACATCATTCCAAATGAGTAGGATATCGTCTACATACAACACTAAGAAGACTACTAAAGCGTTGATCTTCTTGTAGACACAAGGTTCATCAACGTTTTGGTCAAAGCCATATGACTTGATCGCAGTATCAAACCGTATGTTCCAAGATGGACCGATTCTGTTTGCAAACCTTTTGTTCTTGACCTTGGGCTATGAATCCCTCGAGCTGCACCATATAAATGGTCTCCTCAAAATTGCCATTCAGAAAGGCCACCTTGATGTCCATTTGCCAGATCTCATAATTATAATAAGCTACAATGGACAGGAGGATACAGATTGACTTTAACATGACAACAAGCGAGAAAGTCTCCTCATAGTCGACACCATCTACCTGGGTATAACCCTTTGCCACAAGTCGAGCATTAAAGGTCTGTACTTTCCCATCAGCACCACGTTTGCACTTGTAGATCCGATTACAACCTATAGGGCGAACCCCATCAGACTGATCTACAAGATCCCATACTGAGTTGAAGTACATCGACTCTATCTCGAGATCCATGGCCTTGACCCATTCATCCCGGTCAACATCCTCTATTGCCTTCTTATAAGACAACAGATCCTCAATGTCACCATCTGCTACCATAGCAAGGATTTCTGTGAAACCCAGAAAGCAAATGGATGGTTTCACGATCCTCCCACTACGTCGAGGTTCCCTCAACTCTTGAGGTAGAACCGACCTACTGGATGAACTCCCATCAATAACTCTTGTTGATGTAGCAAGCTTTTCAACAACTCTTGTTGAAGTTTCAGTAATTTCATTGGAAAGCTCACGCAACACGACTTTGCTTCGTGGACTGTGCTCCCTTATATGATCCTTCTCCAGGAAAGTAGCGTTTGTTGAAACAAACACCCTATTTTCCGTCGAATCATAAAAATAACCCCCTCGTGTACCTTTGGGGTAGCCTACAAAGAGGCACAACCTTGACCGTGGTTCCAACTTCTTTGGATTAGCATCAAGCACATGTGTAGGGCAACCCTAAATGCGGAAGTGACGTAAACTAGCTTTACGCCTGTTCCACAACTCAAGAGGTGTTCTTGCAACACTATTGAAGGGAACACAGTTGAGTATGTACACCCCAGTCTCCATTGCGAAATCCCAAAATGAGTCTGGTAAGGAAGCGTAACTCATCATCGAACGAACCATGTCTAACAAGGTCCTATTTCTTCTCTCCGCTACACCATTATGCTGAGGTGTACCTGACGCTGAGAGTTGGGAAACGATTCTATGTTCTATCAAATAGTTCTGGAATGTCGAGTCCAAAAACTCTCCACCTCGACCCAATTGACATGTTTAATCCGTCTATCTAATGCGTTTTCAACTTCAGCCTTGAACTCTTTGAACTTTTCAAAGGATTCAGACTTTCGTTGCATAAGATAAACATGCCTGTACCTGGAGTAATCATCAGTAAAACTGATAAAATACTCATAGCCACCTCGGGCTCACACATTCATAGCAGAATGTACTAACTTAAGAGACTCATTTGCTCTAGAACCTTTTCTAATAAAAGGTCGTTTAATCATCTTACCCTCAAGGCAAGATTCACACACTGGTAAAGAATTTTCTTCTAACTCACTTAAAAGTCCATTCTTCACCAATCTCTCAATCCTATTGAGATTAATGTGCCCTAAACGTAGATGCCAAAGATGGGCATTTTCTTTAGGAGAAATTCATCGACGTTTTGATTGAGTTATGATAGTTCTGAACATTTCAGTATTATGAAGGGAATTAATGGCTAACGGCCTTAGCACATATAAATTCGATTCCAAATTTGCTGTGCAAATAAAAACACCATCTTTATGAATAAACACTTTATTCACTTCAAAAAAGAAAATATATTTACATTGCAATAAACACTTTACAGAAAGAAGGTTCCTCTTTAGTTCAAGAATAATATAAACATCATTTAAAATAAGAAACCTATTCTGTAAAGCTAACTAGAATCCTCCCACTGCCACAGCTGAGACGACGTGCCCGATGCCTATTCTCATTGTCATCTCACCAGCCTTTAGCTGTCGCCAAGATCTAATCCCTTGAAAAGAAGAACAAACATGGTAAGTGGCACCTAAATCAATTATCCAAGCAAAATCATCATTCTCCACTAAACAAGTTTCAAGCACAAGTAAATCATATTTACCTTTATCAGCCTTGGCCTTAGCCTTGGCTGCTTTCTTCTCTTTCAGATACCGAGGACATTCCTCTTCCAGTGTCCATCTTGGTTGCAATGGAAACACTAACCCTTAGCAACTTGTGGATGCCTCATTGGGGCAACAGCCAGTGGGTTAGCAGGTGCCTTCCCTTTTCCTTTACCACCCTTCTTCTTCTTCCCCTTTATAGATTTAGAAGTAAAAGGTGCAAACTTCATTCTTGAAGTCGAACCTCTATGGAACATCCTCGAGGATGAAGCAACATTTGCCTCACCCTTCTGCCTCTCCATACTTTTTCAGTAAAGATTGGTATGTTTGAAACTCATTGAAGAGAGTTGTAAGGTTATACTTCACTTTGTTAAGAACCACATTGCTAACAAAGTGCAGAAAGCTCTTCGGCAAAGAATGCAGGATTATGCTAACCTAGTTGCCCTCATTGATGGTAGACCCATTCAACTCCGCCACATTAAAGTGGACCATCATGTTTAGCACATGTTCATGAACAGTGGTGCCTTCTTGCATTTTGGAGTTGAATATGTATTTAAGAGCATCATACATAAGTTGTTCAAACAGTTGTCCAAACATCCCCCGTAGGGACTCATTGATCTCACACGCTGAGACCATAGGCTCATGTTTCTTGGCCAAGACTATAGAAATACTTGCCAAGATATAGGTTCAGACCTTCTCATTCGCCCTTGTCCATCGCTTGTATGCCTCCCAAACATTTCAAGCAACTTTTGGAGCTGGAATAGGAGGACAAGCCTCCGTGAGAGCGAACATGAGATCTTCGATTATTAGGATCGTCGTGATCATGTGTTTCTATGTTGAAAAATGATCGCTAGTTAGTTTTTCGATGCTTAACAACGATAACGTGGCTGTTTCCATTTGAAAATGTTGCTGAAAATACGAACAAAACTTTATTAGATTTTGCTAAACCAATTTTAAACCAATCAGTTTTGCAAAACAGTTTCAAGTACCCTAAGTTATAGACTTCTATTTTGCAATGATGCCCCAGTGAGTCAAGACAAACGCCACTGGTGGGGTGATTAGTTGCCCTTTCGTTGGGATAAGACATTCTCAACCATTAGGCAGAACCAACTCTTGGAACTGAACTTAACTGCCATCATTTTTCCGTCCAAAATCGTTAACCTTTAACTATTCTGCATAAGTGTAACCCCTCGCTTTCGGTACTAGAGTCTGGCCCTAATGTGCTTACCGTAGGGAAAAGATAGATTAGGACAAGAGACTAAATTACCTTATCTTCTTATAGGAGATCAAATAAAGAAATGCGCAATACAACCATCCTTTAGGGGGACACTCCTAGGGTGCCTCAAGGCGATGTGCAGCAACTTTATTCAACCTAACGAGGGAGACCGAGGGATAGGCTATCGCACTTCCTGCTCCCATTTACTATGAACATTTTCTCCATCCACCTTGATATTGACCTACCTAAACACCATTCGTTGGGGGGACACGCCAAAGGTGCTGCGAGGCCGAGGATAGATCTCACGATGTGGACTATTTAAGAGAAAAGTGAAAGGTTTAAGTGAAGCATCTCATGCCCCAAGTACCTCCCACTGAATGTTTTACCTAGAGATTCATTAACCTAGATAATCCGGCTACTGATTTTAGTCTAAGTATTCTTTTTAAACTCTCGTTTGTCTATGAAATATGAACAAGTTCAAGTAGTCACATTTAAACACTTTAATGGAGTGTCCTTAACTTGCATGCATGCATCAAATCTATCTAATTCACCTTTCTAGGTAAGTTCCCAGGTAGGGGTGTTACGTTTCCATCAACTTAAATGCCCTAGCCTAGACAGAACCCGCCTTAGACAAAAGGTCCCTTATAGATAGATTTCCTGCACTTTAACCTTTTATTAGCCAATTTAATCCTATTAAAATAATTAAAAGATTAAAGCCTTAGGGTTTCTAATCATATTAGAACCATGATCTTAGGTCTATGTGATCCAATTTTTAAACACTTTAAAACCATGAATTTAAACCTAAGTGAGCATGCATGTCTTTCTTATTTCTTTTAGTTCTAATTTCTCTTTAACTTTTAAAAAGAAACAAATAAAACCATTGCGCACAACTAGGCATTTATAACATTTATAAATTAACCTATGTGTCATGCTTCATACAATGTCCGGTCATTACTATATATAACTTTTATATAATTCGTAACAACCAAGCAAACATGCTATCATTCTCCCTTATACTATAACAATTATAATATAAAGATGATGCATGTAAATGCTTTTTATGCATGCATAAATATAACTCTTATATTATATGATGCATGAGCATGCTCTTACATAATTAAATCATGCTTCTCTAAATTATAACAATTACAATAAAGAGATGATGCATGACCATTGCATAACCTAAGGTGGGATTTACTATATGTGCATACCATATGACATATAAAACATACATCGCATGTAATAAAAAAAAGGATTAATGGACCGGGATGAGCCTTTACACAAAAAAAAAGGAATGAAAAACCCTATCTATTACATTTTTCATCGAGCAAGCCAGTTCACATTCGAACCAAGTCTTGAACCACCAGGAGGTCTTTATCGTGTAGCAAACTCCAGTAGGTAGACGATCATTCAGCGTGCACTAGACGATAGGAGCATAAGAAAACGATCTCGTAGACGACGAGAAGGCTGTGAAGCCTGACCATCCATGCGATCGTGTAGCGTGATGACAAGTAAACGATTTACCTTGAGTTACTAAGTGATCGTTTAGTCAGTTTCTAAGCGATGAAGCTTGCTTACTTAAACAATCTTCTAGCCCGCGCGATTTAAATGATACACGAGCGTCTCATCATCTAAATGATACATGCAACCAGGTAAACGATTTACCTTGCAATACTAAGCGATCGTTTAGTCAGTTGCTAAGCAATGAAGCTTGCTGACCTAAACGATTGTCTAGCGCGTGCGCTTTAAACGATACGTGAGCGTCTCACCGTCGGTAAACGATATATCTTGTGAAGCTAAGCGATCGTTTAGTCAGTTACTAAGTGATGAGGCTTGTTAACCTAAACGATCGTCTAGCACGGGCATGTATTAAATGATACTCAGCGATCACGTACCCGATCGTCAACCCGATGCGACTAACACTTGATCACATTCCCCATCGTTTAACCGATGCGTTCAACCTGATCGCGTACTCCTTCATCTTTACGATGCGATGGACAGCGATCGTGTAGAACTTCTTCTGCACGATGCGATCAACCCTAGATCACCTCCTTCCTTGAAGAGCCGCAACGTTTGCCCAGATTTAACAACTGCAAATGTAAAAGGATTTAAACAAACCGAGGCTATTTATCCCGAAAACATACATTAATCCGGCACATCCACAACAGATTTAACAATTAAAACAACGTAGAAATGCACCCACCATGAATGTATATGTCATTTCATTGCAACAAATGAAATTGGTGTATCAGAAACCTAGCTCTGATACCAATTGAAGGATTTCATACCGAGAGTTCCATGAGCGTGCTTAGATCGCTCTGATCTCACCATGACCGAAATACAAACTATATACATTCAACACATACAGTTATGCACATAAAACATAATTAACAACATGTTCAGAACATGATAAATAACAGGGAAAGGGTTCCATACCAGTTGAAGACACTCTTCGAACTTCTGAACCCTAACACAGCAGATCCCTCCAACAGATCTACCAACACCCAGCGAGAACGTCGACTGCAACAGCACGATCAACGTGAACACGAACGCCGCAATCGGGACGACACTACCACTAATAAGCCCCAAGTATTCTCGGAGTGAAAAACCAAAGGGTGGGCTTTGGTGAATTTAGTAGAGGAATGAAGACAAACGAGTCGTGTAGGGGATAAACAAGTGGGAGAGAAAACAAAGCTATCGCATAGAGAAGCTACATGATCGTGTAGGATTTGCTGAACAATCGTTTAGGAAAAGTATATGGTCGTTTAATTAAATCAGCACACTATACGATCGTTTAGAGAAGCTATCCGATCATCTAGGCGACAGTGTGCGATCGATTATGTGCGAGGTATACGATCGTTTAGGCAGAGAATGCTATCCCATAGGCTCTCAAGCAATCATTTTGAATCACCAACATGCACTTCACGAATTCTTTTGGGCTACTGAACTACTTCGAAAAAATGAAACATTTTTAATTTTAACCCATCGGTTACCATATCCAATGCTGCCTACTAACCCACGTCCAAACATGGAAAAAGGATTAATTATCATATAATTAATGAATTAATTAATTAATAAATATAATCATATTATATTTATATTCTATAGTTTGATATCACATATCTACTATAGTATTTTCTCCTTTACTTGATATAAATCATATTTATATCTAATTTCCTCCAAAATAATGTATCTCATACATTTAGCCAATTATATCATATATAATTAACCAGTCCAATTATATCATATATAATTAAGCTACCCAGGGGACCTAATGGACCTGTGGCTCGAAGCTCCAATGGTACGTGAATAGCTGACTAAACTCTTTAGCCATGAGATCCACCATCTGTTAACTGTCAGTGATTCCACTAAAGACCAACAGCTGAACTCTTCTTACCACAGATATATTTTTGTGTCCATTAAATGTAATGAATCATGAGTACGATGACCCTTCACGGATGCTCGTAAGTACACTTGGGCCAATTTACCGTTTTGCCCATGTAATTACATCTCACTTCTTAAGTACCACCGATTCCTCCAATGAACAATACAACATAGTCCAACTATGTGTGAACACCTCTTGGGCCAACAGAAGGTGTGTGGTGCCACATCGTTCAAGCCCTAGAATCAGCCCTTAAGGGAGCCATCTATCTACTTACCCTTGCCTCGGGAAAGGAGTGAATTCCATCTTGTGTAGCTGAGTTCCCAGCTCCCAAATTAGACGAATCCCCAAAATGGTAGGTTTAAATCGGCAACCTGGCCACTCGCACCCATACAAATCAAAGGACCGCCCTCAATTTCAGAAGTTCTCAATTGACTCTGGATTGAGGTCATGTTACATATGATCATCCTAGTGAAGTGAAGTCTTTGTCATGAACGGTGTTATATAACGAGACGTTAATAATTCGTGGTCAGGTCTTATACAAACTCTTTGTATAGGACGCCCCTGCTCGCATGACCCCAACATGAATGATCAGGATTAGACCATCTGTGATAAGTCACAACACTTGTGGCCATTCCACAAAGTGAGTCGCGTCCATAGCATTAACAGGATAAGGTTTCCCTCCTATATCCATTTACTACAGACCATTTTTGTTATCACTCAAGACCTGATCCATTTGTATGTCACCACATACATGCTTGAGTCACATACAGATAACCAGGGATTTTATGTTTATTGGTTTGTCGTAAAGCAAATAAAACAATTAACCGAGCAAATTACAAGATGTGAAGTAAATATCATATATTAACAACACAAGTGTTCGTACATACTATTTACAAACTACACGACACGAGACTTTAGGGCATCAACCCCAACAACAGCATGCTACAAGAGAATCAAAGGGTGGAGTATGCGTACCTTTGAAAAACCATTCTTCAAGAATCCCTCGATCAGTCTCCAATTCGTCCATCGATAGCACTCGAATGCAACGAACAGAATACCAACAGCATGAACGTCTTTATTCTTCTCGAACCCAATCGAGTCCATCTCGATTCACGAAAAGAGTAAGGACACCACCATAAGTGTTACTTTGGTATTCTCGATGTGAGAATCCAATAATTATGGGCTCTGTATGATCTTGGCTTGAGGAAGACTGGAGGTATGCGATCGAGTAGACGATCGAGTAAGTGGGAGATATGAACATTGTCTATCGCATAGACGATGTACTCGATCGTTTAGTAAATAAAGCCTATCATATAGACTTTGCTACTCGATCTGTAGCAACGATCAAAAGAGTAACTATCATATAGACTTTGTCAATGCTATCGCTTAGTAAAACTCCTTTTACTTGATAGCTTTTTCCATGAGAATTATCCGAATGGATCAACTACTAATTTTGGAAAAAAAATTTCCTTTTATCTCACGGTTACCACAAAACTTCCAATAACCTCCAACTCAATTGGTTATTAGAGAAAAAGAATTAATTCTCATATAATTAATATATTATAAATAAATATAATAACCAGCTTATCATATTATATTTATAACCAATAGTTTTAATATTTCATCATATGAAACATTTAAACCATAGTTCTTTTTCTATTTTATGGTACTTAATATAAAACATATTTATATTAATTCCTCCATTTAATGTATCTTATACATCACACCAATTATATCACATATAATTAAATTTTCTCTTGTTAATTTGAACACTTCAGCAACCCAAAATCTGATTCTCAATTTGAACCCATTGAGCTACCAAGGGGACCTTATGGACCTGTAGCTTGAAGCTCCAACGGTACGTGAATAATTGACTAAACGCTTTAGTCACAAAATCTACCATTCGTTAATTGCCGGACACTCCATTAAAGACCGGTAGCTGCACTCTTCTAACTACAGATATATTTCTGTGTCCATATAACTAATCAACAGTGCGATAACCCTTCACAAATCGCTCGTAAGTACAACTGGGTCAATTGTTATTCCTTTGTAGTTACATCTAAATTTTAAGTACCCCTGATTTCTCTAATGAACAATAAGTCATAGTCCTACTATGACTGAGTCCTCTCTTCCAAAGAGAGGGTGTGGCCACTATGTTCAAGACTCGAAATCAGCCCTTAAGGGAGTAATTTATCCATTTACCCCTGCGTCGGGGAAGGGATGAATTCTATCTTGTGTAACTGAGTTCTCAGCTCTCCAATCAGACGAATCCCTAAAAAGTAGGCTTGTTGAGTTGGCAATCTGGCCACTCTCACTCATACTAATCAAAAGATCGCCCTCATAGGCAGGAGTTTGTTGACATGGAAATGTGATGATGCGATGATGATATGCGATACTACTTCTAGATGTATGCGTTATTAATGGAATGCTTATAGTATGTTATGCGTTGTCACAAGTTTCCCTGCGTCGAAACCAAGTATAATTTCACCGCAAGTTTCTTGGAGTGAACCGAGGTCGAACACGGGGATTGCATAGTTAATGCGTTACATTCGTGATATATGCGACCAGGGGTTTTTCAATTAATAAAGATTGGTTTATACAGGTAAGTAAAATATGCGGTAAAGTAAAATTTGCGATAAAGTAAAGTTGTGGTAATATAATAAAAGTGCATAAAAGTAAACCTAAGCTAATATGATACAAGATATTAGATATACAAGATACTGGATACTGATACATGATACTGAGGTTGAGACTGACTGAAAAGATTATACAAAGGGTCGTGTTATACAGTGGAAAGTCTTTATGTATGAAACATAAATGGAAAGGGTAATTAATATAAACATCGCAAGTTCATTAATTGCGTTAAAGATTTAACTACGGTTCCGCTTTCCCTTGGCGTACACCTCTCAGTGATCGGTCGTGTTCCCACATCTCTGTGGTGAAACAGTGATGAACATAATGAACACAAGGTTGCTTCCATCTCTGGAAGTACTTCTCACTTTAGTTAACGCATTCTTCTAACCTTCTCTCGACAGGCAGAATGGCATCTTCACTTCTGTTCTCACAAGTGAATATGTTGTCTAGCATGCTTTAGCTAAACATATTTATTTCTTTAGCACAGATTAATTTACTTGTTTAATTCATTCTAATTACCAAGGGATTAAGAAAACATCATGGAGAAAGCGATTAATGGAGGAACGGAAATAGACAGAAAGATGGAGATGAAAATGATAATGACATTCAATACTAATATTTAACGTCTGATACATGGTGTGAATGATAGAGATTAAGAAGATGAATACAATTGATGATAAGAGATAGAAACAAATACAGAAAAGTGCCAACGTCTTGACACAGATCTAGATGGTGGATTTGCTTGCCGGCGAATGAAGTGAATGGAAGGAAGAGTTTCCCTTTCAGGCTTGCTTGTCCGGTAGAAGTGACCTTGATACAGGGCTTCACGACAGGGATAGAAAGGATTTGCCCTGAGACTCACCTCTCGACCTTGTCTCTTAAATCATCCCAGATCTTCTCTGATCAGCACTCAGACCAGTCTTTCTCTCAATATACAAATATCAAAATATCCCTGTATCAAGTATATTTTCCAATAGAATTTCAGAGGCTATTTATAGGCTCAGCTTTGACTCTCCGCAATGTGGACCTCACTTTATTGTTATGGAAATTCCATAAATGGTGGAATGAATATTCCTTCTGTTATATGATTAATCCCGTCAGAAATGCACAACGGTCAGCTGTACACGTGATTGAATCCTCCGCAATTGCGTTGCTCTTTTGCATCCTCGATCGTTTGCCCACATGCGATGTTGTTTTTTATTACCGCATGCAGTTGAAGTTGCGTTGATTGCTTAGCTCTTGATCGATTGTCGCATGCGCCGTCATTGCATTGATCATCTCTTCATTTTTGAATGATTGGCGCAATGTGACGTAGATGCGTTGTTCTTTTTATCTTGAGCCATGAACGCATGCGGTGACTTGATTTCTTGCAAAACAGTCTTGAAATATTCTTTTTCTACCATTGCAATAGTGTTAGTGGGTGTATTGACGACAATTTATAATTCTTCCATTTCTTAGCTAATTTCTCTACAATTAACGTAGCTTTCCTTCTATTTGGCCGCAATATCTAAATAAAGCAATATTTGTATTTCTACAAGTTATCAAAGTTCCCCAAACGCTTAGGATTAAGGTCATATCACCTATAGTCATTTTAGTGAAATGTAAGTCTCAATTATCAACAGCATTATATAAAGAACAAATCATCTCGTGGTTCGGTCTTATACAAACTTTTCGTAACTGAAGAATAAAATGAAAATCGTTTTCATTTTGCAAAAAGATCAGTCATTCGCTCACATATAGTGTATATTGTCTATCACATAGAAAACCGAGAGCCTACACGATAGCTCAGAATTTCTAAACGATCATATACACGCACGCAACTTACTAATGATCGCATAGGATTTGCTAACCGATCATCTAACCTTTTCCTAAACGATCGTCTATACGATCGCGGCCTATTTACTAAACGATCATCTACAGCGTCCTAAACGATCAAGCATTGTCTATACGATAGAAATTAGCCTTCTCCCTCTTGCTTGGTCATGGTATATGATCTTCGCTTCCTTCTTCCCTCTGCCAAATCCAACAGAGCCTACACCTCTTAGATTGTCACATCGAGAATACCGAGGGTTCTAAGTGGTGGCCTCCTCCCTTTTACTGTGTTCGTGAGGAGTCCGTTCGTGGGTAGACAACCAGGTTTTGGTGAACGATTGCTTGGACTTTCACAGTGAGAGCGAGAGGAGCATTCCTTGGAGGAGAACAAGTTTTGGTGAAGAATAGTTCTTCAACTGGTACGTTTCTTGTTCACTTGTTGTTTAAGTTTCAAAGCATGCCTGTAATTAGTTGTTAAATGCATATCTAGTTTGCGTAGATTGTAAATGCAGTAATTATGTCACAATGAGTTTGGAATGATCTCGCTTCCACTCAAAGGTACTCTTTGATAAGAGTTCCATCACTTCCTGCAACACCAAAAAGTGGAAGAAGAAGAAAGGTGGAAAGGGGGAAGCTAACCGACAAGCTACTGACCAAAAGGGTAAGAAAGGCAAGGCCGCAAAGGGAATTTATTTCCATTGCAACCAAGAGGGACATTGGAAGAGGAACTATCCCAAGTACTTCGTAGAAAAGAAGAAGGCTAAGCAAGATAAATATGATTTACTTGTTTTGAAAACCTATTTGGTAGTGAATGATGATTCTTCCTAGATTCTATATTCTAGTGCCACGAACCATTTTTGTTCATCATTTCAGGGAATTAGTTCCTAGCAACAACTAGAAGCTGGTGAGATGACGATGTGGGTTGGAACAAGGCACGTCGTCTCCACTGTGGCAATGGGAGGTCTCCGGTTAACTTTACAGAATAAATTCATTTTACTAGAAAATATGTATGTAGTTCCTAGTTTAGAAAGGAACCTAATTTTTGTAAAGTGTTTACTTGAACAATCTTATTGTATCAACTTCCATGTAAATAAAGTTTTTATTTTGAAAAATGGCATTGATATTTGTTTTGCTAAATTGGAAACTACCTTTATATGCTAAGACTATTAGCAACTAAGGCACTCCATAACACTGAAATGTTTAAACCTCTGGTAACTCAACATAAAAGGCTTAAAATTTCTCTTAAAGAAAATGCCCAACTTTGGAACCTAAGATTAGGACACATCAATCTCAATAGGATTGAGAGATTGGTGAAGAATGGGCTACTACACGAGTTAGAAGAAAATGCTTTACCTGTGTGTGAGTCATACCTTGAAGGCAAAATGACTAAAAGACTTTTATTGGAAAAGGTCACAGGGCCAAAAAACATCTAAAGCTGGTACATTCAGACCTTTGTGCTCCGATGAATGTCAAAGCACGGGGAGATTTTAAATATTTCATCACCTTTACTAATGATTATTCAATATATGGGTATGTTTGTTTAATACAACACAAGTCTGAATCTTTTGAAAAGTTCAAAGAATTCAAGGCTCAAGTTGAAAATGCATTAAATAGAACAATTAAGACATTTCGATCTAATCGAGGTGGAAAGTTTATGGATCTGACATTCCAAAACTATTTGATAGAACATGGAATTGTATCCTAACTTTCAGCACCTGGTACACCTCAGCAGAATTGTGTATCAAAAAGAAGAAATCAAACCCTGTTGGACATGGTTCGGTCTATAATGAGTTACGCTTTCTTACTTGACTTGTTTTGGAGTAATGTGTAGAGACTGCAACATACATTTTGAACTGTGTTCCATCCAAGAGTGTTATCATAACACCTTTGGAGTTATGTAATGGTCTTAAAGCTAGTTTACGTCATTTTAGAATATGGGGTTGCCCAACACATGTGTTTGAGGCAAATCCTAAGAAACTGGAATCTCGTACAAGATTGTACCTATTTTTAGGCTACTCCAAATGAATGAAAGGTGGTTTCTTCTTCGACTCTAAAGAAAGGAAAGTGTTTGTATCAACAAACGTTACTTTTCTTGAAGAAGACCACATAAGGGAGCACAAGTCTCGCAGTAAAGTTGTGTTGAATGACCTCTCCAAAAAAAAAAGTACTGAACTTTCAACAAAAATTGTTGAAAAACCCAACATCTCAACAAGAGTTGTTCAAGTTGGATCATCTAGTAGGTCAAATCCACCTCAAGTTTTGAGGGAACCTCGATGAAGTGAAAGGATTGCAAACCCACCTGTTCGTTATATGGATTTAACAAAAATCCTAGCTATGGTACTTGATGGAGATGTTGAGGATCCATTGTCTTACAAGAAGGCGACGGAGGATGTTGACAAAGATGAGTGGATAAAAGATATGGATCTTGAAATGGAGTCGATGTACTTCAATTTGGTTTGGGATCTTGTAGATCTACCTAATAGGTTAAACCTATAAGTTGCAAATGGATCTACAAGAGAAAACGAGGTGCTGATGGGAAGATGCATACCTTCAAGGCTAGACTAGTGGCAAAGGGTTATCCAGGTTGTGGAAGTCGACTATGAGGAGACTTTCTCACCTGTTGCCATGTTAAAGTCTATTTGGATCCTCTTATCCATTGCCTCATATTATAACTATGAGATTTGGCTAATGGATGTCAAGACTGCCTTTCTGAATGGCAATCTTGAGGAGACCATCTACATGAAGCAGCCTAGGGATTCATTATCCAAGGTCAAGAGCAAAAGGTTTGCAAGCTCAATCAGTCCATTTATGGACTGTAGCAGGCTTCTCGATCTTCGAACATAAGGTTTGATACTGCGATCAAATATTATGGCTTTGATCAAAATGTTAATGAGCCTTGTGTATACAAGAGGGTCATCAATCATTCAATAGCTTTCCTACTATTATATGTAGACAATATCCTACTCAATGGGAATGATGTAGGTCTACTAACTGAAGTTAAGAACTAGCTAGTGACCCAATTCCAAATGAAAGATCTGTGAGAGGCTTGGTTTGTTTTAGGAATTCATATCTTTAGAGATTGAAAGAATAAAATGCTAGCTCTATCTCAAACATCATACATTGATAAAATGTTTGTTAAATATTCGATGCAGAACTCCAAGAGAGACTTACTTCCTTTCAGACATGGGATGATATTGTCTAAGGAGTAGTGTCCTAAGATATCCCAAGAGGTTGAGGAAATGAGACGGATCCCCTATGCATCGACTATTGGGAGCCTGATGTATGCAATGTTAAGTATGAGACCTGACATATACTATACCGTGGGCATAGTCGATAGATATCAGTCTAATTTAGGATTTGATCATTGGACTGCCGTTAAGCACATCCTCAAGTATCTAGGGAGAACGGGGGACTATATGCTCGTGTATGGTTCTAAGGATCTGATCCTTACTGGATACACATAATCTAATTTCCAGATTGATGAGGATTCTATGAAATCCACATCAGGATCAATTTTCACTCTTAACGGAGGGGCAGTAGTCTGGAAGAGCATCAAGCAAGGGTGCATTGCTAACTCCACTGTGGAGGTTGAGTATGTAACGACTTGTCAAGCTGCTAAGAAAGTTGTTTGGCTCAGGAAATTCTTGACTGATCTGGAATTCATTCCAGATATGTCAAAGCCCATCACACTTTATTGTGATAATAGTGGTGTTGTGGCTAATTCCCAAGAGCCTAGGAGTCACATGCACGAGAAACACATAAAGTAAAAATATCATATTATCCAGAAGATTGTGCATCGAAGGGACGTGATTGTCACGAAGATAGCTTCGAAGCACAATGTTGTTGATCCATTTACAAAGTTCGTCACGGTTAAGGTGTTTGAGGGTCACCTGCAGAGTATAGGTCTATGGGATAGGCCACGTTTAGACTAGGGCAAATGGGAGATATGTATTGGGCGATTTGTGCCCTAGTATATTGATTTGTGTACTATGTATTTTAGTATGAATTTTACATTGTATATCCCACTAGCTTTAGGTTAAGCGAGAGATTATTGAGGTTAATGCCCTAAATCTCGTAGGGGCTCATAGTTTGTAATTGTAATGTACAAATATTTTATTTATATAATAAAATATATGATGTTTTATTTCAAAATTAGTTGCATTAACTATAAACGAATAAACTAACATCCATGGTTATCTTGTAGCTTAAACATGTCTGTAGAGTCAGACAGGTGGACCATGTTTAAGTGATAACCTAAATGGTCTGTAGTAGATAGATAAAGCTGGATACCTTATCTTGGTGACACTACAAGTATGACCAGCTTTGTAGATGTTACAATTGTTGTAAAGTGCTACAAATAATCTGATCCTAATCATACATGTGGAGACATGAGAGCGGGGATATTCTATACAAAGGAGTTTGTGTAAGACCGAACCACGAAATGTGTAGTCTCATTATATAACATCATTCATAATAGAGACTTACATTTCCTCAGAATGACCATAGGTAACATGACTCAAATCCTAAGTGAGCTGTGAACTCCTGCCCATGAGGGTGGTCCTTAGATTTGTATAGGTGAGAGTGGCCAGATCGCTGACTCAATAAGCTTACCATTTTAGGGATTCGTCTGATTGGGGAACTGGGAACAAAACTACACAAAAATGAATTCACTCATTCAACAATGTCAGGACTTTTGAGGTTGATGCCCTAAAGTCTCGTGTCCTGTAGTTTGTAAACAGTTTATACGAACACTTCTTGATTTTGCTCAGTTGAATGTTTTATTTGCTTTACCACAAACCAATAAACCTAAAATCCCTAGTTATCTTTATGTAACTTAAGCATGTATGTGGTGACATACAAATGGAACATGTCTTAATGGATAACCAAAATGGTCTGTAGTATATGGATATAGAAGGGAAACCTTATTCTGGTAACACTATGGATGCAACCCGCTTTGTGGAATGGTCACAAGTGTTGTGACTTGTCACAAATGGTCTGATCCTGATCATTTGTGTAGGTGACATGTGAACGGGGGCGTCCTATATAAAGAGTTTGTATAAGACCTGACGACGAAGTGTTAACGTTTCGTTATATAACACCGTTCATGACAAAGACTTCACTTCACTAGGATGACCATAGGTAACATGACCTCAATCCTGAGTGAGTTGGGAACTCCTTCCATTGAGGGCGGTCCTTTGATTTGCATGGGTGCGAATGGCCAGGCCGCCAACTCAAACCTATCACTTTGGGGATTCGGCTAATTTAGAAGTTGGGAACTCAACTATACAAGATGGAATTCACTCCTTCCCCGAAGTAAGTAGATAGATAGCTCTATTAAGGACTGATTCCAGGGCTTGAACGATGTGACGCCACACACCTTCTCTTAGCTCGAGAGATGTTCACACATAGTTGGACTATGTTATATTGTTCATTAGAGGAATCAGTAGTACTTGAGGAGTGAGATGTAACTACAGGGGTAAAATAGTAATTTGGCCCAGCTTACGAGCATCTGTGAAGGGTTATCGTACTCATGATTGATTATATTCGATGGACATAGAAATATATCTGTGGTAAGAAGAGTTCAACTATCGGTCTTTAGTAGAATGCCTGGCAGCTAACTAATGGTGGATCTCGTGGCTAAAGAGTTTAGTCAGCTATTCATGTATCGTTGGAGCTTCGAGCCATAGGTCTATATGTCCTCTTAGTAGCTTGGATAAAAGTTGAGAATAAGTTTTTGGGTCAATTTGAAATGTTCAAATTGACAAGAAGGAGTTAGATTATATATGATATAATGGAACTGGTTAATTATATATGATATGATTAACTAAATGTATGAGATACATTATTTTGGAGGAAATTAGATATAAATATGATTTATATCAAGTAGAGAAGAAAAAATTATAGTAGATATATGATATCAAACTATAGGTTAAGAATATAATAATTCATTAATTAATTGATTGGGCGGTTATGTGATAATTGGCCGAGTTTTTATCCGGATTCGTGCAAAAGTGGGAAGTTTTAATTCAGTTCTTGTAACTGAAGAATAAAATTAAAAAAAATTCATTTTGCAAGACATGAAAAAGATATTAGAAAAATCGTTCACGGTGTGAAAGCATACGATCTCTTAGTGTTGAGAGCCTATACGATAGCGCCCATCTTCCTAAACGATCGCACACCTGCATACTAAATGATCGCCCGCAATTTCTAAACGATCGCTTACGTTCACTACACGATTGCTTAGCGCGTGAAGCAGAACTAAACGATCGCTTACCATTTGATAGACGATCGATTAGCTAAACCTACACGATCGTGTATCCCGATCTAAACGATCAAGCACACCCGACGATATGATAGTCTTCTACTATCTCCCACTTGCTTGTTCATTCTACACGATTGTTTTTCCTCCATCCCCTATTGCTGTTTGTTCATGCGCTGCTAATCGTGTAGATGACCGTGGTGCTGCTAGGCGACTGCTTGTTGGACGATAAGGAGCATGGGGAGTTCGCTTTTGTTGGACCGAGTTCGATTAAAAATTGTCTTCAACTGGTAAGTCTCTCAGTCTTTTGTATTTTACTTGTTAAAGCACGTCAGTAATTAGTCTTACAATGCATATCTATATGTGAGAATGTATGTGTGGTAATTTTGTCACAATGAAATTGAAAAGATCCACTTCCGCTCATAGGTACTCTTGTTTAAGAGTTCCTTTAGGGACAAGTAGATAAATTGGTCCCTTAAGGGCCAATTCCGAGGCTTGAACAATGTGGCGCCACATTTTCTCCTGACCCGAGAGAGATTTGGTCATAGTTGGACTATGATTTATTATTCATTAGAGAGATCAGTGGTACTTAAGGAGTTAAATGTAACTATAAGGGAAAAACGATAATTTTGACCCATTTGTACTTACGAGCAATTTGTGAAGGGTTATCGTATTGTTGATTGGTTATATTCAATGGACACAAATATATCTATAGTTTGAAGAGTGCAGCTATTGGTTTTAGTGGAGTGCCCAACAGTTAATGTATGGTAAATAATTTAATTAAAGAGTTTAATTAATTATTCATGTACTATTGGAGCTTCAAGCTACAAGTGCATGAGGTCCCTTGGTAGCTTAACGAGAATTAATGAGAATCAGTTTTTGGATTAATTTGAATTGTCCAAATTAATTGAGGGAATTAATTATATATGATCTAATTAATTTAATTTTAATTATATATGATATAATTACTATAATGTATTTGATACATTATAATATTAAGTATTTATAGGAGGAAATAAATATTTAAATATGATTCAAATGTTAATTATATGAATTGAATTCTTAATGTTAAATTTAATGTAAATGTGATTTATGTTAAATTTCATTGGTGAGAGAAAATAAACCATAGGTTATATTGTATTTGATATAATATATAAACTATAGGTTATATATATTATATTTGATATAACTGATGGAACATAAAAAACACATGCACAATGAAAGTGATGAAATCTACAATGTTTTAATTGCAATAAGAACAATAATAAGCATACAAAGGGGTAGAAAATACAACCTTTGAAAACTCCACCACAATCTTCCTCTCCCGAGCTCGATTGACACCACCAACGGCAAATTCTGTTATTCTCCGGTTGAAGAACATGGTTATGGAACCGTTATGTTAGTGAAAATAAGGGAATTTCACTATAGAAAGAAGGAGAGTAAAGAGAAATGAGGTGGAAAATTTTAGGTCAAAATTTGTGGAAGCATAAGTCTTGCAAAATTAAAAAAGAAAGCCTTTTGTAGAGAAAACACATGCAAAATCCCTCCCTCAAACTCGATTAGCATGTAATCTCTAGGTGTCAAAGAAAATACATACTTTTGTTGATGGTTTAGGCTATTTTACTCAAACTTGATCAAGTTTATGTCTCCACATGAAATCCAAGTATTCATGACAATAGCAAATGGTTCATAGTTTATTGGATTTAGAGTTATTAAACAATCAACAACACTTGTCTGAATAAACTTCATATATGTTTATTGTCTACAAAACTACGAGTTTTAGGACATACAACCCAACAATAACATATAGTTTAATATATATATTATATGATAAATATATATATAAATTGTTTATTAAAATAAATTAAGTTTTGTAATTTATTTTATTTAATTAATTTTTAATTAATTAATGGGAGGGAGTTGTAACTCCCTCCCCCCTCTTTTCTCTCCTAGTCGTGTAAATGGTGGAGTGGTTGAGTCTTCTTCTTCCTGCAAAAATAAATAAAAGAGAGAAGATATATGTGATTTTGTGATTTTATTTTCAGAAAAATTCCCATCCTCTTCCTCTCTTCCATTGATCAATTCTATTCCCTTGCAAAATCCAAAATAGCCAGAGCCTACACCTCCTGGTTTCTTTTCCTGAAAATACTGAGGTTTCTTAGTGTTGATGACCATTTGGCCTTTCGACTGTGTTCGCATTCTTCACAGAGAAAAGGATTTAACGTGAAGATTGAATTCTTCAAAGGTAAGAGTTCCAATAACCTAAATTATCTTTTGTTTTGTTTTTTTAAGCATGCTGAATATTATGGAGTAAATGCATAATGGTATTTTTCCTCTGTAAAATTATCAGTTCTATAGAATTAGGGATTTGGGTAGATCTGCTTCCGCTCAAGGATCCCCTCATCAAGGTTCCTTCAAGTATATAGTCAAAACAGTTTATAAGTATAGGGATAAGGTTGGGTACCTTATCCTAAGGACACTATGGATGTAGTCCGCTTTGTATTAAATACAAACGATGAATCCCGAAATCATTCATGTGGAGACATACGAGTGGGGACATCCTATGGAAAAGATGTTTTCATAAGACTGGACTACTAAATAGTCATTTTTCTTTATAACGACCGTTTACTGTTAAAACTGACTATTTCAATCTGATGACCTAAGGTAACTCGATCTCAATCCTGAGTTAACTATGAACTTCTTTGTATTCAGGATTATCCTTTAATCTGCAGGGGTGATAGTGGCTCAACATCGCCACTCAATAAGCCTCCCATTTTAGAGATAAGATCGGGTAGATAGTTATGGACATAGTTTTGCAAGATGAAATGTTTCTCTCTAAACATTTTAGGGATAAGACAGGGTAAGTAGATGAGTATTCCTATAAGTAATGTCTCCGAGACTTGAATAAAGGGCCCTACCTCTCATTGGCCTGAGAGGGGTTTCTATTCATTGGCTAGACCATTAACAGATTATTCACTAGAGGAGCACTAGTACATAAGAAGTTAGAGGTAACCCAAGGGTAAAATGGTAATTTGACCTAGTTGGCATTACGAATAATCATGAAGAACTAATTTGCTATTAATTATCTATATCCGTGGACACATAAATATATCTGCAGGGAGAAGAGTGCAGTTGTGGGTCTTTAGTGGAGTGTACTCACAATTAATGAATATTGATTAATTTGGTTAATGAACTTAGTCAGTTAATCTCATATCATTGGAGCTTCTAATCTGTAAGTCCACCAGGTCACCTTGTTAGCTCACTAAAGGATATTAAAGAGGAATGATTTTGAATTGTTCAAATTAAATTGAGAAAATTTTAAAATTAAATTGAGGAAATTTTATATTAATATGATTAATATGTAATTAATTATGAATGTGATCTATAATTTAATTTGGGGAGAAATGTTTGAATGAGATTCAAATATTTAATTCAAGCGAATTAGATTCATAAAGAGTTTATCAATTAAATTAATAGAGAGGTGGTGCACATAAACATACGATGTTTATTTATGCTAATTAAATCTATACGTTAAATTAGATTTAATGTATAGATGATTAGTTAATTAATGTGCTAATTAATAAAATAAATGTTATTCAATTACTTAAGCACAAGGGTAAATAGAGAAAGACTTGGAGAAGAGGTTAACCCTTCTCCATATAAATTTTACCTTACGACTCTTTTAGGGCAAGAATTTCATTTGGTAAATTTACCCTAGACACCAAAACCCAAATCCTCCCTTCACTCTCTAAGAGACATCTTTTTACCTCTTCCTCTTTCAATTAGTTGAATACCATCTATCCTTCTATTGGAATCCTTGAATATAACAAGGTTATTCTCATGGTTGTATTCAAGTTCAATCGAGAAGAACTTCGTGCCAAGATCGAGAGGATTTTTCGTGGAGCTTAGGAATCTTCAAAAGTAAGAATGGTTCTCTCTTTATTTTCCTTCTCCATCTCATGTTATTTCATATGTTTATCGTTCATATGTTCTATTTTATAATATTATTTTTGTTTATTAAAACTCGACTTTCAAGATGCAAGGCGTTCACATGCTTTTGCTCGGGATTCGATCCCTACATTGGGCCCAAAATGTCAAATAACTTTGTTTTTGAAAAAAATGCCAAATGATCTTCTGTTAAAGTTACTGATGAGTGAAGTTACAAATTTTCTCTTTATTTTTCTCTTTCCTTCTTCTCCGATATGATTTTATTTTCTTCTCTAGTGAATTTCTACCCTTCCGCTCGACGATCGAGCACAACCTTCGTTCCATGGTTCCATTGATCATTGTCCGTTCCATTCCTCAATAAGATCTAGCCAAAATTGACAACCCTCATCCATTCCATACCTAGATTTGGCTGAAATCAACGACCCTCCTCCGTTCCATATTCAGATCTGGTCAAAAATCGACAACTCTCCTTAGTTCGATTCCTCAGTGAAAGTAAGAGCGAGAGTGAGATTGCAAGTGAGACCAAAAGCGAGATTGAGAGAAAGATTGAGAGAGGGGAAGACATTGTGTTCAATGGTATTTACAAATGGTTCGTCACCGAGAGCATGCCCAAAATATATATATTGAAAAATTATAAAATTAGACCCTATAGTAACTGTTTCTCAAGTAGTTGTTGTATGTAGATTTAAAAAATGTTCGCTCTAATAATCATTGTATACAAATTTGAAGTAATTTTGTAATTTCTCTCTTACCTTCAATGAATTTGTCAATCCCAATGTGTATGATTTGCCCATATATTGAGGATTGGTTAATGAAAACCAATGGACAACTTCACTATAATAGTTGAGAGGATAGGGCCATAATGGCCTCTCCGACTGGGGATTCCCCTGTTTGATCGGGGATGGAGGTCAAATTAGGGACCTTTTAGGGTCCCCATCTAGGGATGGGGCGGGACAGAGAGGGTATCCCAACCCCGACCCTATATATATAATGATGGGAATATCCTAAAACTCATAGTTCGTAATTTTTAAACATATTCTATTTTGCAATAAAAGTATTATTGAGACTTCATTCAATAAAGCTGTTATTGAAATCACATTCTATTATAAAATCCAATAAACAAACCCATGACTATATGAATACTTATGTAGAGACATAAAAGAGGATCAAGTTTTAGTATATAACCAAAAAGATCTACAAGTATATGGATGAGGTTGGGCACCTCATCCTAGAGACACTATGGATGCGGCCAACTTTGTATATTGATACAAACGATGTGATCCCAAAATTGTTCATTTGGAGAAATTTGAATAGGGACATCTTATACAAAAGATATTTGTATAAGATCGTACCACAAAATAGTCACTTTTCTTTATAACAACCGTTTATTGTTAAAATTGACTATTTCAAATCGATGACCTAAGATAACTCGATCTTAATCCTGAGTAACTATGAATTCCTATTTATTCGGGATTATCCTTTGATTTGCATAGGTGAGAGTGGTTTAGTTGTTGGGGTTGATGCCCTAAATCTCGTAGTGTTCAGTAGTTTGTAAACATGTATATGAACAAACATTTGTGATGTAATAATATGAGATATTTTCTTCACTATTATCTTTGATATATGAGATATTTTTTTGCATTAACCACAAACCAATAAACTAAGATCCTTGATTATCGATGTAACTTAAGCATGTATGTAATGACATACAAGTGGATCATGCTTTAAGTCATAACCTAAATGGTCTGTAGTAGATGGATAAATGAGGGAAACCCTACCCTGTTGACACTACGAGTGTGGCCCGCTTTGTAGATATTACAAGTATTGTAAAGTGCTACAAATGGTCTGATCTTGACCACTCATATATTAGACATATGAGCGGAGATGCTCTATACAGAAGAGTTTTTATAAGACCAGACCACGAAATTTTTAGTCTCGTTATATAACGTCATTCATGACAGAGACTTTATTTCACTAGGATGACCATAGGTAACATGACCTTAATCTTGAGTGAGTTGGAAACTCCTACCTATAAGGGCGATCCTTTGATTTGTATGGGTGCGAGTGGCCAGATCACAGACTCAAACCTACCACTTTGGGGCTTCGTCTGATTGGGGAGTTAGAAACTCAGCTACACAAGATAGAATTCACTTCTTCCCCGATTTAGGGGTAAGTAGATAAATTTCTCCCTTAAGGGCTGATTCCGGGATTTGAACAACGTCTCGTCACACCTTCTCTTGGCCTGAAAAGGATTTATTCATAGTAGGACTATGATGTATTGTTCATTAGAGAAATCAGTGGTACTTAAGGAGTTAGATGTAATTACAGGGGAAAAACGGTAAATTGGCCCAACTGTACTTACAAGCGATTTATGAAGAGTTATCGTACAGTTGATTGGTTATATCCAATGGACAGAGAAATATATCTGTAGCACGAAGTGTGTAGTTGTCGGTCTTTAGTGGAATGCCCGGTAGTTAACGGATTGTGGATATCGTATTTAAAGAGTTTAGTCAGTTAATTCACGTACCGTTGGAGCTTCAAGCTACAGGTCCATAAGGTCCCTTTGGTAGCTCAATTAATTCATGTTGAGAATCAGTTTAGTTTCAAGTGTACAAACTAATAAGAGAAAATTTGATTATATATGATATAATTAAATTGTATCATTTATATGAGATATAGTTGACTTAATGTATTAGATATATTAGTTGGGGGAATTATTATTAAATTCTATAAGGGAGAAAAAGAACTATGGTTTATATATTACATGAGATGTGATATTAAAATTATAAGTTATGAATATTACATGAGATGTGATATTAAAATTATAAGTTATGAATATATTAATTATATTTGTAATTAAATCAATTATAGGATAATTGATTACGATTTTTTTCTCCCATAACCAACTTAGTGGGAAATTGTGAACAGTTATGGTAACTGATGGATAAAATGAAAATCATTTTCATTTTTGCAAAAGGAGATCATTAAGCGATTGATAATCGTGCGATCAAAAGAGATAGCTATATGATAGCTTGAGAGCATAAATGATCGTGTAACGAGCTTCTATACGATAGTCACTTGTTTTCTAAACGATGGAGTACACTGTCTATATGATAGATTTTAAACATCTCCCACTTATTCGATCGTCTACACGATCTGTAAAATTCCTCCTACCCTCTACCAAATCCTACAGAGCCCACAATTCCTAGATTCTCGTACCGAGAATACCAAGATAGCCTTCTAGTGGTGTCTACTTTCTGTTCGAGGGTCGAGTGTTGTTTGTGCTTGTTCGAGGAGATAGTTGAGGCGTGACATTCGTGTTGGTGAACGATCATGTAGTAAGTTTGAGGGAACTTGAAGAATAGTTCTTCAAGGGTAAGTTCTTAGTATTTTCCTTTTGTGGCATGCTGTAATTTAGAGATTTATATAATATTACTGTTTGATTGTAAAGGTGTATGTTCTGTCACAATGGGGTTTGGAACAATCTCGCTTTTGCTCACGAGTCTCTTTGATAAGATTTCCTTCATCAACATCTCTGCTCAATAAGCCTCCCATTTTAAGAATAAAACCAGATAGATAGTTGGGGACATAGTCCTACAAGAAGAAATTCACTCCTACTCGTCTTAGAGTTAGAAGATAGGTTGTTCTCTTAAGTACCGATTCCTGGATTTGAACTAAGGGACCCTGCCCTGAGGGATATGGTTTATTGGTTAAGCTATAAACTAATTGTTCAATAGATGATCAGTGGAGACTTAAGAAGCAAGATGTATTTATAGGGATAAAACGATAATTTTGACCTAACTGTAAATACGAATGACCTGTGAAGGATCGACTTACTAATTATGGTTAAATCAAGTAAACAGAAATATATTTACAGTGAGGAGAGTGCAACTACTGAGCTATAGTAGTATGTCTCGGTAGTTAACAAATATTGATTAATTCAGTTTAAAGAGTTGAGCCAATTAAGCTTAAATCGTTGGAACTCATGATCTATAGGTCTATAAGGTTCCTCTACCAGCTCGTAAAAGATTAAACCTTGGATTAGAATATTGAGTGAATTTGAAATGTTCAAATTAAATTTAGGATTTGGATAATTATATTTGATATAATTAATGTTTAAATTTATTGAAATTACATGAATTTTGGAGAGTTCATTAAATTTAAATATTGATTACATGAATAGGGATTCATGTTTGAATTAGGTGTTTTATTAATTTAATATTTGATATTAAATTATTATTTTTTTAATTATTTTTTAAAATTAATTAAATTCAATTCAATTCAATTTTAAAAGAAATTCAATTTTTTGATATTAATTCAAATTATATTTAATTTAGTTTTAAATTAAATATAATTAAAATTAGAAAATTATTGAATTAAGTAGATTTACCCTAAATTCACTTTCATAGTGGATTTATCCACAAATTAACACCTAGCCCACTTGTTAGTTTTTTGAAGTGTTAATCAGCTGATTATTCCCGTGCTTGCATGCTTAATCTGATTAAAAGATTGAGAATTAATCAGTGTAAGGGACATGCAATTGAATTTTAGAGAAAATTCCGTTGAAAATTGTTTTCCTCTTAAACTCTCCAAAATCACTTAAAATCCTCTCTCAATTGGAGTTCCACCACTCAATCCAAGGCTAGGATTAGTAGAGAAGATACTCTTGGTGGTCTACTTAAGGGATTGAAGGTTAATTTTGTGGAGATTGCAAGGAACAAGCGGAAATCATCAAGGTATACAAACTAAAACCCTATTGGTTTGAAAATTATGAGTTTGCATGCTTGTTACTTAAATTAATGTAATTAGAGTACTTAATGATTTTGTTAGCTTCCGTATTTTGCATGTTCACTCTAACATATATATATATATATATTAGGTATTTAATGTAAATATATATATAAGGTATTTAATTTTTTACATTTAACCTAGTTTTCAATTTAATTCAATCGAAGTCCATCTACAGTGTCCAAGCCCAAATCTGACCCTAATGGCTAATTTAGACCATATTAGGAATTAACAAAGGAATCCTCATAAAAATTAACAAGGAAAATAGGAAATGGGTCTAGTGGGGACCCATTTCCCCAACCGAGAATCCTGCCCCCAGCTTTCAAATAGCAGAGATGGAGGCAAGGATGGGGTTAAATTCCCCACTTGAGAACGAAGATGGGGTGGGGAACCCCACCTTAATTCATATTTTCGTAAATAAAAGGAATATCTAATATGTATCTAAGTAATGTATGGGTTGGGGGAAAAAGTCTTGTTTAGAAAATTAAAAAAAAAAAACTGGGGCGTGAGTTTGAGCCCTCTAAACTGTCTTTTCTTTTTTTTAATTTTTTATTTAAATAAAAAAAAACATATATGATACATATAAGATTTTTTTTATAAAATAAAAATAAAAATAAACATAAAATAGAAAAACCTATATCCTATTCGGTAACAATTAGAGTTTTGATTTTTTATTCTTTTTAAATTGTGTGTTTGTTTTCGTACACCTTCGTTTTTATCTTCCCAAACTAAGGATTTAACATTTTAGTCAACTCTAAAAATAAAAACAAAGATTTTAAGAAACTATGTCTTTTAGTGTTCAAAATTTAACTTCGTTTCATAAAAGCACTCTTAAAAAGTCGATAACAAAAAAAAGAAATCAATATATCATTGGAGAGTAGTATTTATTAATTTAATTTTAAAAACCAAACGAAACCTAAGGTCCCATTTGGTTCATTATTCAGTTTTGTTTTTATGTTTTCAAAAATAAAAAAAATATAAGGAAAGCAATTGAAACGTATTTGGTATACTTAGTTTTAAAAACTAATTTTCCAAAATAACCATTGGAATAGCCCCATTTTCAAAAACAATAAACTATCATCTTTTTGTTTTAAAATTTTGTTTTTCAAAATTATGAACATGAATACACTATTACATTTTCAAACTCATGATCAAACATAAATTTTACATTTTAAATTCAAATTTCAAATTTCAAATTGGAATCAAACATGTTTTCAAAATACGATCGAAACATCTTCAAAGTTATTACATGGAAGGAAGTAATATGTTTTGATATTGAAGCAAAGGTTAAAGTAAATGTCATTGGAAAGTATGATAGAAAAAGTTTCTTGATGAAATAGGGAAAACTGAAAAGTAAAAGATTACTATTTTGCATATCAATTGGGAAGACAAAAAATAGTGAAGACCAACCATAGATCCCCCCATAGTTCATATGAATCACTCAGATAGTTTACACACTTTTTTAGTATATATTGAAACCTATATTCTTAAAACACTATTTTACAAAAGCTGAATTGTCTGGAAAGATTCCACACAGGTATACATTCAAATTGGAAGATCCAAATTAAAAGATCATAATTGTAACTGCATAAATATAGTTCCGGTAATTTAGGGTTTGCGTTTCAATTTGTTACTCATTTTGTTTCATTCGAAAGTAATAATTTAGCCAACAAGAATATAGCTGACATAGTGCTCGTATTATTGACTTTAATATCTGAGGTTCGAATCTCTAACTCCATACTTTAATTACAATACCTTTGATAAAAAAAAGTAATAATTTGAATTTTTATTACTCGATTAAATCTCATAAATTGTTGATTAAACTAATTTTTTTTTAGCCAAAATCGTACTTTTTTTAATAAAAAAAAAATTAACTCAATCCCAACCCCTCTAACAAAATCAAATGAATTATATAAAATTTAACAAGAAAAAGAACAGTAATAACTTGCATAAGGATTAAAAGACAAGGACTATATTCAAGCTTTAAAACCAATATAGAAAACCAAAATTTTAGACCCCATTTGGTAATTATTTAGTTTTTAATTTTTTGTTTTTGAAAATTAAACCTATTTCATATGAATTTCTTACAATAATTGCATTTTTCTCAAGAACAATGGCTAAATTCTTAGCCAAATTCTGAAAACAAAAACATATTTTTGAATGCTATTTTTTTTAGTTCTCAAAACTTGTCTATAAACTTAATTTTCAAAAACAAAAACAAAAAACAGAATGATTACTAAATGAGCCTTAATTAACTCGGCCTAAGCTAAGACTGTGAATTTATAATTTCACATATGACTTATCAAAAAATTAATGTGTACGTTCAAAACCCTATAAAGCCATTTTCTTCCCCACTAATTCCACTTTTGCACTGCGTAAATTTTTGAACTCACAAGTGATCGAGAGAGTATGTTCTTTGAAAGAAAAAAAAAAACCAATTATGGGGTATGAATCGAATCGAGTTGGATGCATTATTGTCGCATAAGAAAAGCAAGATGTAGAAAAAGCAAAAAGGCAAAACAAAAATTAGAAGTGAGCAGTGAAACTTGCTGCTAAAGTGAAGGAGAGCCAATAAATATATGCTTTTTTCTTCTTCAAAAAGAACATTAATGTCAATTCCTAGCTTAGGTCTTCACAATTTTAATTTTATAACTTTAGCTAGCTAGGTCTTCATAAAACACCCCTTTATAATATATTCTTTCAGCTTCCTTTATACAAAACCCCTAATTTATACCCCCTTTAATTTCTTTATTTTTTCTCTCTCTATATAAATCTTTCATTCACTTCCCTTTTCCCCTCAAACAACCAAAATAATAATACCCCTCTTCATATCTTCAACATTCAAACTTGCCCTAGATAGCCATGGCCTCATCGACCAGCAACAAGAGACAAAAGCGCCCCAAGTCACCCTCTTGCTGGTTCTCGATCTTCAGCTTGTTCAAGTCTCGAGATGGCAGAAGGAGGCGGGACGATGCAATGGCAATGGAAGATACACGAAAGGTGTGGCCGAGTGATTGCGACAAAGGTCGACACTGGGTGGCTGAGCCTGGCATTGATAGAAAAGCCAAAGCTTATATCGATAAGATCCATTATCAAATCCGCTCCTTCGAAACCCAATGACAAACGCACTCCAAGCCTTTCGATTAATTAGTTCTTTATATCATTACATATATCTATATCTATGTATATGTATATAGATATATAGATATATAGTTTATGCTTTAAGTGTGTATTATCTTCCCTCCTCATATATTGAATCACCTTGTTTAATTTCATCCTTCTAAGTGTATTACTTAACATGTAATGTACATTCATTATAGCAATCCAAATCCTTACAGCTACATATACAAGAATTGTAAATTAAATGCTTAACACAAAAGGGGAAAAAAACTGAAGTCTTGTAATTTATGCAGGGTAGTGTAAGAGATTTTGAATAATAATATAACCATATACATTTATAATATATGTTAATATATATAGTTTGCATATGCTTCTGTGATGTCACTTTAATTTTTTTCTCTGTATGATTGTCTTTTGATCTATTTATATTTCATACTGTTCATTGGACGATATCGATGATCTATATTAAGATCGTTCTCTAAGAAGTTTATATTTTATTTATTTATATTTTTATTTTTATAATACCTTAATGTGCATACATGTAAACTAATTATTAATCAATATATTGTTGTAGTATATAGTTTTGTTAACTATAATTAATTTGGTATTAATATCATTGTTTGACAGAAGTTCTTATGTATTATTCTATTCTCTTAAACTTCTGAATATAATGTATGAAACGTTTGTTTATCTTATTTATTTAAGAAAATGAAGCTGAAAATTAGAGCAAATGTGTAAATGGTGAGAGGCTGGTGCACACAAGTGCATGCATTCTATTTTTTCTGCATATGATCTTTTTTTTTTTTTCAGCAAATAATTAATGAAGTTTTTTTTAACCTAAAATTACAATGAATAACCGTTTAGCAAATTTCAATTAACATAAAATATGTTTCTTCAACTATTAGATTCAATGGTTCATATTTGATCTCTACCCAGTGCATTTCTTATTGAGTTGGAAAAACAAGTATTTTTTAAGGGTTAAAATTCAAATCTTTAGGTGGCATTTGGCAAGTGGGTTCAGAATCAAAAGTTTGAGGGCTTATTTGATAGAGTTTTGAAGCCTATAAATCACAAACGTCTATGTTTTGAGTGCATAGAAGCTTGTGTTTAGGGGCACATAACTAATCTCCAAGTTCGGATAATTCTTCCAAACATATCTCCATTGTTGATATAATGATTCATCTTTATGGTCTAAATGACACAAATCACAAAAGAATACACGACTATTTCATAAAAAATGCATGTTTTGTAATTCTTAAGAAACAAATAAATAGACTAAAATGAAGTCAATCATCAAAAGGAAAAAGGTTGAGAAAAAATCTAAAAGTACATCAATGAATCAATCTATTGGGAATGCAACCAATGTCCCACATTGCTTAGATAAGAGGAGGATCATGGATATATAAGCATATAAGAGAAGACAACTATCTTCATTGGTGTGAGGCCTTTTCAGGTGAACCAAAAGCAAAGTCATGAGGGTTTATGCCCAAAATGGACAATATCATACCATTGTGGAGATAGTTGGAGGGTCGTTATCCTTATCAAGTGGTATAGTCATGTCCCTAACTTATCCGTAGTTGAACTCTATTGGACAGGCGATGTGATCGGGTAAAGAAGAGCTAGCCTAGATAAGATTAAGGGGAGGCTTGGTGGTACTTTGTTCGAGTGGAGGATATGCCCAAAGTGGACAATATCATATTATTGTGGAGATAGTTGAAAGGTCGTTTGTTGGAAAAAACCTCCCACTTCTACTACAAAACAAGAGCACTCTCTCAAAGCTTTTATATTACTAATACCATTTTTTCACTCTCAAACTAGAGATTACATAAAGAGAATGAATTTAACTAGAGTTAGTATACTCAAACTTAAAGTGTTTCTAACTAGGACAACTTGAAATTAGAGGCATAAGCTCCTTTTATAAACTTGGAGCCCATCTCCATTCTTCAATTTAACCGATGTGGGACAAACTGCACTTCTAATATTTTTCCAAAATCCAACAAATTTTACCTTGGCAAGATATTTGAAGAATCCACAGCTTCTACGACATCCATTGTCTTCATCGACAATCAGAATTCTCAAGTCAGAGAACTATAATTTACTCCACCATAAATAGTAGACCACTTAGAATACCACCTCCCAAGAATTTCCTTTTTTCATCACATGCCAATAAACCTTGCTGATAATTATGGTGCAACTCCCACCTACTTGGCTCACCTGGAAGTCTTTTAGCCATCGACATAACTTCCACTACACACCTTACATAACCGCCAAGTCAATGTCCATGTGAAAACTTGTGGAATCGCTAACATCACATTCTCTATCATGGTAAAGCGGACTTAACACCATAAATAGTAGACCACTTAGAATACCACCTCCCAAGAATTTCCTTTTTTCATCACATGCCAATAAACCTTGCTGATAATTATGGTGCAACTCCCACCTACTTGGCTCACCTGGAAGTCTTTTAGCCATCGACATAACTTCCACTACACACCTTACATAACCGCCAAGTCAATGTCCATGTGAAAACTTGTGGAATCGCTAACATCACATTCTCTATCATGGTAAAGCGGACTTAACACGATGATGATTTTCATCTTCTCTAGAGGAAGTCACCGTCTTCTCTGATGAGAAATATGCTATCAGCATTCAATCTATAGCCCTTTGATGAACTTGCTCTATTTTTCATGTGCCCAGACTGTCCGTATGCCCAACAGCCTATCTTTTGCTTGAAGACACTCATTTTTAAACCTCTGCTGGAATCACTCCGGAATTGCACTGGAACACCATCACCATTTAATATGCATTTGCGTAATCCATATTGCATCAACACATCCTTGACTTGCACTTGCCACAAGCTGAAGTTGATCCTTCCATCAAATTTCTCTACATCAAACTTTAGTAAACTCATAAAGCTTGGCATATCTGCTTCTTTTCCTAGCAAAATAGCAAACAGTGAACAAAACTGCAATCATAAAGCATACTCAGACATTCAAGAAACTAAGAATTTAGGTGGAAAACTAGAAAAACCACAACCCACTAAAAAGAAATCCACCATGTGAAAAATTGTTACAATCATACAAAACAATTCTCTCCCTAATCCCAATTACAAGAACACTCTTCCAAAGCTTTTTTACTACTGAAACACTTTTCCAACTCTCAAACTAGAGATTACATAAAGGGAATTTAACTAGAGTTAGTATACTCAAGCTTAAAGTATTTCTAACTGGGACGACTTGAAACTAGATGCATAAGTTCATTTTATAGACTTGGAGCCCATCCCCATTATTCAATTTTACCGATGTGGGATAAACTGCACTTCTAATATTTTGTGAAAACCCAACACAATCACCCCAGTTTATTTAGTTTTCATTTTTTAACTTTTTACATTGATACTTTTGGTAGTTTTTAAAATTTTAAGAAACTTCAAATTTTCATATAATTAAGTTTTACGATTTTTTTTATAGAATCATGTATGTATGTACATTATTTCTTTATATGTGCAGATCGTACCCATATGTAAATTGATGCACTTTGATGTTTAACTACCTCAATTCAAATAAGTATGTCCCATCATCAATTGTACTTATTGAACTTAAAAGACACATTCAAACTCGTGTCCTATCGATGAAGAACAATATAGCTTCAAAGACACTTATATTTAAATAGTAGCATCTTATCAACAAAGGATAAAGTAGACATTTACTAATAAAAATAGGAGTGAAAACAGAAAGATTTTTCTTATATATAGGTTATTATTTTTTATTATTAATTAAATTTTCTATCTACAAATTGTAGAGTATGACATTTTAAGTACATTTCTAAACTTCAACAAAATCAATTTTGGGTATTTAATCAAATGCTATGAAAAAAAATTGGAGGAAGTCCTTATAATTAGCTTAAAAAAGTTTACTGGACTTTTAAAACCCCATCTAAAACTCACTCTTAAAACAATATTACTTATTATATCAAAAGAAAAAAAACAATATTACTTATATTATAAACATTATGATAATAGATGTCCATTCATGCTAATAATTTAGTATCCATTGACCATGTTCATGGTCTCATTTCTAAAAGTGTTGTCCATATGTCTCAACATTACATATTATTATTGTTCACCTAATCCACCTCCTACTTGTCAAGTTGCCTATAAATAGTGATATTTGAGAAATCCATCTTTTTTATTTTATTTACATTTGTTATTTATTTATTTCATATATTTATGTATTATGTTTAATTTATTTTATTATTATATTATATTATATGTATTTTAATATTATATTTTATTAGTATCCGTATTTCCTACCGATGTTTTCTTCAAGTTTTCAACCACTTACGTTTTTTATTTTATTTTTTATTTTATAATTTTTTTGAGTTGTATTACGAGGTGTGGAGGATTGCGCCATATTTGAGTCGATAGAGTTTATGTTTTAGTAATTCAAAATATTAATGGGATCTTCTTATCTATTAAATGCAATACAAATGAACTATATATTAAAAAATAAAATTAAGTTAGAAAGCTAATTAAAACTCCCATTATCTTAAAGTAAGTATATAATATTCTTAAACCAACGTGAGCTTAAACTCAAAATAAATTATTATGGGTAATTATGGATCGAGGTGAAAAGATAAAGATAAAAAATAAAATCGGAGTTAACTAATCCCAAAGAACGGACTCAAAAGTGGCAGGAAGTAGGTTTGGGAGAATTCCTAATAAATAGGGAAAAAAAGCAATTGAGCTAAAACCCAGGTGGACTGCCTCTACCTTGAAGATTGAGGCCAATTAGGCCTTTACGGCTAGCCAACCCACGTCTCAACCTTAAGGGTTGAGGCTGAGGTCGAGCCCAGTAATCCCACATGAGTGGTCGATCCGAATCGGTCCTCTATTTCAAAACATCCATGGTAGCTCAAATCCAGGTTTGAATGTCCGATTTTTAAATAGGTAAAAGAAGTAGATTCCGAATCCGAAAGGGGCAAGGAAGACCCCTGTACCTTATTATAAATTGAGCATGACAACCTTGCAAAAGGTAAGCTCAACTCCTATACTGATTTAAACATCGGAGTGCTTGTGGTAAGCAACACACCAGTGTGTTATCTTTTGATTGTCTTGCACGGAACCTTTTCTCCAAATTATAAATTTACCGTTGACGACACGTGAAAGTCAGGTGAATTCGTTTGACCGGATTTTGTCATCAACACAAATAATATCATATCATTATAACTAGGTTCACGAGTCTTTAAAATGCGACAAGATACAAATTATTTGAAAATTTATTCCTTCAAAATTTCTTTTACCTTTATAATACAATTTTAAAAAAATACACACATGTACAATATTAATGAACAAGTACTTGGTTTTAGACATTAATAGTCCATTAATCATTAAATTAAACAAATAAATAAATAAATAATGAACGTGTTGGGCAATTTTGTGGTTGAGTCGTACCCGACATAAACCACTAACGTTGTAATAAAGCAAAGCTATTGCAAGACACGAATTAGACAAGACTAATAAGACATGTCCAAATTCTTTGGGCAACTTCATGCACCAATTGAGTGACTATAATTCAATCTCCCCCAATATAAAGTTTATGCCTATTTTTTTTTCATTGGATTAAAATATAGAATATTTTCACACATTTAACATGCACACAATTTGAGTTAAAATTGCAAGTTTAATCTATGATTGGTTATGTTTGTCTTTTTTTGTCTCTAAATATTAAATTGTTTTTATATTTTATTATATTTGTTGTTATTCCAACAATAATTTGTTAGTAGTGAACCTATTATATATGGGGATGTAATATGCCATTAATTAGATGAGTGAATAAAATCTTTTTCCTTATTTACACTTATTATGGTATTAGAGAGATTTTTTTTCAACCTCCTTTGCAATTTTTCTTCCAACTTCCTTCAGTTTTTCTTGACTTCCTTCCCTTCGATTCTTCTATTTTTTTTCTTCTTGAATCATTTTTTTTCTTTTCTTTGTTTCACCATGGTCGACGGTTCTTTGACGATCTCTGCTGCATTTTCTTCAACTGCTCCTACTACAATATCGTCAACTACACGTGCCCTAGAATCAATTGATTTTGGTATTCAATTGAATCCATATGTTCTTCATCACTTAATTTTACTAAGTACTGCTCTTGTAAATCAACCTCTCATTGGTGCCAACAATTACATTTCATGTAGTAAAGTCATGCTCCTTGCTTTGTCAGGGAAAAATGAGGTTGGTTTCATCAATGGCTCAATTTCTAAAGCACTAGAAGGTCATCTTCTGCTTGGCAGTACAACAATGATATTATCACTTTATGGATTATAAACTCTCTTTCAAAGGAGATTGCTGCAAGTTTAATTTATACTGGATGTGAAAAGGATATTTGGAATGAACTTAAGGTTCGTGGTTGACAAGTCAATGGTCCTCATATATATCACATGCGAAAGGAACTCCTTACCACTGTTCAAAGAACTCTCTCTGTTGAATCTTATTATGTAAAACTCACAACGTTTGTAGGATCTCGCTAAATATTGTCCTCTTGATGATTGTAAATATGGAGGATCAAAGACTTTGATTGATTATCTCACTTCTGAATTTGTGATGCTTTTATCTTAATGGGTCTCAATGAGATATATGCTGCCATTCGCGCTCAGATTCTCCTTATGGATCCCATTCCATCGATTGACAAAGTTTTCTTTCTTATTATTCAAGAAGAATGTCAATGCTTAGCAGACCAAGTTCTTTCAACTGAAACAATTTCTCTCTTAGCACCTACTGTACTCACGATCAATCGAAGAAGAACGATGGACATCCAATTTGTAGTAACTACAACATTCATGGTCATGTTATTGATCGTTGTTACAAATTACATGGATATCCCCCTGAATATTGCATTGGTAATTTTTTCATCTTCTTCAAATAATGCCCCTTCGAAAGGTTAAATTTCTACTCCTATTAATTCTACTGATCAAGAAAAACATGCCAAAGTAAATTTTGTCAGTACAAATCAATTAGATCCCTTTGCTTGTCTTAATACTAATTAGTACACTACTCTTATGAGTATGCTTAAAATCATTGAACCATGCTACACTTGAAGAGACTGTCTTTGCTCCCATAAACCATGTAGCAGGTATTCTTTTCATCTGAATTTAATGTTAACAGTTCATCAATTAAGTCATGGATCATAGACTCAGGTGCTTCAAGTCACATTTACTATGATCAGTCTTGCTTTGTCAATTTAAGGCGTGCTAGTAATATTTTCGTTGTCTTGCCAATTTGGACTCGATTTTCTGTTGAATATATTGGGGATATCAAGTTATATATTGATGTAATATTGAGAGACATGCCCTTTATTCCTCCATTCTCATACAATCTACTATCGATTAGTGTTTTGTTTAAAGATTCTCGATATTATATTAATTTTTCTAAAAATTAGTAGTCAAAATATTGAGTCTCATTTTCTATGTATAAGAGTTAAGCATAAATAAATATAGGCGCAAGAGAGCCTTTATCCTAAGATTGGGTCACTAGTTATCCTGTCTTGAAGCGGATTCAAAAGATCAACCGGATTGAAAAACAAGTTACAATCAAGAATGACTAGCAAGGTTGAATATTTAGATGGACTTTATTTGTTCTTTGTACCTACTGGTTTATCATCTAAAAGAAATCAACACTCTGTGTTTGCTTGTTCAACTTCCTCTACTCTTTGGCATCAACGTTTGGGACATCATTCTTTTGCTCGGTTACATACGTTGTAGTTGGTCTTGAATTTTAATGATTCCTTTTCAAATAAATGTTGTATTTGTCCTCTAGCAAAACAACGACGTTTATCTTTTTCTTCATATAACCATGTTTCTAACCATGTGTTAACTTGATACATTTTGACATTTAGGGGCTAGTCAATACTCAAAATCATGTTTGTTTTTCATGCTTCTTGATTATTGTTGATGATTGTTCAAGATTTACATGAGTATATTTGTTAAAGCATAAAAGTGATTTCTTACTTTGTATTCCTTGATTTTTCAAGATGGTTGAGAGGTAATTTTTCAAGGTCATCAAAGTTTTTCGTTCTGACAATACTCCTGAATTCCAATTTAATTTTTTTTTTTTTTTTTTTTTTTTTTACTTCTACTAGAACTATTCATCAGTTTTCTTGTGTAGCTACTCCATAGCAGAATTCAATTGTCGAATGTAAACATCAACACCTCTTAAATATGGCTCGTACACTTATGTTTCAATCTCGTGTTTCTATTATTTCTTAGGGTGAATGCATTCTTACTGCAGCTTACTTGATCAATAGAACTCCTATGTCATTATTGTCAGATAAGTGCCTTTACAATGTTTTATTTGAAAAGAAAGTCTGTACATTGAACAAAGTTTGACCCTCGTGATAATCTGTGTGTTTTCATGGGATATCCAGCTTGTATTAAGGGTTATAAACTGTATGATATCACAAAAAAACAATTCATTATATCATGTGATGTCCATTTCTTTGAAGATCTCTTTCCATTTCGTTCTTCACAGTAGGACACATTGTCATATTCTCGTTATTTTTTAAAATCAGTTTGTTCTTCCTTGTCCTATTTTAGAAGACTTCTCCATGAAAGATAATTCACAAAATGGTGTGTCTTTCTCTGCTGATCAGAATATTGACCATCCATCTATTGTTTCTTTACCTACTATTTTGGATTGAAATGCTATTTTTTTTAGATAATTCTGAGCATTCAGTTGATGAATTGACAGTTAATATTCAACCCACAGATCACATTTCTGATTACTTGGTTCATGATAATATCTCTACAGTTGTTATTCCCAGAAAATCAAATAGGCAGCATCAATCCTCTTCTTATCTCAAGGATTTTCAATGCAATTTGATTTCTAACATCTCACTATCTTCATTAGCTCCTTTTTTCTTTGGCAAATACATTTTCTATAGGAAGGAATCCTAAGGTCTAGTGTGGAAGTGGGATCGTCCCAATTTTTAATTTTTACATAATACAAAGATCATAGAACAAGATTATGCATAATACAGAAAAACTTTATCGCATGCAAGAGAAGGGAAAAATAAATTAGGGTTTAGGAAGAACATTACCCTTGAAGAACCATTCTTCTACACGAATCCTCTTCTCTAGTCACAATCTACCACAAACCAAAACATCTCCAACAATGACGTTACTAAAAGAAAGCCTCAAGTATTCTCTGTAGGGGTTAAAAATTTTAGGAGGTGTGTGTTCGCACGAGATTTCAAGAGAAATTTATTTCGTGGAACTTGAACTTTGTATTTGTATTAATTTTGTGGAAAGTGAGTAAAATCTCTAATACATAGTATTTTAATGCTTTCAAAATAAACTATAATCTTTAAGTTGGTTCATCTTCTTGGATGATCGACATTTAGGTTTGTTGATCTTCTTGGATGATCGACCTTTAGGTTTGATGATCTTCTTGTATGATCGTCCTTGGACTTGTTGATCTTCTTGGAAGATTGGTCTTTGGGCTTGTTGATTTTCTTGGATGATCGGCCTTTAGGCTTGTTGATCTTATTGAACGATCGACCTTTGGGCTTGTTGATTTTCTTGGATGATCGGCCTTTGAGCTTGTTGATCTTCTTGGAGGATTAGTGTTCGCACGAGACTTCCGGAGAAACTTGTTTCATGGAGTTGAACTTGAGTTGGTGTTGATGTTGAGGTTGATTTGATGCGATGTGGTTGGATCTCTAGTACCTGATCCTCTGATTCTCTCTCAATTGAATGTGTACGCTTGATGTTTAGAAGAGGGGTGTGTGGATGTTCTTAAGCTTCGAATCTTGGAAGAGTGTTTGTATCTTCAAAGGACTTCAGTCTTCAAGCGTGGTCAGAATGCTTGTATCTTCAAAGGACTTCAGTCTTCAGAATGCTTGTATCTCCAAAGAACTTCAGTCTTCGTAGTCAGAATGCTTGTATCTTCAAAAGACTTCAGTCTTCAGAATGCTTGCATCTTCAAAGGACTTCAGTCTTCAGATTGCTTGTATCTTCGAAAGACTTCAGTCGTCAGGTGTGGTCAGCTTCAGGAGTCAAGGAGTCTTCTGATTTTAGAGAATTCCCTATACGCTCTCTGGAGTATAGAATTGCTGGCCCCCACAAATGAGAGATCAAATGGGCTTCGTGGGCTTGGGCTTGATTGGTCCATGGACCTGACTCTTGGGCCCAATTAGTTGGTTTTGGGCTTGATTTGAAATTTGGGTCCAATTCAGTCTTTTTTTTTTTTTTTTTTTTGTAGTTGGACTTTAAACCCAAATAATAATATCAAATTGGGCCAAATTAATCTCATCTAATTCAACTATGTGGCGTCATTGAAATTTGTCTTCAATTCAATTCGGGCATATGTCAACTTCTAATTGGACCCAAATTTAATGATTTAGAATTTCTTATTAACTTAGTAAACGACATTACAACTTGTGATTGGTCCAAAATTCCTCATTCAACGAATGCCTCTTTCGAAATTTATACACATATATGGGTGGATGAATCTCAAAAAATATAAAGTTAGAATCAAAATCCAAATACATTTGTTTTTGAATTTGACCTTGTGTCAGTCAAACTATGAATTTAGTACATAAGTTTAACTTGAATTTGGGATAAAATTTGGAATATGCCCAAATTTTAATTTGAGATTTTTTCCTTAATAATTTGGCTTAAAGTGATTTGGTGATTTAGATTTGGAATAAAATTTGGAATATGCCCAAATCTTAATTTGAGATTATCCTTAATCATTTGGTTTGAGGATAAAAGTTTGATGATTTGGATTTTGGGATAAAATTTGGAATATGTCCAAATTTTGATTTGAGATTTTATTTACAATTTAATCTCAATGTTGAAAATTTTGATTTTGAATAAATTTCGGAATATGGCCAAATTTTAATTTGTGATTTTATCCACAATTTAAATTTGATTGAATAAAATTTGGAATATGTCCAAATCTTAGTTGAAGATAAATTTAATGACAAAATCTAATAAAATTAAATTAGATAGAGAATTTGTTTAATTTATTTTTTTTTTAATTTGAAATTAGGATAGAATCAAATTAGGAAATCTAATAAAAAAAATATGATATTTTGAATCAAATCTTTATTTAATTTGAATTTCCTAATTTGTTATGGAATCTAGGAACCTCTATAAATAGAACCCTAAACCCCTCCATTATCTTCATCCTCTCCTTTTTTCTACACTTTCCTTTCTCCCCTTTTTCTCTTTTTCTTTCTTTTTTTTTTTAATCTTTTTTTATTTCTTTTTTATTTCCTTTTTATTTGTTTTTATTTCTTTTTTTTTCTTTCAATTTTCCTTCCTTTTTTTTTTCTTTCTTTATTTCTTTTCTTTTCTTTTTCTTTTCCTTTTTATTTCTTTTGATCTTTTCTGTTTCGTTTTTTTTAACTTCCTTTTTTTTCTTCCAAGCAAAACTGCATTTGAATTTTGGAGATGAAGCAAAGCCACACTTGACTTTTGGAGATAAGTGAAGCCGCACTTGACTTGCGGAGATGAAGCGAAACCACACCAGACTTGTGGAGATAAGCGAAGCCGCGCCTTGACTTGCGAAGATGAAGCGAAGTCGCGCCTTGACTTGTGATGTTGAAGAGAAGTCGTGCCTTGATTTGTGAAGGTGAAGTGAAGCCACACCTTGACTTGTGACGGTGAAGTGAAGCTGCGCCTTACTATGGAGATGGAGTGAGCCACGCCACACTATGGCGATGAAGCGAGCCACGCCAGACTTTGGAGGTGAAGCGAGCCACGTTAGACTTTAGAGGTGAAGCAAGCCATGCTAGACTTTGAAGATGTAGCAGGCCACGCCAGACTTTGGAGATGAAGTGGGCCATGCTAGACTTTGGAGATGAAGTGGGCCACGTCGGACTTTGGAGATGAAGTGGGCCACGTCGGACTTTGGAGATGAAGCGGGCCACGTCGGACTTTCGAGATGAAGCAGGCCACGCCGAACTTTGGAGATGAAGCGGGCCACGCAAGACTTTGGGAATGAAGCGGGCCACACAAGACTTTGGAGATGAAGCGGGCCACGCCAGACTTTGGAGATGAAGCGGGCCACACAAGACTTTGGAGATGAAGCGAGCCACACAAGACTTTGGAGATGGAGACATTTGAAAATGGAGTCGAGCCATGCACACCAACTATGAACTTGAAGATGGAGTCGAGCCATGCACGCCGACCATGAACTTGAAGATGGAGTTGAGCCATGCACACCGACCATGAACTTGAAGATGGAGTTGATCCATGCACACCGACCATGAACTTAAACATGGAGTCGAGCCATGCACACTGACCTTGAACTTGAAGATGGAGTGGAGCCACGCACACCGACCTTGAACTTGAAGATGGAGCGGAGCCAGACACATTGACCTTGAACTTGAAGATGGAAATGAAGTCATGCAGACCAATCTTAAACTTGAAGATGGAAGTGAAGCCATGCACACTGATCTTGAACTTGAAGATGGAAACGGGCCTTGTACACTGATCTTTTACTTGAAGATGGAAGCGGACCTTGTACACCGATCTTGAACTTGAAGATGGAAGAGTATCGAAGAAGCCTCTAAACTTGAAGATGGAGAAGCATCGACGAGACCTTCACGCTTGAATTTGACAAAGCATTGACAAATTCTCCGTATTTGAGTTTGACGAAGCATCGACGAATCCTCTCTTGAGCTTGAAGAATCGGCGAATCCTCTGAATTTGAGCTTGAAGCATCGGCGAATCCTTCGTACTTTGAGTTTGACGAAGCATTAGAAAATCCTCTGCATTTGAGTTTGACGAACCATCGACAAATCCTCTGCACTTGAGCTTGAAGAATCGGCGAATCCTCTGCATTTGAGCTTGAAGCATCAGCGAATCCTTTACTCTTGAGTTTGACGAAGCATCGATGAATCTTCGCATTGAGCTCGACTTTGCGACTTTAAGCATGAAGATGGCATTACAAAGCCTCCAGACTTGAGCATGAAGATGAAACATCGATGAAACCTCTGAACTTGAAGATGGAGGAGCATCGATGGAGCCTCTAAACTTGAAGATTGAAGAGCATCGATAAAGCCTCTGAACTTGAAGATGGAGAAGCATCCAAGTTTGATTTTGAAGGGGAAGCGAAGTGCATTCCAAGTGTGTGCCTTTTATTTACTCTGCTAGCTTCTTACGAGGGATGAACATCTTTAATTTGTTGTGTTGCCCCCAATAGGGATGAACATCTTCAATCTGGAGTGTCATTCTTTAACGGGGATGATCAACATCAATCTTGTACTATCATACTTAGGTGGTTTTGGTACCTTTTCTGATGGTCTAAAATTAAATTTCTTTAAGTTTCCTTCATACCTTTAAAGAAAGGAATCAAATCATGACGTATTTCAAGTTTTTCTTAACTGGACTGAACTTGAAGTTTCTTTCAAGCTACCTACATACCCTTCTTAATGATAGGGATCAAGTCATAATGTAGTTCAAAAAGATTTTTTTTTTTTTTTTTTATGTGCGACTGAACTTAAATTTCTTTAAGTTGCCTACGTACCCTTTATAATGAAAGGGAAGTCGTAACGTAGTTCGTACAAAGATTTTTTTTTTTTTTTTTTGGGGGGGGGGGGGGCATTCACATTTTAAGCTTATGCGGACCAGAAGCATCATGTAGTTTAGGCTCTTGCGATGAGGAGCTTCTTCATTTAAACTTCAGAAGCTCTTATTTCATCATGGTTTTGATCATCCTCTCCATTTGTAGGATTCGTCAATATGATGAGTTTTGGTTTCACTATCAAGGAACCTTCTATACTTATGTCAATAGAAAATTTCCTCTTCATGCATGAAGGGATACGACTGTGAATCTTTTCGTTGTCTTTTTCTTCATGGAATGACGTCGCCTTCAAGATTTTCATCCTTCCTTTATGTTGATCGCTTGTTGTCTTGAGACGATCAAAAACAGATGCTAAAGGTCGATCTTTCTTTGATGTGGATATACTTAGCCTTTTGAAGGTTGAAGTTTTAGTAGAAGTAGTTTTTGGACATTGGTCTTCTTCTCCTACCGTGGCCATACTCAATCTTTGAAAGACTGAAGATCGAGCACTTGAAAGCTTAATACGATAGAAGACAGAAGTTCTTTGCTTCATTTCTTCTGAGTCGTTGACTTCTTCGACAATTATATGATTTTTGTCGACTTCCACTATGCCGACAGTGTGACATGCAATAACTTCTGATACTTTCTCTGGATGATTACTGAGAAAGCTTCTTGGAAGAAATTTTACCAAAGTTGTCGGCCGTCGAAATTGAGGAAAGTTCTTGTCTTCTTTCTTAGCAGGTTTAGGCTTCTTTGTGTCATCTTTTTGCCTTTCTTTTTATGAGTCTTGATCCTTCTTCTATAGCTTTGATAGGAACGCAACTCTTTTTTGGTGGAGTTTGGCTGTCTTCTTTTTCAATGAGTCATAACTTTCCACCCTTCGTTGTCATCTTCAACGAGCTCATCTTCTTTTTGGAATTTGTTGTTTGAATCTCTTGCTGGAACCGAACAACTATAGGCTTGAAGGCTCCAAACTGGATCAGGCTTTGTCTTTGAGCATGGGACACAGATAGTGTTGGAACACCTAAAGTCACCGCTATTGTAGCGTGATTTGTCTAAGCTACTTCATCCAAATCTAGCTCGATCTTCTTTTCACGAGCCAACTTCAGAATTTGTTCCTTCAGCACGAAGCACCTTTCAACTGGGTGACTAACGACCCGATGATACTTTCAGTAGTTAGGATCATCTACTTTTCCTATTTGCTTCGGCCGCTTGCATTCCGGCAGCTGAATAAGTTGCTTCTCTAGCAGTTGCTCCAACATATCTACCACATCAGAGTCAGGGAATGGATAAACCTTCTTGGATAAACCTTCTCCTATCTTTCTTTAAGAGTTGGATGATGCTTCTCGCCTTCATTGTGCCTTCTTTCAAAAAATTTTTGTTTTCCTTTGGAGGAAAATTTCTGCGGGTGACATGAACAACCATAAATTCTTTTGTGGCACTATCCACGATCTTTTCAGTGCCCTTGGATTCATTCTTGTATTTTCTCCCTTCTGGGACTAGGAAATCTTTAGTTCCCCTGTTGGTGATGCTCAGCTCCATATCATAAGCGCGTGTTGCCAATTCCTCAAATGTACAAGGTTTTATCCCTTGTAGGATGTACAAAAGCTCCCAATGTATGCCTTGAGTGCATATCTCCACTGCAGATAATTCAGTGAGTCTATCTTTGCAATTCAGACTCAATGCTCTCCATCGGTTAATGTAATCAATGACTATCTCTCCCTTCCACTGTTTGGTGTTCGTCAGCTCCATCATGCTAACAGTCTGCCTTGTACTGTAGAAGCGGTTCAGAAACTCCCTTTCTAGATGTTCCCAACTGTCAATTACTTCTGGCTCCAAATCAGTATACCAATCGAAAGCATTTCCTTTCAAGGTACGGATGAACGGTTTGACTAGCTGGTCTCCTCTGGTTCATGCATTTTCGTAGGTTTCAATGAAGTGTGCAACATGTTGTTTTGGATTGCCCTTTCCATCGAACTACTAGAATTTTAGAGGTTGATACCCAGCTGGCATTCTCAGGTTGTTGATTCTCTTGGTGTATAGCTTGGAGTACATAAAGGAAGTTTGCAACAGTCTTCCGTACTGAGCTCTTATGAAGTTTGTGATCATATCCTAGAGCTGTTGAACTGATAGGGAGATAACAGAAGTGGATTGTGGTCGCTGACTTTCCTGCAAGACAGTCTTTCCTTTGTCATTGGCTTTTGTAGCTGGAGATTGACTTGATTCAACAGTATCTTGAGTCTGTATCTGATCTCTTAAAGCAGCAATTTCATGATCTCGCTCCTCTAGAACCTTCATTAGGAGATTTATCTTTATCTTCATCTCTGTTATGGTCAACTCAGTCGTTACGTCAGTCATCATGACAGACACTACATCAAAATGTGATTCTTTCTCTGATAGATCAATAGCAGAAGCATAGTTTTCAAACAAGGGATTTTCTCTGATGATGATCCCGCCTTTAAGAAATTCCATCAGCTGGTCCCAGATTTCCTCCGTGATGACAAAGCTTATGTAAGTGTTTCTTGCGACGGTAGCTTTGGATGTAGCTTTCTTTGGTGCCATTTGTAGATTTTTTGACTCGGATGATGAGAGAGAGATGAGAGGTAGAGAGATCCCACTGGGCGTGCCAATTTGTTCGCACGAGATTTCAAGAGAAATTTATTTCGTGGAACTTGAATTTTGTATTTGTATTAATTTTGTGGAAAGTGAGTACAATCTCTAGTACGTTGTATTTTGATGCTTTTAAAATAAACTATAATCTTTAAGTTAGTTGATCTTCTTGAACGATCGGCCTTTGGGCTTTTTGATCTTCTTGGATGATCGGCCTTTAGGCTTGTTAATCTTCTTTGATGATCGATCTTTAGGCTTGTTGATCTTCTTGGATGATCGGCCTTTGGGCTTAATGATCTTCTTGGATGATCGTCCTTGGGCTTGTTGATCTTCTTGAAGGATCGACCTTTGGGCTTGTTGATCTTCTTGGATGGTCGGCCTTTGGGCTTGTTGATCTTCTTGAACGATCGACCGTTGGGCTTGTTGATCTTCTTAGATGATCGGCCTTTGAGTTTGTTGATCTTCTTGGAGGATCAGTGTTCGCATGAGGCTTCCAGAAAAACTTGTTTCGTGGAGTTGAACTTGAGTTGGTATTGATGTTGAGGTTGATTTAATACGATGTTGTTCGATCTCTAGTACTTGATCCTCTGATTCTCTCTCGGTTGAATGTGTACGCTTGATGTTTAGAAGCGGGGCGTGTGGGTGTTCTTAAGCTTCGAGTCTTGGAAGAATGTTTGTACCTTCAAAGGACTTCAGTCTTCAAACGTGGTCAGAATGCTTATATCTTCAAAGAACTTCAGTCTTCAGAATAGTTGTATCTCCAAAGGACTTCAGTCTTCAAGCGTGGCCAGAATGCTTGTATCTTCAAAGGACTTTAGTCTTCAAAATGCTTGCATCTTCAAAGGACTTCAGTCTTCAAATTGCTTGTATCTTCGAAGGACTTCAGTCGTTAGGTGTGGTCAGCTTCAGGAGTCAAGGAATCTTCTAATTATAGAGAATTCCCAATACGCTCTCAGGAGTATAGAATTGCTGACCCTCACAAATGAAGAGAACTTCTCTATTTATAGAGTTCTCAAGTGGACTTCTTGGGCTTGGGTTTGATTGGTCCATGGGCCCAATTTGGGCCTGATTTGAAATTGGGTCTAATTCAGCCTTTTTTTTTGTAGTTGGACTTTAAATCCAAATAATAATATCAAATTGGGCCAAATTAATCTCATCTGATTCAACCGCGTGGTGTCATCTAAATTTTTCATCAATTCAATTTAGGCATTTGTCAACTTCTAATTGGACCCAAATTTAATGATTTAGAATTTCGTCATTAACTTAGTAAACGACATGACAACATGTGATTGGTCTAAAATTCTTCATTCAACAGTGTGAACTCTAAAATCTTTTGGAAGAGGGAGAGGATTTGAGAGGAGGAAATTTCTTTTTTGTGGGTTTTAAAGAAAAACAGAGAGATCAATCGGGCTTCTATAAATCTTCTACAAAAAAGATGAAGACCACCCACTCAAAACTACCCACAATTGTAACATCTACAAAGCGGACCGTATTTGTAGTGTCACCAGGATAAGGTACCCAGCCTTATCTATCTACTATAGACCATTTTGGTTATCACTTAAACATGATTCACCTATATGTCTCTACATACATATTTAAGCTACAGATGATGACCTTCGATGTTATTTTATTGGTTTGTGGGTTAATGCTACTAAATGTTGAATAAAATATCTTATATTTTATTAAATAAATAAAATATTTGTCAATTACAATTACAAACTACAAGACCCACGAAATTTAGGGCATCAACCCCAACACTAAAATTATTATTTTAACTCTCATAGACATTTTATACTAAATGTGTCTACAACTTATGAACCTTCATATTATCATCAAGTTGCGAAATTTGAACATTGGAATCATGCTATGGCCAAGAAACTTACAATTATGGGACGTACAAAGACATGAACGGTTGTATCACTTCTTGAAAAACATCATGTTATTGGCTCAAAGTAGGTCTATCGAATTAAATATAAACTAGATGGAACTATTGATCGCTATAAGGCTCGTCTTATGGCAAATGATACAACCAACAAGAAAGGGTTGACTTCTTTGACACCTTTTCTCCTGTGGCCAAAGTTGTTACTGTGAAAGTATTCTTGACTCTTGCTACTTTTTTTAACTGGAAATTAGCTCAGATGGACGTAAATAATGCATTCTTGAATGACAACTTATTTTAAGAAGTATATATGTCTTTACCATTGGGTTATTGTTGGGTTGTATGTCCTAAAACTCGTATTTTGTAAAGTTAAACATATTCTATTATCAATAGAGATGTTATTCAAAAAGACTTCAATAAAGTTGTTATTGAATCTATAAATTGCACTTATAAAGTCTAAATCCAACAAACTAAGATCCATGATTATTATATGAATACTTGAACTTTATGTGAAGACATAAAAGTGGATCAGATTCGAGTAAATAGCCAGAATGATCTATAATATCCAAATAAGTTTGGGTGGCTTATTCTGGTAACACTATCGAATGCGGCCCACTTTGTAGTTATTACACGTTATTGTAAAAGTACTACAAACGAAGTGTTCCTGATTCGTTCATGTATTGACATGAGGAGTAGGGTCATTCTATGCAATGAGTTTATGTAAGATCGAACCAAGAAATAAGTCACTCTTACTTTATTTCGTTGTTTACTGTTTAAGACTGACTATTTCGCTTAGATGACCTAGGTAACTCGATCTTAACTCTAAGCTAACTATGAACTTATGTTGATTTGGGATTATCCTTAGATTTGCATAGGTGAGGGTTGGCTCAACAATGCCGGCTCAATAAGCCTCCCATTTCAGAGGTAAGACTGGGTAGATAGCTGGGACATAGAATGCAAGAAGAAATTCATGCCTACTCGATTTAGGGATAGGAGAAAGGTTGTTCTCTTAAGTACTAAATCCAAGTCTTGAACAAAGAACCCCACCCTCTCATTGGCCTAAGAGGGATCCGGTTTAGTGATTTGATCACAAATTAATTGTTCATTAGAGGACCAGTGAAACTTAAGCAGCAAGATGTAGTGTCGGGGGTAAAACAGCAAATTGACCCAGCTGGTATTATGAACAACCTGTGAAGAGTCGACTTATTGATTATGGTTAAACCAAGTGGACACAAATATTTCTACAGTGAGGAGAGTGCAACTAACGAGCTATAGTGGTGTGACTTGATAATTAGCGAATACTGATTAATTTGGTCTAAAGAGTTTTAACCAATTAATCTTAAATCGTTGGAGCTCATAATCTGTCAGTCCATAAGGTCCCTCTACTAGCTCATAAAACGTGAACACCTTGAATTAGTAAATTGAATGAATTTGGAATGATATCAATTTGAATTGTTCAAATTGAAAATGTTCAAATTGAAATTAGGGTTTGAATTTGAATAGTTCAAAATTCAAATTAGGGTTTGTATAATTATATTTGATATAATTAATTAACGTTTAATTTATCAAAATTAAACGAAATTTGAGAGTTAATAATATTTAAATATTGATTTAAATATTTTCATGTTTTAAAATTAGAAGTGTGATTAATTTAATATTTGATATTAAATAATTATTTAATTAGTTAAATTTGTTTAATTAATTACATTCCAAAATTCATTTTCATTTTAATTTCAAATTCAGAATTTGAAATAATTATTTAATTTTAGTTAATTGAGAATTAATTAAAATTAATTAATGAATAAAATGAAAATTAGATGAAAGTGGGAATTTCCCACTTCTTGATGAAGTATGACGTGTTCCTCCATGAATCACAAACATTTTCCACTTTCTTCAGCAAATTGAAGTGTCAAGATTGCTGAACTTGAGTACCTAAATGTGGGTTTTTGGATTAGTTGAGCGAATTTAAAGTGTTCAAATTTGGAATTAGAGTTTGTATTTGAAATATTCAAATTCAATTTAGGATTTGGATAATTATATATGATATAATTAAACGTTTAATTTATTGGAATTAAACGTAAATTAGAGAGTTTAGAATATTTAATCTTGATTTAAATATAATTTACATGAATAGGGATTCATGTTTAAATTATATGTTTTATTAATTTAATATTTGATATTAAATTATTAGTTAATTAATTTTTTTTAATTAATTAATTAAATTTAAAATCATTTTTTCATTTTTTAAATTCAATTTATGGACATTCAATTATGTTTTTAAGTTATTCTCAATTTGAATTAATTTAAAAATTGAAAAATGAATTTGAAAGTGAAATTATACAAGATTTGATATTGTTAGTGGATTCATCCCATTTTCAACACCTAAGCCACTCACTTAGTGCTAATTGAAGTGTCAATGAGCTGATTGAGTGAATGCTTGCATGTATTAACTGAACGAAATCGGATATGAGGATTTCCATGAGCAACGAAATGATCGTTCCAAATTCCATTTGTATATGAACATTAACAGTTACAATCACAAACAGAAACATATAGGCTATGCGCAATACGAAATTACAGCATGTTTTTCTACATATCAAGGGAAAGAATTATAGATACCTTTGAAGACTCATCTTCAACACCCTTGATCACGAACGCTCGTTCACAACGACCGCTACACTGCACGATTAACACAACCACGAACACAGCGAACGGCCTCCAATAACATTGACAATGTCGAGTTTAGTACGACACCACCACAATGGCTACCTTGGTATTCTCGGTGTGAGAATCCAAAAGTGTGGGCTATATGTGTGGTCTTAGTTAGAGGAAGAGACTAGAGGAACAACGTGTAAACGATTGAGCAAGTGGGAGATGGCAGAGGTCTATCGTATAGACGATGCCCAATCGTTTAACAAACGCTATGTGATCGTTGGCAAAAGTTGCACGATCGTTAGCTATTGGCCAGTTGAGTGAACTATCATGTAGTAACACTCCACGATCGTCTAGTCTCTCTTCAGCTATCGTTTAGTAAATTTCATTCACTTGACAACCACCGTGAGAACTTTCCGAGAATAGCAATGTTCTCAAATCTACTAAATTTAGGAAAACATTTTTCCTTTTATTTCACAGTTACCATGAAACCACCAATAACCTCCCACTCAATTGATTCTTAGAGAAAAAGAGATAATTATCCAATAATTAATATTATTATAAATATATATGATAACTAACTTACCATACTATATTTATAACCTATAGTTTTATATTTCATCTCATAAAACATATAAACCATAGCTCTTTTTCTATTTCATGGTACTTATTGTAAATCTTATTTACATTAATCCTCCCCTTGATGTATCTCATACATCACACCGATCATATCATATATAATCGAATTACCTCTTGTCAATTTGAACATTTCAAATCAATACCAAGAACTGATTCTCAACTTGAATTCATTGAGTTACCAAGGGGACGTTATGGACCTATAGCTCGAAGCTTCAACGATACGTGAATAACTGACTAAACTCTTTTGTCACGGGATCCACCATTCGTTAACTGCCAGGTACTCCACTAAAGACCGATAGCTAAATTCTCCTTACTACACATATATTATGTGTCCATATCAACCAATCAACAGTGCGATAACCCTTCACATATTGCTCATAAGTACAACTGGGCCAATAACCGTTATGCCCCTGTAGTTACATCTAACTCCTTAAATACCACTGATTCCTCTAATGAACATAAATCATAGTCTTACTATGACTGAGTCATCTCTTCCAAAGAAAAGTTGTGGCCACTATGTTCAAGCCCCGGAATTAGCCCTTAAGGGAGCAATCTTTCTACTTACCCCTGCTTTGGGGAAGGAGTGAATTTCATCTTGTGTAACTGAGTTTCCAGCTCCTAATAACGGGCAGAAATGCATGTTATTACATTGCTAAGTTATTAAACAATGAGGGTTTGCGTTGATGAAATATGTTAGATTACGTCCAGAAAGCATTAAGTTTATACCACTACGGTCGCATGCGTTCATCGCATAGAAATAGTGGATTTTTGTATTTTTATGCAGAATATGCGTTGATGCAAGGCGGAAAGAACGATCACAAGAATCAATGGACGAGCGCAGCATTACCGCAAGGCTTTGTGGTGATTTGTGTTCGCAAACATCTGCTCAAGAAGGATTGCCGCATAGAGTCGGCGCAACTTGGTAGGCGCATCTGGGTGAAAGGCATAATTAATCACGATGGGACAGAAAGCTGATGACGGTCGAATCCGAATTAAGTTAACAAACTCTAACGATAACAACTACATCCAGCTTTTCGGTGATAAATATTCGGCGCATCTGTCAAAGAATTAAAGCCATCCCCTTCGTGCAATCATAAGAGAGAAGCCGCCTTTCACCCCGAAGCTCTATAAATACAAAAGGCAGCCTTCAGAAAAGAAGTTCGGAGAGTTAGAGAATTTTTCCTTAGATAGCTTAGCCTTGTTCTTAGATTTTCTTTTGTTTTAAGGCAGAAGCGAGATAAGGTGGTTGTGTCGACAGATCGTTCCGGTAAGCTTGGGAGAGCGTCGGAAGCTTCAAGATCAGAGAGAGGCCCAGCTCCTGCGGAAGTAGGAATATCTTTTGAACCGAATAGAGATTGCCAGTGTAAAAGCCTCGGTCAGCAAGGGATTGCTACCAGGCTCTCTACCTTTACCTTCCATTGTTATTTTGTATTCAAACTCATTTATAGAAATGGAATTTACTTCTCTATATCTGTTCACTTTCTGTTTATCACGCATGAGTAGCTAAATCTGTTGAATGGGTTGAGAAGCATTTAGCTAGCACAACTGAGGATCTTCATTCTATGGGATTATCTTGTATTATGTATGCTTCATTCGTCCATTAGAGATACTCGGGAGGGTAGTCTAAGGACAGGATCTAGGCCTAAAAAAGTCAGGTTAGAATCTAGGCTCGGGAGAGTCAGATTGGAACGCATAATCAAGAGATAGAAGCTTAGGAATAAGCACTGTTTAGTATTAATGCATCGCATGCATCCTAGAGATTGGATATGATTGTATGTGGTCATCTTGTCTTTGCATGTATCTTACATCATCGCATAGGAAAAGAGTAGAAACTTAGGGATAAGCTCTACGGACACTTTTGCATTCAACACATGCGTCCTAAACTTAGGATCACCATATTTGCATTGGAAAATGACTTGCCATGCATAGGTGTAGCATGATCGCATAGTCTGACGCATTCCCAGGTCATGCTAGTTAAAGACTTTCTCAACCCATTCCTCCGCATACTCAGTACATCTATCGCATATTCCACTTTTCTCAAATCTGCCGCATTTATTTATTTCATTACCGCAACCAACGACACTAGACAACTATTTGAGTTACCGGTTACCGTAAAGTCTTCTGAGAAATTACCAACGCATACTGTTTTCCAAGTCCCTAAATTCGACCCTGGACTTACCAAGAAACTCAGTGGGGTTTTACACTTGGATTCCACTGAGAAAACTTGATTACTCAATGCAATTCCATCACCGCATTTCATCCATAATTCCACATCATAAAATAATGCATCACTCCCAAATTAGACAAGTCCCCAAAAAGGTAAGCATGTTGAGTTGGCAATCTAACCACTCTCACCCATACTAATCAAAGGACCGCCTTCAAAAGCAGGAGTTCCCAAAACACTCAGGATTGAGGTCATGTCACCTATGGTCATTTAGATGAGATGTAAGTCTTTAGTATCAACGGCATTATATACAGAGACTAGTCATCTCGTGGTCCGGTCTTATAAAAACTCTTTGTATAAGACACCCTCGCTCGTATGTCTCCACATGAATGGTTAGGATTTACTATTTGTAGTAGTTCACAACACTTACAAACCTCTACAAAGCGGGTTGTATCCATAGTGTCACCAGGATCAGGAATCCCTCCTTAATCCTTATACTACGACCTATTTAGGTTATCACTGAAGACACGATCCACTTGTGTATCTCATATACATGCTTAAGTTTACATACAATAACCATGGAGCTTTGTTTATTGGATATGAGTAAATGCCAGATAAAATAACTCTTATTTTATTCATAACAATGAGTATATATTACAAACTACGAGACTACAAGAGAATTAGTACACCAATCCCAACAATAACTTAATAAAAGCCCCAAACTTTTATGAATACAGTTTATGCATACTGAAATTCCCAAACTCTCTCCCCAATCCCTTGTCCAATCTATCTTAATCTTAAGTTTCCACCACCCAATCCAAGGCTGAAGATAGTAGAGAAGATTCTCTTGGTAGTTTACTAGAGTTTTTGAGATCCAATTCGTAGAATTCAACAAGGAATTGAAGTGATTGATAACGGGTAGAAATGCACGTTATTACAGCGCAAATAAGTAAAACAATGAAGAAATGCGAAGGTAAAAATATACAAAATTATGTCCAAAATCGTTAAACTGAGAAAATTGCAATTGCAAGCGCCCATCGCATAAAAGTAGCTAATTTACTTATTTTGTGCAGGAAAAATACGTTGGCGCAAGTTAAATTGCGATCCAAGGAATTAGGCGTCCACACGCATTAAAAGATTGAGATCGTAAAGTCATGCGATCGTATGCGCTCGTGAGAAGTTGCTCAAGAAGGTGGCCACATAAAGACTGCGCATCAAGGTGATAGCATAATAAATCATGATGGGATGGAAAGCTGATGATGGTCGAATCCAAATTTGTTGACAAGTCCTTAACGACACACTGTAGCAAGTACACTCAACTTTCGGTGACAAAAAATCGACACATCAAAGCAGGAGATTTAATGACTGCCCATCATTGCAATCATTAGAGAGAAAAGCTTCTTCACCTTGAGCTCTATAAATACCAAAGGCCACCATCGTTAAAGAAGTTCGCCATATAGAATAGAGATCATATACAAGATAGTTAGCCATTAGTCTGTTCATAAGAATACTTAGAAGACGGAGACGAACGAAGAGAAGAAGACGCCGAGAGATCATTCCCGGACAGCTCGAAGGACTGCTGAGAAGCGCTACAAACGAAGAGAGGACCAATACTTGCTAGAGCAAGGATATTCTTCTGGGTAGAGTTGAAGTGAAAAGACAGTGTAAAAGACCACGGGAAGCAAGATATTGCTATCGAGCTTCTTATCTCTACATTTTATTGTTATTCTATATTCTGCATTTAATCTATAGACAATGGAAATCTCATTTCAACTTATGTTCAATCTCTCCATATTTCGCATGAGTAGCTAAATTTCCAAATGGGTTGAGAAGTACTTAGCTAGTATGACCTAAGATTTATACTTTATGCGATCATCTTGTCTTATGTATGCGTCGTTCACCCTTTAGAGATACTTGAAAGAGTGGTCTAAAGAAATAATCTAGACTTGAGAGAGTCAGGTTAGAATCTAAGCTTGAGAGAGTCAGATTAGAATCGCATAAGCAAGAGATAGAAACTTAGACATAACTTCTGTTTGCTATTACGCATCGCATGCACCCTAGAAATAGGATATGATAGTATGTGGTCACCTTGTGTATGTGTGCACCATTCATCATCGCATAGACAAGAATAGAGGCTTAGACATAAGTCCTATCGACATTATCGTATATATCGCATGCGTCCTAGAAATAGGAACTATGGCATTTGCATTGAGAGATGACATGTTGCTATATGTGTGTAGCATGATCGCATAACTTGAACGCAATCTTAGGAAGTGTTAGCTAAATCCCTTCTCAACCCGTTCATCGCATACTCATTATAATTCTCGATTTCATCAACTCTTTACTCGAATCCATCGCATAGGAAATACATTTAAACAAAAACACCATCCAACTTATTTGTTTTTGCCACAGCAAATGAATCACATTTACTGTCGCATAGTAACTCAGTAGTCCCTACGTTCGACCCTGGACTTACCAGGAAACCTAGTAAGATTTATACTTGGGTTTTACTAGGAAAACTTGCATGTGCAACACATAACTCATCCCCGCAAATATACACCATAATCACATCACATTTACAACGCATCAATGATTCTACAAAGGTATACACTCATGAAATCCTCTTTTTTATAAAACTGTTTTTTAGCATGCTTTGAACTCCAATTAAGTGTAATTAGAGTGCTTAATGATTCTGTTAGCTTCCACTTTGTGTTTTTTTCCCATCAATATGGATACAGCAAAAGAAGTAGGAAATAAGGTGGAGTCTATTTTGAGAAAATTGTTTGTTGAATATACTTTATCACTACTTACCCATGATTCATCTTCATGTTCAATTTCATCATCTCAAGTGTTTAAGGATTGTGCAAGTATGAGTCAACCTTCGATTTTGATTTGTGTTAGCTTCCTCTTTGTGTTTTTTTCCCATTCATGTTCAATTTCATCATCTCAAGTCTTCATCTAGAACTACTAATTCTACTGTTAATACTGCTTCAAATATTTTTGGTTTTGATTTTGAAGATATAGAGGAAGAGGATATACTAAGTGTGGATACATAAGTTGATATTTACTTATTGGAGCCTCGTTTTAAATGTGTGGAGAAATTTGATATCTTAGATTGATAGAAAGGAAATTCTTCTAAATGTAAGGTTCTTAGCCAAATTGCACGAGATCTTTTAGCAATTTTGGTATCCACGGTTGCTTCTAAATCTGCATTCAGTACAAGTGGAAGAGTAATTGATCCTTTTTGTTTCACGTTAGCTCCAACCACAGTTGAGACACTTCCCTTTTCATTCCACGTTAGCTCCAACCATGGTTGAGTCATTTGTATGTGCACAAAATTGGTTACATTCAAAAGAAATTAGCATTGATCTTCAAAGATATTTAGAGGATATTGTAATTGTTGAAGAAGGTTCATATCTTTCAAACATTCTTTCTATACATCAAATATATTGTTTATATAACTAGTATGTTAACAAGAATCATTTTTGTAGACTTCAAAACAAGTTTAAAGGCAAAAATCAAGGAGAGGAACGAGAAGGAGAAGAATGTGAAGGAGAAGGTGGCTTGAACAAGTTTGTAACTTTTGGGTTTGATAGACTTTGGAACTTTAATGTTTGTAGTAATTTTATTTATGTTTGATGGACTTTGGAACTTTTATGTTTGTATTGTAGTACTTGTATTTATGTTTGATGGACTTTGTAACTTTTATATTTGTAGGACTTGTATTTATGTTTGGTGGACTTTGGAAGTTTTATATTTGTAGGACTTGTATTTATATTTGGTGGACTTTGAAAGTTTAATGTTTGTTGTAGAACACTAGGACTTGTATTTATATTTAGTGATGTGCACTTTGGAACTTTTATGTTATTGTTTGTAGAACAAGAACTTTTTATGTTTGTAATATTTATATTTTTAGACTTTGGAATAATTTTTAAATTTGTTGTTGAACTTGTAGTGTTATTAGTAATCTAGACTAGTAATACCAAATAATGACTATTTACAATTGTTATTATTAAACTTTAAATATTTTAATTTTTATTGTTTTTAAATTTCAAAATTAACCATCAAAACTATATTTTAAAATACATAGTTTCAAAAAAAAAAAAAAAAACCAAAACTACAAAATCGAACCGAACATAAGTACTGCAAAACCGGTTCAATTTCAAAAAAACACTTTCTGAAATTTACGGTTCAGTTCGATTTGAGGCCGTGAACACCCCTAAAACTTAAGTACTACCCCGTGTAAATTTTTTTAAGCCTATGGACTAAATGGAAATAAACCTAAAATCTGTGGACCAAATAGATATTCTTAGTTCCCTTATTTCTAATATACCTATTAATTTTAAAAACTTTGAATATGTTAGAGACTTAATAGACACAAAATAAAAGTTTAGAAGATATAGTAGACATTTTTGAAAATACTCCAAAAATCTTTTTGACAAACTAAGCGACTGAACTTGTAATTTGATATATATATTGAAAGAATAAATTATAAATCATGATTCTTAGAAAGATTGTTCTCTGATTTTTATATTAGTTAGGCTCTAAAGTTCAAAATTATTCATTTGACCATGACCAATTAAACCTTTGTTCCATTTCAAATCATATTAAATCAATGGTTCATAGTTCAAGATTCTTGGGTTTGAGGGGATGGGAAAGCATATAGTAGTTAATTGTATACTTTTGGAATTATATACTCCCCTTTTGCTCTCTTTTATTCCTTCAATTATATTAGTTTTATTCTAATTTAAATTATGTCATGTTTATTCACAATTTTATGTATTTTCTAACTTGGAATTACAACGTTGATTTGTTTTGTCCCAAATTTGTTTGAATTGGCCTAGTACCAATACAAAAATATTTGTCATCTATTTATATACAATTATAACACCTACGACACACGTAAAATTATGTCCTATTGAAAATTAATTTAAAAGTTCAGTTTTGAACTTCTACATTTATGTTTATTGGTCTATAAACTTCAAAAAAAAAAAATTGTCGTATAGGGCTTCTCAACTTTAAAAATGCATAATATTTTTTTCCTATTATTATTTTAATTATTTTAATTTTTAGTGCATAATGCTGTGGGAGTTTTTTGGTGACAATATTTTTTTCTATTGAAATATTCATAAAATTGACCTATTTCATAAGCAATATTTCATAGATGTCCTAAACTTAAATTATATTTCATAAATAAATGATTTTTTTTAAAAAAATAATGTTATTTTTATTAATTATTAACAAAAATAGGGTTGGACTGAAAGTATGGATAAAAATGGGGTTGTGTAATCATGGACCTGGTACACGATTACCCCTAAATCGTAGACCAGGTCCATGACTTCCTTTGCAGCACATGAATCGACAGTGACCTAACATTCGCAGGCTGTCACATGTACAAGCATGCAGTGTTGACCACAAGTAATTGTGGACAGGGTCCACGACTACCCTAAATGGTGTATAGGGTACACGAATTAGTGGTCCCCAAAACACTCAACGACCTTCTCCCTTTACTTTCTTCCCCATTTGAAATTTTCTCCCTTTCTGCCTCTCTCTCACAGTCATTGTTCGTCGTCGTCTGTCGTCTGCCATCGATGATCGTTCGGCATCCATCTATTGTCACTACTCTCTCTGCTGTCGCCGACTGTAGGTAACATTTTGTCCTTTTTTTTTCCAATATATGATATTGTACTCCATAGATCTACTATTTTATTTAAGTGTATGCATGAAAAACTAGAGTTTTGATCTATTGTATAGATTTGAATTGTTTTATTATTTTTTTTTTTTTGTAGTTTAATCTTATAAGTTGTACTGAACCTTTGGGTTGTAGTTGATATTTTTATTTTAATATTATAAGTTTGGACTGTTTGGACTATTTGGAGTTTTGATCTATTTGAACTGTTTGGATTATTTAAAATAATGTTTGGACTGTTTAAAAGAAAAAACAAACTTTTTGGACTGGTCAAAAAATAGAGTTTGAATTATCTTTTGGACTGATGTTGGATTTGGCTGTTAGTATTAACATATTTTTTTGTCAATTATAACAATTGTAAAGATTTGAGTAAATATGTTGATACGTCCTGAAGATTTAGTCATTCTTGAACCTGGAAATGATGGGGACAGTGATATTGACGTAGAATTTGATGAATTATTTGGAAACGATAGAAGTGTAGAACATGATCTTGAGTTGGTACCATCAAAGATGTTCATCGAAATAGATGGGGACATTACTAATTCAACTTGTGAGCGAGGGTCAATATTGGAGGAAATGAGTAGATGTGTAGATAATTCTAGTTTGATACAAAAAAGAATGTTATTTGACACTAAAGAAGATCTACAACTGGCCGTTAAAAAATGTTGTGTGAAAGAACACTATGAGTTGTCGTAGTAGAATCAAATCAAGATATTTGGTATGTGAGATGAAGGATGGTTATGATTGGAGGTTACAGACATGTCGACATAAAACTCATGGGATATTTGAAATTACTAGACTTGAAAGGGAGCACTCATATTTGTACTCAGAATTGACACTGGATCATTCATAGCTCGATTCAAATTTTTTTAGTATTGAAATCCAAAATATAGTTAGAGTTGATCCTAGGGTTCTTGTGGTCTTACCCCAAGAAGCAATTAAAAAATAATATGGGTATAATGTTAATTATAGACGAGTGTGGCAAGCCAAGAAAAAAAAACATTGATTGTTATGTTTGGTGATTAGGAAAAATCATATTCAGAGCTTCCGTATTGGTTGAGTGTTGTTGTGCATTACAATCTTGGAACACAACCAGATTGGTATTTTCTTCCATCTGATATGCCAGGTACGACTATTTTTTGTTGAGTTTTCTGATCCTTCAGTCCTGCAAGAGAAGGGTTCAAAAATTATAGACCATTAATTCAGATTGATGGAACTCATCTGTACGGAAAGTATAAGGGGAAACTATTGACTGTCTTATATATCGATGCAAACGGCATATTTTCCCTTGCTTTTGCTATTGTTGAAGGAAGGAACTCATCCAATTGGTTATGATTTCTGTGGGTATTGCGTGAATATGTTACCCAACAAGATGATATTTGCTTGATTTCTGTTAGACATAAGGGCATTCTTGCTGCAATTAACAATGAGGAAATAGGTTGGAATGAACCTAGAGCTTACCATCGATAATGTCTTCTTCATGTTGCTAGTAATTTCAATACAAAATACAAATAAAAACAACTAAAAGATTTGATTTTTAAGGTAGGAAATCAACAACAAAAGCGCAAGTTCATTAGGTGCATGAAAGAGTTGAAGCAATTGAACCCTGAGTATATTGAATACTTTTCTGATATTGATTTTAAAAAATGGACACAATCACATGATGATGGGTACCACTATGGGTGGATGACAAGCAATGCAGCTGAATGTATGAATGAGGTTTTCAAAGGTGCTAGAATGTTACCGATTACTTCTTTGGTTAGGCAAACATTCTATCACGCAATATTATATTTTGTACGTCGAAGACAAGAGATAAGCGAAGCACTCGACCATATGGACATGTATACAAAATATACCATGAGAAACCTTAAGAGGTGGAAAAAGCGAGCATCTGCATATATAGTGACATTTATTAATAAGGAAACCCAAATTTTTGAAGTACAAACTAGTATAAGTATGATTTTTCCCTATAAAGTGATTTTTCCCTTCATATAAAATTTTTTCAAAAATTTTCCTGTATAAGTTGACTGATGAATAAATATTTCATTTACTAAATGCTCAATTTAAAAACCAAGGCAAAATTTTATTTTTCCGAGATCTTTCATTTCAAATTCTTTCTTAAGATATTCTATTGCCTTTGAAAGCTCTTCAAGAGTTCCAATTATATTCAAGTCATCAACATATATAGTTATAATAACAAATCCTGAGTGTGATTTCTTTATAAAAACACACGGACATATTGGATAATTTTGATATCCTTCTTTTAATAAATATCCATTAAGGCGATTGTACCACATCCGTCCTGATTATTTCAATCCATATAGTGATCTTTGTAACTTTATTGAATACCATTCCCGGAAATTTGATGTATATGTTTTAGGTACCTTAAATCCTTCTGAGATTCTCATATAAATATCATTATCAAGAGATCCATATAAATATGTTGTGACTACATCCATAAGTTGCACATCCAAACTTTTATACACAGTCAGGCCAAATAAATATCTTAATGTAATTGCATCCACCACCGGAGAATACGTCTCCTCAAAATCAATACCAGGTCTTTGTGAACAACCTTGTGCAACTAGTCTTGTTTTATATCGTGTGACCTCATTATTTTCATTTTTTTCCTCACAAATACCCATTTGTATTTCACAGGTTTAACACCTTCTAGTGTTCGGACTATAGGTCCAAAAACCTGACATTTTGAAAGTGAGTTTAATTCTTCATCGATTGCTTCTTTCCACTAAAGCCAATATTTTCTATGTCGACATTCTTCAACAGATTTTGGTTCAAGATCCTCATTTTCATATAAAATATCAAGAGCAATATTGTACGCAAAAATGTTGTCAATAATTACATTAGTTCGACTCCATTTTTTTTCTTGTCATGACATAGTTTATTGAAATCTCATTATTATCTTTAGGTATTCCATCTTCCTCACTAGTCATGTCGAGGATTTCTTTTTGGGTATTTACATCCTCAACCAAGTCTTTTTCACTATTAATTATTTTTCATTTTAGAATTTTATCTGTGGAACCCACTGGTCTATCACGCTTCTGGCGTGTTCCAGACTCATTAGTGACAACTTATTGTGTTGGGATATCAATTTTTTATGGAACATTTACAGCTGGTATATGTGACTTAGTTTCTTTCTTTGCATCTAGAAATGCATCTAATAATTGATTTGCTATATTTTGCAAATGGATTATTTTTTAAACTTCAAGTTCACATTAATCTGTATGGGGATCTAAATGAGACAATAACGATGTATTCTATGTAATTTCTTTTTTCAACTTCTTAATTTCTCCCCCTAATGTTGAAAAATTTGTCTCATTAAAATGCATGAGAAAAATTTGTCTCATTGAAAAATTCTATATATATGCATCACCTGTTAGGGGCTCAAGATATTTAATAATTGATGGGGAATCATATCTAATATATATTTCTAACCTCCTTTGAAGACTCATCTTAGTGCGTTGTGGTGGAGCAATTGGAACATATACTACACATCCAAAAATTCTCAGATGGAAAATATTTGGCTCATGACCATAAGCTAATTGTAATGGTGAGTACTTATAATAAGCTACTGGTTTAATGCGTACAAGTGACGCTACATGCAAAATAGCATGTCCCCATATAGATGAAGAAAGCTTAGCTCTCATAAGTAATGGTTTTGCAATTAATTGCAAACGTTTTATAAATGATTTTGCTAAACCATTTTGTGTATGAACATGAGCTACGGGATGTTCAACACTTATCCTCATTAACATACAATAATTATCAAAAGCTTAGGATGTAAATTCACCAGCATTGTAAATTCACCAGCATTATCAAGACGAATAATCTTAATTGTATAATCAGGAAATTATGCTCTTAATTTAATCATTTGAGCAAGTAATCTTGCAAATGCAAGATTTCGACTTAATAATAAGCATATGTGTGACCATCTGCTGGATGCATCTATTAATACCATAAAATATCTAAATAGCCTACTTGGTGGGTTAATGGGTCCACATAATGTGGGTGATTCAGTCCCCACTTTAGATGGTGATGGTCTAATTATCAATTTCCTTGAGAGCAAGCATCACATGATAATTCATTAGATTGAAGAATCTTCTGGTTTTTCAATGGGTGTCCATTTTAATTTTCAATAATTCTTCTTATCATTGTAGATCCTGGATGACCCAATCGATCATATCAAATTGTAAATATGTCTGGATTCATGAACTTCAGGTTCATTATTGCATATGTTTCAATTATTCGTATATGAGTATAATATAATCCAGAAGATAAAGCAAACAACTCTTCTATTATACATTTTTCATTGAAGACATTGGATATGATATATAGATATTCCACATTATTCTTACTATTAGTCTCAATATGATAACCATTGCAACGTATATCTTTAAAACTTAGAAGATTTCTCTTTAATTTACTAGAGAACAATTCATTGTCAATTGTAAATTTTATTCCTCTAGGAAAAATAGTATTTGTTTTTCTAAAACCTTCGATCAAGTTTGCAGAACCTGATATTATATTTATTTTTTCTTTTAGCATTGTCAATTTGAAAAAGTATTTTTTATTTGTAAGTATTATATGTGTAGTTGCACTATCTACCAAACATAGATCTTCTTTGCTCAATTTTTAAACACCCAACATATGAAAATGATCCATGTTTCTTCATTAAAAGAAAATAATTACAATAAAAAAAAACACTTAAAATATACAAAAGTTACTAAAAAAACATGAAGATGGATAAAAGAAAACAATAACATTAAGTCTAAATATTCTCAAAGTCAAAAGAAACACTTGATGTGCCACCAACTGTGCCAATCTTCTCTTCAAGGAGATTCAAAAAAGTCTGCCACATCCAAAATTGTCATATGGGATGGGTCAAATACGTCATTATCCTAGTATGCAAAATTTGCTTCCACGTTTTTCTCTTTTTCCTTCAGGGAGGCTTGATAGAGGTCAACTAAGTATTTTGACATACGACAGGTATGTGACCAATGCCCAGTCATTTCGTATTGGAAGCATTTATTTTCAATACTCTTTGAACTTTATCTTGTGGAGCTTTTCCTTTGTAATCATCATTTTGGGTGGTTCTTTTGAAATTTAAGTGATTAGAATGATCACCATAAAACTAATAATTATTTCTTCCTCTACCACGGTCGCGACCTCTACCACGATTATTATTCAAATTTACAGCATTCACTTCAGGTAATGGTGTTGTTCCGGTTGGTCGAGATTCATGACTCTTCATCAATAACTTGTTATTTTGTTCGGCCACGAGAAGACATTAAATTAATTCAAAATATTGTTTAAAACTTTTCTCTCAATATTGTTGCTGTAGGAGCATATTCGAGACATGAAATGTAGAAAATGTCTTCTCTAACATATCAGCATCAGTAATTTTCTCTCCACATAACAACAATTTTGAACTGATTTTAAATAATTCGAAGTTGTAATCACTTACTGATTTGAAATCTTGTAGCCTCAAGTGCATCCACTCATAATGAGCTTTAGGAAGAATAAATGTTTTTTGATGTCATACCTCTCTTTTAAATTTTTTCACAAGATACGGGGATCTTTTATTGTAAAATACTCCATTTTCAATCCCTCGTGGATATGATGACGAAGGAAAATCATAGCTTTTGCTTTGTCCTGACTGGATGTCATATTTCCTTCTTTAATAGTCTCCCCACGATTCATAGCATCCAAGTGGATTTCGGCATCAAGTACCCATGACAAATAATTATTGTCGTTAATATCAAGGGTACAAATTCTAATTTTGTGAGATTTTTCATGGCAATACTATCATAAAATATTGTACTTATGTTAGAAATTTAATAGATATTGAATATGCAAAATAACATTAAATTTATTAATTATAACGAAGAGGAAAAATCCGACAATCCTTTAGGACCTACCTTTAGCGGGAAAAACGACAGGAGCTCGTGCTGATAACGTGTTATGAAAATTGAGAAGCACAACGGAAATACGGATATGAAAAATATAATATAATAATATTTTTATATAATAATAATAAATAAATAAAAACTAAAATTATAAAATAAAACTAAAACATAAAATAACCAAAATCATGAAATTGGATAATATGGAAATTGGTGGAAGTGTAATTCTCACCAATGTTGTTGTGTTCTTAAGATCCACCAAATGCCACTATTTATAGGCAAAGTGGCAAGTAGGATGTGGATTTATATGGACACTAAATATGAATAATTACATGACATATGGACGACATGAATGGTGACATATGACCTTTGAGACACTAAACAATGGACATCTATTTTCTATTATAATATTCATAATAAAACCACAAAATGATGCATGTAGATGAAAATAAATTGAATTTCGAGGGGAAAGAAGAAATAAACCAAATCTCCTACAATTAAAAAAAATAAATATATATTATCCCACATACCAAAAATTTTAAAAAAATAAATAAATATGTATTACCCCACATTAAATGCATTTCAACTTAAATAGATAATTACACACCCAAGGTCAAATTCGAAATTAACTCAATAAGAAAATTATTTTGTTTTTCCATATTTGTGTCACTACGAATTTTCTATTTTTTAAAATAAAAAACGGTTAAAAATTAATGGAGTGTTATGGACTTTTGGGGTTGACTTTTATGTATTATTGTAACTTATTAGGCTATTCATGAAAAAGTTGTGGATTTGAGACATTTTTGTAATCTAGCCTATTTAATTAGGCTATTAATACAGAAAGCCCAATTTTTTTTTAATGAATTTGGGCCTTTGGCCCATAACAAAAAGTAAAGCAAAATGGAAAAAGAGAAGTAATTTTTCTCACATTTGAAGATTTTGATTTGACAAAAAGCTTTATATATCAAGACTTGCAATAGAATTTTTAAATTGTGGTTCTGGTGGAAGTAAAAACTTTTTCCACATGTGTGAAAAAGAATTAACTTTTTATTACCTTTCTCTTTCTCTTTTCAACATTTTTATTGCCGTTTAAAAAATTAATTTTTGAAATTAATTAGTAGATTTGAATTAATTATTGAATTAATTTCATATCTAATATGGTTTCTTCTCTTTCAAAAACAAATTTGGCTTTGGCATAGAATAAATGGATCTTCTTCTCTTTGTTTTGTTTTTGTTTTTTGAGTATTTTTCATTGATTCCATTCCTTTCTCGGCGTAAATGCACACTTAAATAGGGAGGTGGTGTTAACCTTAAGAAGCTACTGACTTACATGATTTTGTACCAAAGTCGCACCAAATTTTACTTTCAAGATAGTAGACCTTTCACGACACAATAAAAAACTGTGGTCAGATTTTTATTTTTTCGCATCATTTGAGATCTTAAACTTCATAGTGCAAAGTTAGTCATTTAGAAATATGATGTTATTTTTATGTAATTGTTGTCAATGAAAAAATTATTATACTCGAAACAAATATCTTCCAACTATATCGACAAACAAGACTTTCAAAGCAATGAAATTAATAGGAGATTTTGAGGAGATTCACATTAATTTTTTAGGATATACTCGAAGAGAATAATGGAAACTAGGAAATTATTTAAGAAAACAATTTATTGTATCCCAATACGAGAATGTTTAATGCATAAAAGAGATAAGATATTTATTTCTTCTATTTTTTAATAAAAATATGTATATATACACATATATAATTACATGTACACGTGCGTATACACAATGTATATGGTTATACATGTTTACATGTACACAATGTACATGCATGTACATGTTTAGAACAATTTACAAATAAGAAATTGATAAAGTTAAGTTTATGTCACACATCGTCTCAGATTATTCTACCCAAACATAGATTGGGATGTGACGACCGTAGATCCCAAGTGTGCAATAGAGTCTATCATCGAATTCACATTGAGCTATAAAAACAACCATTAAGTGGTGAGAGTTTAAAGGAAAAGAATTTGAGGAAATCATATTCATGCTAAATAGAAATACAAGTTCTATAAATTGTTTTGAAACATGAGCAGATTGGAAACTTGAGAGCGATATCACACATAGAATAATGTAAAAATATGATTGCAATCATCAGTATACAATCATGAGCATTCTCTTGCAATCATAAACATGAACATGTATAAACCATCACAAAACCTCTACCAAAATGTGGTCATACTATATATGAAAAAACTCAACGTATATATCAGAGAAATATGATCATGCTATACATCGAGTAAGTTCCATATGCATAACAGAGCAAACATAGTCATATTACTCATCAAGCAAGCTCCACGTAAATAACAGAGAAACATTCTCGGTTCATTATCAAATCAAAGGTCTGTACGTATATCTTTGATTTTCTTTTATCTTGGGTGTTGTTTTCTTTTCAACTCTCATCAATAAATCTTACATTTAAACATCAAAGGTTAAGTTTTCCTCTAAATTTGTTTATTCTTTCTAGTTTCTAGAAGTTTCTTTTTGTTCTATCCAATAAATAGTTGCTTACTAAAAATAATAACACCTATAAAGCGAGAAGGGAGAAAGAAAACACAAAGAATGATGCAAGAGAAACTTTTTGCTTCTATATATTTTTTATAAAGAATTTATCCATGTATAGAGCCCGGGAAGAAAACTTTCATAACCCTAGACTCACCCACACTGTATAATTCATTCCAAAAAATAAAGGTTCTAGAAGATGAAAGAATATAAAACCAACTCTTTGCTACACACCTTAGTTTGATTGCACCACCCTTTTAAAAAGGGCTCTTGGGCTACTCAAATGGGCTTTACAAAATTCAAACTCAGTGTGTTATCTTAACATGTTGGACTAATGATATAAGGTAATCCTTTTGAATTTGTGTTTCAACGAAATTCAGCTCAATTGACACTCCTTGGCCTTCCTCCCTTATGGATTTCATCATGGAATTGTGAGACAAGTCAAACTACATCAGTCTCTTTTGGATCAATGTCCAGTGTTTCCAGCATCGCTAGTAGAATTTCTTCAATTACAACTTCTTCCTTGATACCTTCTATAAACCCCTAACTCTATTTTTCCAAAACCTAATCATGAATGAAATAGGCATCGATCTCAACATGCTTTGTTCTGGCATGAAACATGAGATTGTAGGAAAGGGCAGCAATAGAGAGCTTATCATACCAAGTGATGGGGATAGAAGGAAGAGGCACACGAAGATTTTTGAAAAGAGAACGAAGCCACAAAAGTTCATAGGCCACATGAGAAAAAGCTCAATACTCAGATTTGATGCTAGAACGAGCAAACAACTTGCCTCTTGAAAGACTAAGAAACGAGAGTAAAACTAAGGTAAACACAATAGCCACCAACAAACATCAGGGGAAGTGGCCCAATCAGCATCAGAGAAACCTATAAGGGAAAGTTGGAGAGTAGGTTTTATATGTAAATCGAGACTAAGGGTACCCAGAAGGTACCTAAGCACACGTTTGAGAGCTTTGGGAGAAGAATATTAACTGAATTCGGGTTCCACTTTGACTAATCCAATAAAAAAAAATTGCATAAATAAGAGCAAAAAACTGTTACCTTTTGAAAAGATGCCTTTTCGGTATCTCATGGAAGCACCAAGGAGCGTTTGCTGGTATCGAACCAAGCTCGGCCTAACCCTCTCATGTTAACACACTCACACTATAACAATTCCTTATGAGAGGCTACTAGACTTGTCTAAAAGAAGAAAAAATGCTCTTTTTTTTTTTCTATTTTGATAGAAGGACATGGAGAAAGTGGATAAAATCGTGGAACTCATTGAAGAGTCGAATATCATATTGGTTATAGGTTAGATAGTCTCCATCACATGACTCTCAAACCACAGAAAAACTAATCAAAAAGAAATAACAGACAAGGAAAGCACTCGAAAGACTTAGGTGATAGAAGCATTAATTCAAAGAATAGGTGAGAGAATTCTTCCTAGTTATCCTCTTCACCTAGCCATTCTAAGTTGCATTTGGATATGGACAGAATAAGGTCTAAAGGGGACCGCCCTTTTTTAACTTCTTGTGGGCATAAAAGACCTTGAGTTGAGGCTCTTACTCTTCTAAAAAAAAAAAAGGTAGGCTGTCAAATACAGGATAAGACTTTTTTTTTCTGAACGGATACTACTTTCGACTTTCCTAATCTCAATGGACCCCTCGTTACTACCCAAAGAAAAAGAGATCTTTTAACTTAATTGGTGGCTCTTCCATGGGTCAAAAAGTATATCAAAATTGAAAATTGAATATTTGTCTCTGTAATCAGCAGAGCATAGATTTGGCTTCTTCCCGATTAAACTAGGTAAAGCATATAAGCCCCTTTCCTTTACAGTTAAGCCTCCACAAACGTCCGAATGCTCCTTGAACCTAATCAAGTCCAACTTGATTCACAAACTGAGTAAGAACACCACCACAAGTGTTACCTTGGTATTCTCGGTGTGAGAATCTAGGAATTGTGGGCTCTGTATGATCTTGGATTGAGGAAGAAAGGAAGTATGTGATCAAGTAGACAATCGAGTAAGTGGGAGATATGAACATTGTTTATCACATAGACGGTGTACTCAATCATTTAGTAAACTAAAGCCTATCACATAGACTTTGCTACTCGATTGTGTAGCAACGATAAGCTGAGTAACTATGTATAGTCAACTCTAAGCGATCGTGTAGACTTTGTCAACGTTATCGCTTAGTAAAACTCATTTTACTTGATAGTTTGTTCCAATAGTTTTTTCGAGTGAATCAACTTCTAATTTTGGAAAACAATTTTATTTTTATCTCACCATAAAACTTCCAATAATCTCCCACTCAATAGGTTAATAGAGAAAAAGATTTAATTATCATATAATTAATGTATTATAAATAAATGTGATAACCAACTTATCATATTATATTTATAACCTATAGTTTTAATATTTCATCATATGAAACATATAAATCAGATTTTTTTTTCTATTTTATGGTACTTAATATAAATCATATTTATATTAATTTCTCCAAATAATGTATCTAATACATCATACCAACTATATCACATATAATTGAATTTTCTCTTGTTAATTTGAAAACTTCAAACTAACCCAAAATCTGATTCTCAACTTGAACCCATTGAGCTACCAAGGGGACCTTATGGACTTGTAGCTTGAAACTCCAACGGTACGTGAATAACTGACTAAATTCTTTAGTCATGAGAACCACCATCTGTTAACTACTGAGCACTCCACTAAAGACTGACAGTTGCACTCTTCTCACTACAGATATATTTCTATGTCCATATAACCAATCAACAGTTCTATAATCCTTCACAAATCGCTCATCAGTATAGCTGGGCCAATGTACCATTTTGCCCCTGTAGTTACATCTAACTCCTTAAGTACCACTGATTCTTCTAATGAACAATAAGTCAGAGTCCTACTACGATTGACTCCTAACTTCCAAAGAGAAAATGTGGCCACTATATTCAAGATCCGGAATCAGCCCTTAAGAGAGAAATTTATATACTTACCTCTGCTTCAGGGAAGAAGTGAATTTCGTCTTGTGTAACTGAGTTCCCAGCTCCCCAATCAGATGAATCCCCAAAAAGGTAGCCTTGTTGAGTTAACAATTTGGTCACTCTCACCCATACTAATCAAAGGACCGCCCTTATAGGTAGAAGTTCCCAAAACACTCAAGACTAAGGTTATGTCACCTATGGTCATTTTAGTGAAATGTAAGTCTCAATTATCAATGGCGTTATATAAAGAGACTAATCATCTCGTGATCCGGTCTTATACAAACTCTTTGTATAGGACACCCCCGTTCGCATGTCTCCACATGAATGGTCAGGATTAGACCATTTGTAGTACTTAACAATACTTGTAAATATCTACAAAGTGGGTCGTATCCGTAGTGTCACCAAGATAAGGTATCCCTCCTCTATCCTTATACTACAGACTATTTAGGTTATTACTTAAGGCATGATACACTTGTATGTCTCACATACATGCTTAAATTTATATGAAGTAACCATTGATCTTAGTTTATTGGATATGAGTAAATGCAAATAAAATTACATTTATTTTATTAATAACAATGTGTACAAACTGTTTACAAACTATGAGACTCCGGGAGAATTAGGACACAAATCCCAACAATTTTCCATCTGTCCTAATGCCTCGGGAGATTAATGTGCAATACATGAAAACAGTATAATATACAATAAACTAGGGCATACTTTATACCCTAGTATCATCTCCCATTTGGCCTAGATAAAGTATTGCATGTCCTATAGACCCAGACTCTCCAGATGACCCTCGAACATTTTAGCCGTGAGAGCCTCTATGAACGGATCAGCAACGTTGTACTCCGACGCGATCTTCGTGACTATCACACCACCGCGATGCACAATCTCCCTGATCAAATGATACTTCTGTTCAATATGCTTGCTTTTATGATGATTCCGAGGTTCCTTAAAATTTTCCACAGTCCCGTTATTATCACAATAGAGTGTGATTGGTAAAGACATATTTGGAACAACTTCCAAATCTGTAAGGAACTTCCTAAGCCAAACAACCTCTTTAGTAGCTTCTCAAGCGGCTACGTATTCGACTTCTATAGTGGAGTCCACGATGCATCCCTACTTGATTCTTCACCAAACTACAGCCCCTCCATTCAGAGTGAACACTGACCTTGATGTAGATTTTCGAGAATCTCTATCAGTCTGAAAATCAGAGTCTGTGTATCCTGTAAGGATCAAATCCTTATTTCCATACACGAGCATATAGTCTCTAGTTCTCCAAAGATACTTGAGAATCGTTTTGACCGCCATCCAGTGATCTAATCCTGGATTGGACTGATAATGACTGACAATCCCTACTGCATAGCAAATATCAGGTATAGTACATAACATTGCATATATAAGGCTTCCAACAGTCGAAGCATAGGAAATCTGTCTCATTTCCTACCCCTCTTGAGGTGATTAGGACGATGTTCCTTAGACAAAATAATTCCATGCCTGAAGGGTAATAAACCTCTCTTGGAATTCTGCATCGAGTACCTGATCAACATCTTGTCAATGTACGATGTCTGAGACAAGGTTAACCTCTTGTTCTTACGATCTAGAATGATCTGGAGTTTTCTTCTAAACCGACAAGGCGTATTCTTCTAAATATTTTAGAAGTCCACATTTCACCAAATTCTCAATCCTATTGAGGTTGATATGACCTAACCTTAAATGCCAAAAATGGGTTTTTTCCTTAGGAGAAATCTTTGGTCTTTTTGCATTTGTTGTTGGTTTGAATATTTCAATATTAAGCAAGGCTTATATGACTAATTACTTTAGTACATATAAGTTATTTTCCATTAAACTAAAACCAATTTCCATACCATTCTTGAAAATAAATACTTTACTCTCAGAAAAGGAGATGGTATAAGCTTGTTCAATCAAACAAGAAACCGAGATTAAGTTTCTCTTGATATGAGGAACTACAAAAACATTATCCAATAATAGATAATATTTCTTGTCCAAAAATAACTTCAGCCTGTCTACAGCAATAGCTCAAACAACCTCACCAGTATCGACTCAAAGAGTCAACTCTCTGTGTTCAAATGTTTACCAAGAACTAAATCCTTGGTAGGAAAAACTAAAGTGGTTAGTAGCACCTGAATCAAGTATCCAGGCAGAATCATCATTCTCTACCAAACACGTCTCCAAGACAAATAAATTATAGTTACTGTCTTTAGACTTTTTCCTTTTTTGGAGAGTAGTGAGATCAATATCAAAACCTAAATAAGCTCCAAGTTCCATTTCAGAGAACAATTCTCGTCGATGAACTTCATCTGAGTTAGCAACAATTGCTTTATCTTTTAGTCCCTTGACATTCAAGAAAGACTGGAGGTTATCTTTAATACTACTAGTTTCTTTGTCATCCATCCCTCTTTGCTCAAAAAGTGAGAACTAACATTCAAACAATTCTTGCAATGAGTCCATGATCTTACGTGCAATGACCATGTTCTCAATCCTTTTAGCCAATGCATCAGGTATGCTAGCCAAAATATGAAGTCAGGCCATCGAATTAGCCTTCATCCATACCTCATATGCATTACGAACGTTTCGCGGTGCATCAAGGGTCGAGACTTGAGGACACTTCTCAACCATGACAAACTCGAGGTCGTTTACCACGAAATATGTTTTAAGGGACTCTTTTCGATGTATGTAATCGGTCAAACTAAAAGAGGCAACTAACGGAAACTCATACATGTTGCTGAAAAAACAAACACATTGATCTACATTAGATTTTAGGAAATACTCTTTAAAACAAAATCGAATTTGGTTTAGCAAAATCTAAATGAACCTCGTATGACATCTAATTTTGTAATGACACTTAGTGGTTTAGGACAAAAGCCACCGAAGGGTAGTCAATTTATCCCTCCTCTGAATTGAGACACTCTCAACTAGTCATTAATACCAAAACAACTCTTGTTCCTATAACGACTGGCCATCATTGATTTGGTCAAGAAATCATTAACTTGCTTAACAATTTTCCGTAAGTGTGACCCTTCAATTTAGATCCTAGAGTTCTGCCCCAAGCAGTCAATTCGAAGGGAAAAATCTGATTGGAGCAAAAGTTAAAGCGATCTTATTCATTTCTGGAGTTCACCTTGATATTGACCAACTGCACAAAAACCATCCGAAGGGGGACGTTCCCAGGTCGCCACGAGGCCGTGCAAGAAGATCTCACGGTGCAAACCAATGAAGGAGATTATAGGACATGTTGACACACATCCTTTACCCACTTACTATAAACACTCTCTCCGTCTACGTTGATATTAACTCATGCAAATACCATCCGAAGGGGGGTGCTCCCAGGGCACCACGAGGCCAAGCATGAATCTCATGATGTGAATATTCAGGGAGAAACGTGAGTGGAATTGACATATCATATATATCTTTTCCTCCCACTGAGTATTTTATAACCTAGGATTTAGTTTACTTAGAAAAAACATGGCTAAGGATTTTAACTGACTTTTTAGGTTTGCCCAAAAGCAACTCTTACTTTGGAAAGTTGAACAACTTTTGATCACCATTCATTAAACTCTTTAATGAAGTCTTTGATCAACTGTTGCATGCTTGTAGAAAATCTATCTAATTCACCTTTCCAAGTAGGTTCCCAGGTAGGGGTGTTCCATTTCATCAGCTTAGATACCCCAGGCTAGACAAAACCCACCTTAGAAAAAAGGTCCCTTTTAGATAAATTTAATACAAATTTAGTCTTTTATGGAAATCAATTTAATCCTATTAAACTGATTCAAAAGATTAAATTTAGGTATCTAATCTCATTATAACCAGGAACTTAGGTCTATCTCAATCCAATTTTAAAACCCTTTCAGAACATGAGTTCACCTAAGTTCGCATGTAACTCTTTCTTTTTTATTTTAGTTCTAATTTCCATCATAACACTTATAACAAGAAACAACTAAACTCAACCACAATACAAAGCAACACATACAAGGCATTCATAACTCTTATAAATAAACCTAAGTGTCATGCTCCATGCATTATTCATTCATTGCTACTTTTATACAACGCTTATTTAACAAAGCAATGAACCAAGCATACATGCTCTCAGACACCCTTATACTATCACTCTTATAATATAAAGATGATGCATGAATATGCTTAATGTATGCATAAATATAACTCTTATATTTCATGATGCACGAACATGTTTTCTTGTAATTTCATCATGCCAATTACTATATTATAACACTTATAATATATGATGCATTAATAAAATGCATAACCTAAGGTGGGTTTTAAAACTATATGTCATACACTATGGCAGATAATGAAACATACATCTCAAGTACATTAAGTAAAATTTGATGAACCGGGATAATTAGTCTCAAATCCTCAAGACAAAACAAAGTTAACTATTATAAAGAATAATGAGTCTCCGGTTCAAAACGGCGAACTGGGTCTTGAACTGTCCGGGCGAAGCTCACGTCTCTTTGATCGTGTTATAAATTCTTGTGATCGTCTAGCAATGCTGTATGAGCATAAACGATCGTTTAGTAACGATCGTGTACCTTTGACTATGCGATGAAGCATGAAGGTCACGCAATCGTGCAACGCATGCCTTAAACGATCAACTAAATGACAATGATGCGATGAAGCATAATCGTCTAAACGATCGCTGAGCAAGCATAAGGTATCGTATACGAGGTGATCGTGTAGTCAGTGACTATGTGATGAAGCATGCTGAACTATGTGATTATTTAGTGCGCGCACCTTTTATTAAACAACGAGCATCAAATACTCTAAACGATCATTTACCTCAAGTGTCCACGCAATCAAGAAACAAACACTACATGATAGAGTAAACTCTTTACCCCATCGTTTAACATTAGCTAAACAATCGTTTAGTAAATACTACATGATCATGTAGAAATTTTCTAAATGATCGTTAGCCAAATCTCAATGATTGTCTAGCTTGGGCTACACGATGCGACCAACCTTTGATCTTCTTCCTTGATGAAAACTGCATCTCCATGCTTCGAAACTTCATCACAAACGACTCAAAAACTTCAAACACTTTGAATACAGACTCGATTGCTTGTTAATTATGCCCAAAAACGTAGGGGCCCTAACAAATTAACACTTTGTAAACTTAAAAAAAGCTTTAAATAGAGGCAATCATCCCGTAAACATCCATCAACACATTCACAAACACATTTAACTCTTAAACGCAAAACAAACTTAAAACCCACCAGATTGTAAAAAGAAGTTCAATACAACAATGAAATTTAGAATATCATAACTGAAGAAAATAGAACACGAGGATTTCCATGAGCAGCGGAAAGATCATTCCAAATTAAAATCATACATGAACTTAACAATTACGTCCATAAACAGAAACATACGGTTATGCATTCATTACAGAAATTACAGCATGAAACTACAAATAATCAAGGAGAAATGCTACACACACCAAGTGATGCATTATTTTATTAAGTGGAAATATGGATGATATGCGTTGATGGATTGTGTTGTGCACTTCAAGTTTCCCCAGCAGAATCCAAGTGTAAATTCCTCTGAGTTTCCTGGTAAGTCCAGGGTCGAACACAGGGACTTGTGAAAATAGATTACGTTGATGGTTTTTTTTATGAAAACTTTGTAGTAACCGGGAAAATAAATAAAGTGTTGGTTGTTGATTGCATTGATTAAAAAGAAATGAATAAATGCGGTGGATTTGAGAAACAAAAGTTGTGTTGATAGATGCAATGAGTATGCGATGAATGGGTTGAGAAGATCTTTAGCTAGCGTTACTTGGGAATGTGTCAGACCATGCGATCATGTTACTACCATGCACAGCAAGTCATTTTTCAATGTAAATGCAGTGCTCCTAAGTCTAGGACGCATGTGTTGAATGCAAAATATCCATAGAGCTTATCCTTAAGTCTCTACTCTTGTCCTATGCGTTGATGTAGAATGCATGAAGCAAGGTGACCGCATACAATCATATCTTATCCCTAAGATGCATGTGATGCGTTAATAAAAAATAGTGCTCATTCCTAAGCGCCTATCTCTCGTTTATGCGTTCTAATCTGGTTCTTCCAAACCTAGATTCTGACCTGGCCTTTCCAAGTCTAGATCCTGTCTTTAGACTACCCTCCCAAGTATCCCTAAAGAACGAATGAAGCATATATAAACAATATAATCGCAAGAATGAAGACTCCCTAGTTGTGCTAGCTAAATGCTTCTCAACCCATTCAACTGATTTAGCTACTCATGTGTGAATCACAGAGAGTGGACAGATATAAAGAAAGAAATTTCATTCCTATAAATATGTTAAGTACAAAATGGCAATGGAAGTTTAGGGTATAGAGCTTGGTAGCAATTCCTTGCTGACCGAGGCTTTTTTACATTGGAATCTCTATTCTGGCCTAAAGATATTCCTGCTTCCGTAGGCGTCGATTCTCTCCCTGTCTTTGAAGCTTCCGGTGCTCTTCCAAGCTTACCGGAACGATCTACCAGCACACTTTCTTCCTCGCGTCCGCCTTAAAATGAAAGAAACTATGAACAGAGGCGTGAACTTGTAAAGTGATGAAGTAATCGACTGCGTAACCCCTTCTCTGAAGAATACACCTGGTATTTATAGGGCATCCATGGTGAAAGGCGGCTTCTCTCTCCCGGTTGTACAGATGGGACAACTTTAATTCCTGACTGATGCGCCGGATAATTGTCACCGATAAAGCTGAATGTACTTCGTGACCGTTATCGGCTGTCATCTTAATTTGGATCCGACTGCTGTCAGCTTTTTGTCTCATCGCTCTTAATTGTCCTTTCACCCAAATGTACCCACCATGTTACACTGACCAAGTTGCGGTGATTCTTCTTGGGCGAATGTTTGCGAGCACGATAACCGCAAAGTCTTGCGGTGAAGTTGCCCTCGACCAATGTATTCCTATGATCGTAATCTCTGTATTGCGTTAATGCATATTCTGCACAAAAATGTAAAGATCAGCTACTCTAATGCGTTGGACGCATGCGACCGCAATATTATAGAATTTATGCTTAATGGACGCAATTTAACATATTTCATCAACGCAATCCAACATTATTTAAGAACTTAGTACTATGATAACGTGCATTTCTGCCCGTTATCACCAAGCTCCTTGATCACGAACGCTCGAACACAGCAACCTCGAATGCTCGTCCAACATGACCGATATACTGCACGAACACCGCACACTCAAACTCAGCGATAGCCTCAATCACGAACACCCCAATAGCACGAACGGCCTCCAGAGAACTTCGACGGTGTCGAATTGAGTATGACACCACCAAGAAGGTTACCTTGGTATTCTAAGTGTGAGAATCCAAAGGGTGGGCTCTGTGTGGACTTGGTTTGAGGCAGAAGATGAAGGATACAACAATCATGTAAACGATTAAGCAAATGGGAGATGGCGGAACCTATCGCATAGGTCAATGCCCAATCGTTTAGCAAAAGCTATGTGATCGTTTAGTACATCGCGTAGCTAAGTGTCTGTCGCCTACAAACACTACACGATCGTTTACCTTAGTCCAAGTTGTCGCTTAGTAAATCCTATTTACTTGACAACTTCCGTGAGATAATTCCGAGAGAGAAAAATTTCAAAAAAAACATTTTCGCAAAACCTACTAAAGGAAAACAATTTTCCTTTTATCTCACGGTTACCATGAAAACCACCAATAACATCCCACTCAATTAGTTATTAGAGAAAAAGAATTAATCATCCAATAATTAATATTATTATAAATATAAATGATAACCAACTTATCATACTATATTTATAACCTATAGTTTTAATATTTCATCTCATGAAACATACAAACCATAACTCTTTTTCTATTATATGGCACTTAATGTAAATCTCATTTACATTAATCCTCCACAAGATGTATCTCATACATCATACTGATCATATCATATATGATCGAATTACCTCTTGTCAATTTGAACATTTCAAATCAACACCAAGAACTGATCCTCAACTGAATCCATTGAGCTATCAAGTGGACCTCATGGACCTGTAGCTCAAAGCTCCAACGGTATGTGAATAACTGACTAAACCCTTTAGTCATGGGATCCACCATCTGTTAACTGTCACGCACTCCACTAAAGACCGTAAGTTGAACTCTCCTTATCACAGATATATTATATGTCCATCTTAACCAATCAGCAGTGTGACAATCCTTCACAAATCGCTCGTAAGTACAACTCGGCCAATAACCGTTATGCCCCTATAGTTACATCTAACTCCTTAAGTACCACTGATCCCTCTAATGAGCATAGGTCATAGTCCTACTATGAATGAGTCCTCTCTTCCAAAGAGAAGCTGTGGCCACTATGTTCAAGCCCTAGAATCAGCCCTTAAGGGAGCAATCTCTCTACTTATCCCTGCTTCAGGAAGAGTGAATTCCATCTTGTGTATTGAGTTCCCAGCTCTCAGATCAGATAAGTTTCTAAAAAGGTAGGCATGTTGAGTTAACAATCTGGCCACTCTCACCCATACTAATCAAAGGACCGCCCTCAGGAGTTCCCAAAACACTCAAGATTGTGGTCGTGTTACCTATGGTCGTTTAGGTGAGATGTAAATCTCTAGTATCAATGACGTTATATACAGAGTCTAATCATCTCGTGGTCCAGTCTTATACAAAATTTTTGTATAGGACACCCCTACTCGCACGTCTCCACATGAATGGTCAGGATTTACCATCTGTAGTAGTTTACAACACTTGCAAACCTCTACAAAGTGGGTCGTATCCGTAGTGTCACCAGGATCAGGTATCCCATCTCAATCCTTATACTACAGATCTTATTACTTAAGGCATGATCCACTTGTATATCACATTACATGCTTAAGTTCATATAAGATAACTATGGTGCTTGTTTATTGGATATGAGTAAATGCAAGAATGAAATAACAGTTATTTTATTCATCAAATAATGTGTATCATTACAAACAACAAGACTCCGGGAGAATTAGAACACTAATCCCAACAAGAACAACCTGGCTCTGATACCAATTGAAGAAAATCACAAACGAGGATCTCCATGAGTAGCGGAAGGGGATCGTTCCAAATCCATTCAGATTGAATACAACAATTATAGTCTTAAACGGAAACTAATAGGCCATGCATCAATAGAAATTACAGCATGCTATAAGAGATTCAAGGGATAGAGTATGCGTATCTTTGAAGAACCATTCTTCAAGAATCCCTCGATCAATATCCAATGCGTCCACAGTAACACTCAAATGCAACAAATAGAACAGTCACCTCCACGAATGTCTGAATGCTCCTCAAACCCAATCGAGTCCAACTGGATTCACAAACTGAGTAAGGACACCACCACAAGTGTTACCTTGGTATTCTCGGTGTGAGAATCCAGGAGTTGTGGGTTCTGTATGATCTTGGATTGAGGAAGAAAGGAGGTATGCAATCGAGTAGACGATCGAGTAAGTGGGAGATATAAACACTGTCTATCGCATAGACGATGTACTCGATCGTTTACTAACTAAAACCTATCACATAGACTTTGCTACTCAATCGTTTACTAACTAAAGCCTATCACATAGACTTTGCTACTATGTATAGTCAACTCTAAGCGATCCTGTAGACTCTGTCAACACTATCGTTTAGTAAGAATCCTTTTACTTGATAGCTCGTTCCGTGAGTTTTTCTGAGTGAATCAACTTCTAATTTTGGAAAAAAAAATTCTTTTATCTCATGGTTACCATAAAACTTCCAATAACCTCCCACTCAATCGGTTATTAGAGAAAAAGATTTAATTATCATATAATTAATGTATTATAAATAAATGTAGTAACCAACTTATCATATTATATTTATAACTTATAGTTTTAATATTTGATCATATGAAACATATAAACTATCGTTCTTTTTCTATTTTATGGTACTTAATATAAATCATATTTATATTAATTCCTCCAAATAATGTATCTAATACATCACACCAATTATATCACATATAATTGAATTTTCTCTTGTTAATTTGAACACTTCAAACTAATCCAAAATCTGATTCTCAACTTGAACTCATTGAGCTACCAAGGGGACCTTATGGACCTGTAGCTTGAAGCTCCAACGGTACGTGAATAACTGACCAAACTCTTTAGTCACGAGATTTAACATCCGTTAACTACCGGGCACTCTACTAAAGACTGACAGTTACACTCTTCTCACTACAAATATATTTCTCTATCCATATAACCAATCAATAGTGCAATAACCCTTCACAAATCACTCATAAGTACAGCTGGATCAATTTACTATTTTTTCCCTGTAGTTACATCTAACTCCTTAAGTATCACTGATTCCTCTAATGAATAATAAGTCATAGTTCTACTACGACTGACTCCTCTCTTCCAAATAGAGGATGTAACCACTATGTTCAAGACCTGGAATTAGCCCTTAAGGGAGCAATTATCTACTTACCCCTGCTTCGGGGAAGGAATGAATTCCGTCTTATGTAACTGAGTTCCCAGCTCCCTAATCAGACGAATCCCCAAAAAGGTAGGCTTGTTGAGTTGGCAATCTGGTCACTCTCACCCATACTAATCAAAGAACCGCCCTCATAGGCAGAAGTTCCCAAAACACTCAAGACTAAGGTTATATCACTTATGGTCATTTTAGTGAAATGTAAGTCTCAATTATCAACGGCATTATATAAAGAATCTTAATCATCTCGCGATCCGGTCTTATACAAACTCTTTGTATAGGACACCCCCGCTTGTATGTCTCCACATGAATGGTCAGGATCAAAACATTTGTAGCACTTTACAACACTTGTAAATATCTACAAAGCGGGTCGTATCCGTAGTGTCACCAGGATAAGGTATTCCTCCTCTATCTTATACTACAGACCATTTAGGTTATTACTTAAGGCATGATCCACTTGTATGTCTCACATACATGCTTAAGTTTACATTAAATAACCACATATATTAGTTTATTGGATATGAGTAAATGCAAATAAAATAATATTTATTTTATTAATAACAATGTGTACAAACTATTTACAAACTACGAGACTCCGGGAGAATTAGGACACCAATCCCAACACAAAACCCACTAGATAGGATCTAAGGTGGTAAAGTTACATCCTCCAAAAAATAAGGAGATTGTGCCTACGCCAAATAGCAAAAGCAATAAGCGAAAAAATCCTGATATCTAATTGGTTCAAAATCTCACAAGCCCTGCAAAAAAGAGAAGCAACATCAGAATAGCTCCTATAAAAAAGACAAAAACTAGGGGCCATGAAAACCAAATATGTTTTCTTCCCTTGCATAGCTAGTGGGCATGAATATTAGATTCAGAGGTACGAAGACACAGGAGGCAATCTCTACTGGTAGAGATGGAGGTCTAACTAACGCAAAACAAGTTGGGAGAGAGTCAAGGTATGCTCGCCATTTTTTTTTTTTTTTTTTTGAGGGATGGATGAGACCAAAAATATTTCCAAAACTTTTCTGAATTATGGCTAGATGATGATGAAGCTTCATGGGTTAAGACCTGAGCCAACTTGTAACCACTTTTGACAGAGTAGATTCCTCTTTTATCATAATGCCAAATAAAAACATCAGAATGAGGGGAGACATAAGAGAATGCTCTTGATCATCTTCATATCTTCTGGGCAAAAAAACTTATCAATCATAGGTTGATTCCATTGCCCATTGTAAATAAGGCTATGCATTGATGACAAGGAAAGAGGACGTGGGAAAGAGAGTAGTTTGAAAGTACATGTCCTGGGAATCTGTTGTAAACAGGAACCCTCAGACGATGAATAGGATAGCAGCGAATGGGCGAACTGTCAGAAAACGATGATTAGGCAAGGAAAGAAACATGCAAAATAGAAGCTCGTTACAGGCTGAGTTGCGAATCTTGCTCTCTTTAAGACGTTTGGCGACTCTGTCGAAGTGTGCAAGCAGGTCACCAATACTACCACGTTGTCCATAAGATAAAACAGCGCAAAAAAAAAATGTCTTGGTTGGAAATGCACCATCACCGACTGAAAACTCACACCTTCAGACTGGATTGCTCGAAAAAATGGAAAAATAGAAGAGAGGGAGTGATTGAGAGCATTGGGAGAATGAAAAAAACGACGGCGGCATGCGCGTGGGATTTCCACCGTACTCACATTGATCTATCTCCTCACTCCCTCTAAAACATGAGTACCTCTTGAGGTCCAAACCTAAAGTCCAACTTGGGAGTATAAAAACGATAGTGCATTCTCCAAGTTAACTAATGTGGGATTCTAAAAAATCAACTTTCTTTTAAAACTCAATTTTAACCAACAGAATCTATTGAAAATAAGTTGATGGCCAAACAAATCAAGTGGAGTAGGGATGCTGTTTGATGGAATGCTTCATGCAAAATAACATAACCAGTCCAAAATTTGTGTGTGGAATTAAAGTAAAATTCAATCAGCATTGCTCAACATCTAATAATTGAATAAAATAAAAGAATTTTGAGAAGGAAAAAGAATCAATTATAATCTTCATGTTCTATTCATTTTAATTCTAAAATTTCAAATTTATCAAATTGCAATTCGGTTAATCTTGAACTCCCTAATAAGCTTTCATATGACGGTGACGTTGTTGACGGTGACGGCCACTACCTCCGTCATTCTCTCTTCAGTTCAGCCGTCTGCCGTTCCCTTTGTCCAAAGCTATTTCACTCGTTCATTCTCTCTTCAGTTCAATTAGTTTTCCGGAACAGAACAAAAGATGGGTTTTCATGAGGTTGAAGAACTGAGAAGGAAAAGGGATTAAACCCAACAGACCCACAAAAAATCGGAACTGAACCGATTCGAGTTTTTCCCAATTCGACTAAGAAACCTAGTTCCAGTAATCTCCCTCTCCCCTCTTAATGGTAAGATTGAGATTCTCATCTTGATACATTTTGTATTCACTTCCTTATCCACTCTCTTTTTTTATTTGGGTCATGCTATCAAGTGCTTTATGAAGCTAATTTGGCAGTGAGGCAATTGTTTTCTGTTTGATTCTTCAACAGGGTTTGAGTTCTTTCTGCAATGAAGTTGAGATTGATGTGAAGTGTGTTAGATTATGAATTTTAGAAGAGTTACATCTTAGATTTTATTGTACAACTGGCCAGCTTAATGAAGGAGACCCATATGAAATACTTATTTGTCTGCAGGGTAGGGTTTTCTCAATTTCACTGGAGAGATAGATATGATTAAGCCGTGTAATTAATCATGCTTTTGCTACAACGTGTTGCTAGAGTTGAATCTACAACAAAAGGTCGGATTGTTGTTTCTCCATTTAAGGACATGTTCAATGAAGCTCTTGTATCTGCCTCAACTTGTCCCAATTTACATTATGTTTCATCTGTTGCTGGAACTAGTGGTAATGGCAACATGGATATTCCTATGTTTTTCCCTTGGATTTGCTACAAGCTTGACAGCAGCAGCAGATGCAGATGGGATGTACACTAAGGAATTAGTGTTGTCCTTTAAGGAGTGGTTCAAATCTGGAAGCAACCCTTTGTATTGATCAAATCTTCCAAATCCTTCGAGTGGCTAGAGATGACCAAGAAATTCCATATCGTCCTTTCACTGCCGATCTTGCTCTTTCTAGGTTTGACCTTCGCCTCAATGAGTCATTTGTCTTAGATGTCCTCCATTTTGGCTCCAAGGATGTTCTGTCTTGCCTCAAGCTCTTTGACTTGGTTGGGGCTGGCTGTTCTCTCTTTCTTCTTTGAATACAAGTCTTTGTTTCTTATAAAAAGAAAAGAAATACAAAGCTGGGATTGTGGTAGTTGCACTTGATTTATACAACTCCAGACAAGAACTATTGGGAGGAAAATTTCCAAGGTGGTGGTTTTTGGTCTATGCAAACCCAATAAGGTTGATCTTGCACTTGAGTGTTTGGGGACATGAGGGATAATGGGTGCAATACCATTATCGAATGCTACGAAGAACTGGAACTGGCGAAGCATTTGTCAAAACGAAAGATATGATTTGGTAGTAAATCTTATCATTGGGCCAAGTCGGCCCGAAGTCAAGCCCTTTGGGTCTCAAGCACAGTTTGGGCCGAGCTTGGGCCAACCCAATCTCTTATCCATAAGCCCATAGCCCGTTTGCAACCTTTCTCATTCGTCAATTTTTTCCACGTGGGACAAGAATAGAGTGATTTTTTTAATGATTTTCATTTTCAACTCTCACCCATTCTTGCATTTAATCTCCTCATTTATTGTTTTTAGTTAGTTGTTGAATTGATTTTTTTTTTTTATTTTAAAAGTATTATTATTTGTTTATTAGTTTTAATAATTTATATGTAAAAAATATATTGTTATATTGGATTGGACTTTTGCGCTAGTCCCATAGGCCGATCCAAATTCAACTCAAATGGGTTGGCCCAATTTTAAAAAGGTAGATACATATCCAATCTAATTTATGAAAGGGTTGGATTGATCAACATTTTGAACTATGTTGGATTGGTCAACATTTTGAACTATTTAGTCATATAGAGAGTAGTTTCTAATCCAACCAATTCTTCATAGCCTTCTCAATCTCTCTCCTCCTATTTATAACTAAAAGTCCTAACAAAATTACTAACCATTTACTAATTACCCCCTTCTAATAATCATACTAATATTCTACTAATAGGTAATCTCCCTCTACCCTCACTTGTTTGGTTCAAGATACCATTAACTTGTTGTGATTGCTCAAGTTATGTTTTCTTTCTAACTTTTGGTCCAATACTTTTAGAAAAAAACGCTAAGAAAAGTCCAACAAATCTTTTCGATAAGTCCAAAAAAAATATCATTCAATACTATATGGAAAAAGAGATCAACCAAAGACTAAAAGAGTACGTATCAAAAAATTAATATGTCAAAGAATACTTCTCGAAATTACTTTGGCATTACGGTAGTTTCTTTCATGCCATAAAAGAAAAAGCTATAGATCAATGAAGCCAAAAGAAGCAAGCTTAACACCTTAGTCTCCTCTTAAAACTATATTTATATGGTAGTCGAAATTTGTTATCTTTCCGCATCTTGCGCGTATTTAAATGCATAAACTTGTTTAAGTGGTTAGTATCATATTAGTTTTTGGTTAGCCAATTTTGATGCTCACCAACCATAAGAATAATAGAATTAAGAAAAAAATGTTGAAACTAAAAAAAGTTAAAAAGGTTAAAAACACCCGTAAGAGTTTTCTTATGATTGTAATTACTAGCACTTGTGATTGTATAGTATTTTTCATTGTGTGCTCCAACTGCTGCACAACACTTGGCAATTTGTGTTCAAATTAAGAATGCAACTTGGAGGCTGTTGATTTGTTCATGTTGTTTCACTTTCAAGACCCCCCTCCCCACATGGGATGCCTTGTGCAATGCTCTTCTTGACTATATATATATATACACCATCCCTAAGGACCTCTCTTGTCACGTGACTATCCACCCTATCTATCAACAAATGAAAGAAAACGCTCCTCTCTCTATGTTGGGACGTTGTAACAATACTAAAATAAGATGAGAGATGATCCTCGCTCCAGAAATACGAGTGTTGAGCCTGGAGTTGGACGAGACTAAACAGAATCTTCACTCCCCTTATGTTGTTGGAAGATAAATATATATTTGTACATTCAAGCATAGTCTTAGACCTAAGTTTAAGACCTAAAAGTTTCTGTCGGTTCATTCTACAAAGATAGTTGTTTATCTCTAAAATTCAACTAACGTAGTTCGACAAATAAGACATCACAATTATCATCTTAAAGGTTGATCGTTCAATCTCTAACCTATATAATTTCTAAGTTCAACTAATCTATTTGTTTTTGGAATTTTTATAAGATAATCACGTTGGTTCTTGTTATTATTATTGTTATTTTTTAATTCAACAAAATGTGAGAGTAAAGGTAGTAGTTGTATTTTGATATTAATTATTTAGCAGATGAATTTCATTTTCTTTAATTTGTGCATTAATGTTTTGATGCAGGTATGTATTGGAGTCAGAAATTGGCACAAGTGGATATTTCATGACATAATTATAGTAAATAATTTAATGTATAATAGACTTTTGAATTTTTCTTTTAATTGGTTTTTATTAGATACGACTTGATTAAATTAAAATTTTTAATTTAATCGAATAAGAATTAAGTTTAATTTGGTAACCATTTTGTTTTTTGTTTTTTATTTTTTAAAATTAATCTTATTTTCTCTCAATTTATTATAATAATTGCATCTTTCTTGAGTAAAATAATTGAATTCTTAGCCAAATTTCAGAAACAAAAACAAAATTTTAAGGCTTGTTTAGCAACCATTTTGTTTTTTAAAATTAAGTTTATGAATACTAATTCCACCTCCAAAATTCTTCTTTTGTTATGTAATTTTCACAAATGGTTTAGAAGAAAAAAAAAAACCAAATTTTGAGAACTAGAAAAAGTAGCTTTCAAAAAGTAGTTTTTAGAATTTGGTTAAAAATTCAACCATTATACCTAAGAAATATGCAAATGATTATAAAAAATATGGATGATGTAAGCTTAATTTTTTTTACTTTTTAGAATTTATTTATTTTATTTATTAATAAAAAATAGATAACCAAATGAATAAATTTAGAAGTGGAAATGTTTAGTTTTAAAAAACAAATACTAAAAATCACATTGTTTCCAAAGGAAGCGTAATCGAATCGTTTTTCAAAAATACTAGACTATGATATAAAATTTAGAAATAATTGTAATATTATTAGGTTGGCAGTTGATACGTCGATATACGTGCAATTATATTAATTAAGCATTTGTTGAAATTCTTTTCAACGTGGAGAGCCAGCAGGGTTTAATGGTTATGGGCACAACTAAAATATAATACAATATATATCTATATATTATATATATGTATGTATGTGTAGTCCCATATGCTTTGTTTTTTTATTTGTCTGCATATCTAACCTGCATTCTTTGTGTTTTTTTGTTCTTTATTTTATGTTGATATAATCGCATGTGACAGTGAATGGTGATCCAAAAACAGAAATTTAAAAATGATAGATTGAATAAAAATTTAGAGTTGTATTTCATATTTTACATATATTCGTGAGGTTTAGAAAAATATAAATACGAGATTTTTCATTTTCTTTATTATAAGATTCAAATTCAATTTAAATATTGATATAGAAATAAACCTTTCAAATACAAATTTATTGAATTTGCTTGATTTGAAAATTGAATATAGCTAAAAAAGATATCAAACAACTGTTTTAGTTATCTATAAGGATTAAAATATCGATGTCGATATCAAGATTTCAATTTTACGAATATATCGACAAATATTTCAGTAAGTCAAAAAATTTAGAAAATTTACTTAGATTAATAATTAAGTTGTTTTTACTTTCAAATTAAGTTATAGATATTATTATCAGTATTTCTATTCGTTTTGGATTAAATAGATGACATTTTTATATTTTATTAACATTTATAAAAAAAAATATTAAAGATATATGTGGATATTTAATATCGATATCGAACCCTTTGATTTGCGGATGTATCGACATATCGACGAATATTTTCATCATTGGCTACTCAAAAGCTACAATAACAAAGTTAAACCGAAAACAACTCTTACAATTAAGAGGGACAAAAATACATGAAAGAGTAGTAACCCTAACCATGTGAGTTTTAAATGTATTGATGATTTCTAAGGCCCCATTTGATATTTAAAAATTTTGTTATGTGTTTTTCAAAATTAAGTTTTTTTTTCTTTTTTAATTTTGACTAAAAATTCTATCTATGTAGAAAGATGCAAATCATGGTAAGAAATGGAAAAGAAATAAGCTTAATTTAAAAAAAAACAAAACAAAAAACTAATTGGTTATCAAACAAAGCCTAAATTATAAAATAAAAAAAAAATGAATTCTCAATATTAGAATTTAGTTTTGAATTCTGTTGAAGTTTTTTTTTTTTTTTTTTTTTTTTTAACTTCCAAAATTATTCCACAACATTAATCTCCAAATTTATTTTAAAAAAAAATTAGCTAGAATCAGAAAACATGCATAATCATCAAAAACAGATAGTCAAAACAAACCGATTGGAGAGCAATCTGAAAAATAGAAGTTTGAAATAAGGGATTTAATAAAAACAAGAGTTATACTTTATGATTTTAACAAACATTTGGTAGCAAATTCAGGAATTGTATTCAAATTTAAATAATTATTAAAAAATTTTTTTGAATATATTTACAAACCATAGAACTAATTATAGTTGTCCATTAAACCATGATTGAATCTAAACTATTATGAACTAATTTATGAACTTGTTTTAAATTTAGAATTTTTTTTATAATTATTATTTTGTAATATCTATAATTTACAATACATATTTTAATTAAATTTACCTTCATGATTAGCTTAAGCGTTTGAGTCAATTGGTGATTTAAGATGGTATCAGAGCAAGTGGTGTAAGAAATCTCATGTTCAAACTCTTACAATGTTATTTTCTCCCTAACTAAAATTGATTTTCACTTGTTGGGCCTACCATGGAATACTATATTTTATCATTTTTCTTTTTAATAAAATTTTATCATTTTCTTTTTAATATAATTCTACTATATTTTATCATTTTGTTTTTAATATAATTTTGTATCTGAGGATTTAAAATTCAAAATTTGAAATGAAGAAAAGAAGGAAAATATTGTTTTTCAGAATCTGTAGTATTTAGATCACAAAATCAAAAAACAGGGTTCAAATTTTTTTTTTTAATTATCTACAAAATGTACATTTACAAAATTCAATGAATCTAAAAATATAAAACAAAATATGAATGGTGTTTGATGAGAGGGGTGGTTATAAAAGAGGCCTAAAATGAGTATTATTTTGAAAATTGAAGAGTGAAAAA